>NC_089873.1:52414166-52755000 GCF_040182565.1 Anser cygnoides
AGAGAAAAAGCAGGAAGGAAAGTGAGAGAAAGGCAGAGGGTTATTAAGTTATGACGATGGCATACTGCAAGAACAGGGAAACACTTGGATGTTTTTTCTGTGGATAGAGGAAATGCAGGAAAAAATGAAGTTTTTTTTTTTTTTTTCCTTTGTGTATTAGATACATGTATCATAGTGAAATCTGGTTTACTAGTCTGGCTTACTGGGTTTGATTAAGACAGGACTTCACCTTAGAAATTCATTTTACCTTCATGGTCATAGACTTCATGATCATTCTGTCCATTTTTGAGAGAAGCCTTCTTCTCAAACAGATAATAATAAATAGCTCTCTGAAAATGAATGGTGACACTTATGCTGATTCACTTTACTTGCACATTCAGCACATGTCTTTTTATTGGTTTCGTTTGTTTCTTTATTTTCCTGGTTTTATCATTGTAAACTGCTTGTTCTATTTTTAATAACTTTTCTAGAAGGAGTACTGCACTTCTGTATTACTTAATCAAACATCTTCCCAGTTAGGAAAAAAAAATCAGTAACTGAATTTAAGAAACTCTCAAAGAATGATAGTTAGACATACACTGTCACTAATTAACTTTCTTTTGTGAATCAATCAATTCCTCATTTGACACATCCCTTGATTTAATCAGTCTATTTTAACTAATGTGTGGTTTGCATGGTTGTACCTGTGTATAGACATCTGTAACATTACTCCTTTGTTGACATGCAGCTTCCAAATAGTCTACACAGTTCACAAATGAGGAGGAGTCCCTTTGCCTTTCCTAACAGTTAAATATAATGATCCTTTCAACAGTGGGTATATAAACTTTACAGTATAGTACATATCTCAGTTGTCATTTTAGCAGCTAAAAGAACTGATCTATGGAAAGTCAAAATGACATTCCTAATATCAACTAACAGGCTGCTTACAGAACCAGCAAAAAAAAAAATCCAAGCCAAAATTCTTGAATCTGCTGTTAAATATTTACTCTCATGTGGATAAATATACACTATCAGGACCATTCACTTACTGTACCCACAAAAAAGTATTTTTTTTATATCTGTCTATGCATGAACAAGTTCCCTTGTGCTGTGTACTTTTGCATATAGGACATCAAGTAAAGTTCAGTATACTAAAAGGTGCTTAAAATATAATGAAGAATATTGTATGGATTTATTCTTTTTTTTTTTTAATTCACTTCCTTTTCACAGCTTCTTGCCTAAGCGCCATTCTACCCTAATGTGGCTAAGAGTTTCCAGACTGAGGTTATTTTGCATTTTTTTCAGCATACAACATAGGCTTAATCCATTTCTAACTGTTTTCCTCTGACCATATAAATATATGTTATGCAAAAAAGTGAGGTGGAATATCAGCTCTTTTCTGAGGCATATTTTGTATTCTGGTGAGATGTACAGAGGAATCTCAGTGGAAAAAATATTATGTTGAAATGATGTTCACAGCAATAATCACAATTCTCTAGTAGGTTTCAAAACCTGGTAAATTTTAACTACTTCAGAACTGTGGAACCCTTTTTCATCCATTCTATATATTCATTTCCTGAGAACAAAAATATTCATAGTATGGAATTATCCCATAATCTTTTACTGGACAAAATGCATGTCTTAACATTCATGTGGTCATACTACCAGATGTGGCTTACAGAAGAGATAGCTTTATTCCTAATATAGTGATAGCAGTTGTGATTTTTTCAAGTAAATTGGGTTCATCATGTTACTAAGGACAAGTAATCAGTACTGTAAATATCCCATATACACTTACAGCATGTCTAAATGTTTCTAAGGAGAAAGCATAAATTTTACTGTTATCTTCTAGAAATTCTACTAAGCAGGTAACCAGCAAGAAACTGAAAGGACTACTAAATAAGTACTTCCATATTTGATCATATGTTTCTAAAATTTTTCTTACTCAGTTTCTGTAACATGGCAAACTTCTAATGGAGAATGTATGAGAAAAAAGAAAGAAAAGAGGGAAAGGAAGGAAGGAAGGAAGGGAGGGAGGGAGGGAGGGAGGGAGGGAGGAGGGAAGGAGGGAGGGAGGAAGGAGGGAAGGAGGGAGGGAGGAAGGAGGGAAGGAGGGAAGGAAAAATACCAGCTGAAGTTTCTCAGTAAAACATAAATGAGAGTAAAGCATGAAGAGAGATCTTAAAAATGAAATGTTTACTGCACACACAGAGTTTACAAATCCTAAATGAAAGACAGCGGTTATGGAACTGGAATATATAGACAATTATAATGGTAAGGGGAAAGGAGCAGGAAAGCAGGAATTTTTTAAGTAAAGATGTATCACGCTCCTTAAAACAAAGCTGAAAATTTTCTTAGGGATTCAGATTTATCGAAAGAAAGGGAGGCAATAAAAAAAAAAAAGGTGGGATTCTGTCAAGAAGAAGAATAAGAATTGAAAGGTGTAATAAAGAAAGTGAAAAAAGTGAACAAAGTTAAGGGATGTTTTTATGTGTTGTTTTTTTTTTTTGGGGGGGGGGGTTGGTTGGTTGATTGTTTTTTCCTACTGAGTTGGAAGTCTTTCCACTGTAAGAACAGCTTTATTAAACTTCATTAATTTAATTTCACAGAGTATGAGAATGGCAGAGTTGGAATTTATCTGAGAAATGAAACCGATACATGTCTCGCAGTGGAGATAGCAATTAAAGGTCATATTTAGAACTAGGGGTGATTAAGGAATTACAAGGTTGAGCTCCAAGCTTTTTTGTTTGTTTGGTTCGTTTTTTAATTTTGTTTCCCCAAAAAAAAAATATTTTACAGAAATCAGAGACTCTCTGAAAGACTAAGATTCAGGGAAGAAACGAATTAAGAATAACAGGTAGCATTTTAAGTAACAGTGAGAGGTCCAGCTCCCGTTACATTCTGCTTTCAAATTCTGGTGCTTCTGGGAAGTCCTGTCAAAAGATTGCAGGTCACATAACAAGAAAGTAAATGAAAATAAAATTTAAGATTTGTAGAGTATAGAAAAACACAAAATGCTGATGATAGGTAGACAATGTAGTTTTACATCTCATCTCAATGTACAACATTGATTGTATGTAATCAGTCTGGGATGATAGAATGGAGTTTATGATTGTCATAACCTACTCACAAACTCTGGATTAGTATAAAAAAATACCATCTAGCTTGTTATCAAAAAATAATTACTCAATTTCTAATTCTTGCAAAAAAATTCAATGTCCACCTTGTACCTTAGTGTTAACTACACTATTAGTGTTCAGGAAAGTATTCATTAACAAATTTTATAACCAGTAATTCACACCAGTATTCACAGAGTTAATAAAAATGTTAATAAAACTCTGTAAGGCACTAACCACATCACAGACCAGGGGTATGTGTTACAGAGAAGGTACACATCAGGGAAAAATATCTTTCTTCTCTGCCCTTTTTTACAAAAGCAAGGTGAGTTAACGTAAAAAAATTAAAGGCAGAAAATACAATCAGCAAAAGGTCTTTTAAACATGCTTCCTTTTGCAACTCATTGGCACAAAGTATCAGAAAGATCAAGACCTTAGCAGTTTGACAAGAATGGACAAAAAATGAAAAAATAAAAATAAAAGCCCCCAAAAATCAAGAAATAGAAAAAAAATAACCAGAGAGCAGAAAGAAATAACTATGATTTTTGGAAGGAATATAAGGTGGTATGTTTGAGACATAATGTACTGGCCGTCAGTCCAGGCAAGGTCCTAAATTGGACTGATAGCTAGTCTGACCGAGCACTTTTTATTCTTTCTTGAGGTTATATCTTTTACTTACATTTTGATTATTGTTTTTTTTTTTTTGTTTGTTATTATAATTTAAGCCATATCAGTCAATTTTCCCTTTGAATATATAACACAGAAGCACATCAAATATCCTAAGTGCTATACAGAAATGTTTTCCTTTACCTGAGATGTACTAGGTCCACAGCATTTCCTTTATTATTAAATTCATTTTTGTGTCAAGGAACAGAATTAAGTTAGTTTGGGATTAATTCATTCCATCCATTTTTTTCAGAAACACCTAGTAATTTCTGGTGATAACAATCTTTAAATTCTTTAGCCTTAACTTCAGAAATGCTAAGAACCTATCCTCGGCAAATAAGGCCTACAAAAAGTACATTGAAAATTGGCAGTTCCCCAAAATACTTCTGAAAATGTTGACTTAGCCTTTCTAAAAACCCCTCTGAATTAAAGCACTGAAGCATTACATGTTTTGTCTTTACAAAAACATGATCATTCATCTACAGTCATGACCCAGAAATATATGAAATGCATTTTTTTCAGTATCACGCATATTTGATTTTTTTTTCAGTAAATGTACCTAAAATAATTTATTCAGTATTTTTAGACCTGCTTTTTCAATCTGGAGGATCTCAATGATTTACTGATGCAATTACTGAATTACAAATTATATGTAAGAAACATATATGATACCCCTAACATCTCTTATATTTAGTAACATCTCTCAGCTGTACAGCACAGTTTGCTGAAGACTTCCTACCAATAATTAGGATGTAAAGTGGTAGTGTAGCTATGTTTTGTTGATTAAATCTTGTCAGATCATTGAGGTCAAATTCTCCTGAAAAAATGGTATAAGGACTTGATTTAATAATTAGTTAAAATGGAAACACCTCCAAGGTCACAGTCCCTTTTCTAATCTCTTCAGTAATACCAATTCATTGTTAATTCAAAATGAATACACCTACTGAATCACTAAAACACTTTCCAGGCTTCTTCATTAAATATTTCAGAATGCAAAACCAAGAGGGAATACAGCAGGAAAGTATTATATAATGAATACATTTTTCATATAAAAAAAGAGGCAAACATTTAATGTTTTCAGATTAAGGTCCCCATTGAGCTAATAATTTATTGCAAATTATTGAAGAGCAACAGTCTTCGGCAAACTGAACTAATATAATGTGTTTATTTACTTCATATAAATTGTAGAAAGATAACAGTAATGTCTGGTTTTATAAGTAATATGCATTTCAGTTTAATGTATCATCACTGTTTAGCCTTCTCAGATCTACAATGAAAAAAAATATATAGACAAATAATAATACATACATACATAGAAAAACATAAATCCTGCGCCCTTTTTTCCTTAGTTCCTCAACTACAGAAAGGAGAATGAACATGCAATTGTGCTTATATAGGTAAGTCTTTTGTGAAAATACATATATTACCGGACACGGTAGACTGTCTGTCTCTCACACTTATGACTCTGACAGTTGGATTGTTCTTCCCTGCTTCTTTCCTAGTCTCTTCTTTTTGAAGGCATAATACAATGGCACTTTTTTGTTTACTGTACTAAAGCTCCTAAGGCAAGTTCTGCATAACAGTTCTCTCTTCAGAGAAAGAGCTGATTCTTATTTATTTTTCTGGATGGCAGGATAGTGTAGGTTACAATCTAGACAGCAGTTATACATTAATATGAAAGTGGTGTATACTACTTAACTCAATTATTCCAGATATGCATACATTCTATTCTGAACATATGAATAGAATGATAATTTTGCCATTGACATTTGCAGCTCAGCTACTAAATTCAGGATCTTAGTAGTCGGCAATCTCATCTAATTCAAATGGTGGGGCTTCATTAGTAGCCAATGGAGAGAAACTGGAAAATTCAGTATGCAATTCAAGTTTTTCTAAGATGGCAGGCAGACAAAGAATTTTATTCTTTCTTGATGGCTTCACTTAACTGAGACTAGGATGCTAAATTTTATCTAATATAATTTTAGGAATGTAAATCTAGTGCATAAGCATGGACAAATTGTACTCACTGTTATTTTTGTCTGTGGTAGACTAATAGAATGTAAATAAATTTTTAATTCAAAGCCTTAAAAAATACATCATAAAACAAGAGATCACAAATATTTTGTTTTCCTTGAATTTTAATTTAATTTTCCTTGAAAGTGAAAAGTTAACATTTATAAAAAGAGAATTAAAAAAAAAATCAGCAATTACATATAATTTATGAAATAGCCTGATTTCTACTTTGACACAAAACATTTCAAGAAACTGCATTGCTTAAATGGTTTTATGAATTCTAATAATTTTCCCAAAGTTATTTGATACTGCTTATATTTTCTATAATGAAAATTTGGGGCCTTTGAATTTCATTTATTTGGATAAGTCACTTTGTACACAAATGACAAAATATAGTACATTGTATTAGAAATATGCTAACGTTTTCTTCAGCTACATTATGCAAAATAAAACATGAATCTGAAAATGGTATCATTTTATGACTTTCAAGCATTATTCTATTTTTTCAAATACATGTTCTTCTTTTAATTTGTATGATATTAAAGAATGATAAAAATATAGGGATCCTCTGCCACTGAGCTACAGTAAGTTCTGTAGGATGCATATACTACAGCATTATTGGTAACTAACGTGACAGAAATCTATAGCTTGATTAAGATATGTGTTATGGTATTTAGTTAACAGAAGTTGTATTTTCCAAACCTATTTTGGGAAAAAAATGAAGGAGAACATAAAACAATAATATTTTTAGCATAAAATATTCTGTTTTGTAATATAAAGAAAAAACATTTTATGAACTTGGGCATCAGAAGACCTAGTATATGTCACACTGCCTGTGGGTTAAAATTGCAAGAGGAAAGTCCATTGATATTAATGATGCATTTTTCAAACAGAACCGTAGAAAACATGAAAAGGTTTCAGGTAAGAAACAGAAGAATAATTAGCATGTGTTATTAGGGATTCCAAGCATGCTTAGTTCCACCAAAGTATTTTAAAGTGACCTTTAAAACTGTTATTGAAAAAGCCCATAACTTACTTGAAGATCTTGCTGAGTGTCTGTGTGGCTGCTTATTTTTTTCTCTGCTCTTAGTCAAAGCACTTCCACTGGCCATGGAAACAAGATCTAAATCCGTGTCTTCTCTGCTTACAGGGCTTGCCTGGAAGCAGTGGGAGAGAATGTACACAATCATGAAACAAAATGTAACATTTTCTGAATGCAGCTCACATTACCCCAAATAAACAAACAGGGCCTGTCAAACAACCTTCTTCAAAATGATACCACAATCCTTTATTGTTGCCTAGGCTGAACAAATGCACTATGTCAAAGCATTTTTGTAAATAGGAGCCGATCTTAAAATTGTGGTTTGTGATCTGAGTCAGTGCAGCAACAAAAGAAAACATTTTAGTACAGTAATTTTGAAGAAAATCAATCTTGCAGATGGCTGATGAAACCTTAAACAGCTTAAGATCATTTACTGACCAGTCTATAATTTAAGTTATAGCTGAATGTCAGAGATGTCATATTGGATTATTTTCTGCAATATTTATGTTTTATCCAGGACATGTATCACTTCAATCAATCAAAGACCCAGTAGGTAATTTAATCTTTTAGTTTTTTGCTACTTAACCATATCCATCAGTTAGCATTTAAATTATACTTTAGGTAAGAGTATTTTATTAATTATGAACTTCTACATTTTGGCATGAGGCATGTTACCTGCACCTCAATATGGCAAAATAGAAATGAAAATCATCTTTTAGCTTAGCCAGAGGTCCTTGTTTTGGCACCATGTAGGGTAACGGTTAAAAATATTGACCTGGAAGATATCACACACTGTAAATTGTCGAGCGTCACTTTTTTTTTTTTCTAGCAATTACTACATATTTACACAACAAGAACTCTCTTTCCTTGAAATTAAAAGCTATTCAATGTCTAAAGCAGTCATCCAACAATACTATTGATTAGATATTGAGGACCAGCAACGACTGGGAAAAATCAGACACTGGAGAAGAGCGATCTACAAAATCCCCAGTGTAGACCTAGTCAGCTGAAGTACTGACTATAGGGATACACTTAAGTTTTCTATTCTCTGGCGCTCCAAAAGTGGAGTCCAGAATGCAGATTAAGACCTTCCTCCATCTGGGCTGAAAAGCCACAAATCCTGTAAGAACCTAGGTGTCTGAGTAGAGTCCACTTTTTCAACTTAAACAAACAAAAAACCAAACAAAACCAGACAGAAAGAAAAAGAAAATGCTGGTGGCAATGCAACAAAACTTTTACACAATATACTAGTAGCTAAACTGCTTCATCAGGCTTTGGAAGACTGGGTCTCAATTCCTTCCTCAAGCAGCTGAGGCCTGCAGCTCCCTTTTTCTCAGGAAAATGCCATGACTGTAAAGTTGTAGGCTATTCTGGAGGAGACAATCTCCAGACTTCCTGTTCAAACCAGCTCACTGTACCAAGAGAAGCATTGCTCCAATGTAGACAAGCTTTGTAGTCCAGTCTAACAGAGTACTCAAATGAAATGGAGACCTGTTTCATTTCTTTGTCTTTATCCAGGCACTGTTTAATGTAAAATTCATTAAAAACTTCATGCCACTTTCAAACCAACAACTCCAAAGATACAGAGATTTTATGCTCTTCCTTAGTGACCGTGTACCCCTTGTGTCAGCACAGAAAGTTTATTCCTTGCTTCCTGATGTCTGTCTTTTGTATATTTAATGACCATTATTTTAAAGTTTCACTTTGCACAGGTAGTGGGATGCATTATTGTTGTTAACATCAATTTTATTTGCTCTTCCATAGCAATATTAATAAACTTTCAAGGGAATAATAGTTTTACCCTGACAATTCTCCATATTTTTGGTCTTACTTTTATACAATCCTCTTAGGCTTGCGAGCTTTGCACGTTTAAAATTTTTAAATTTAAACTTTTAGTTTCTCTTTAATTGAAATAATGCAATCAATGTGATGCTCAGAGAGATTCAAAACAATGGAATTGATCATTCTTATTTCCATCTAAAGTGTTTCAATGCATAGCAGAAGTTATGTCACAGTTTGCAAAGACCCACAAGGCCACAGCATTTTAAGCAACTTACTTTTACATGGAATTATTATCTACCTACCTACTCTACCATCATAGAAGCTGAGGTTTCATCACCTTATAGACTACATTATTCAGGGTCATATGCTAGATTTTAATTCGGCTGTCTGGCTCTCTCATATAAAATATTTGTTATATTCTTTCAAATAAAGACAAGTGTTTTCAGCCAATTACAATCAAAGTAAATTTTAAAGCTGTATTAATCTCTGGAGCAAACTTAATTAATTAAGGTTTGTAAAGAACCTGATTAAATGCCCTCTGAAACTAATTAAAACCTTCCCTTTTATTTCTATAGCTTAGAGCCAAAATTTAGAAGAAATTTAAGATACTGGTACACTTTTTCAGAGTACAGTATTGGACTTCAGTCTGTAGTGCTCATCACATTTAAATTTTTGGATATTTTGCCCTTAGATGTATTATTACATTTTTTTTTCCCGTTAGTTGGAAATTAATTTTATCAGGAGGAATATTTGTCCTGAATACAGTTCTGCATACAAATATTCACCTATTCCTACATTAAATTATCAAGGTATTCTGTAATCTTCTGAGGTAAAAAAAAATGCTGCTAATTTCAAGTTATATAAATGATTTTGAGATGCTGATCAGTTAACTATGTAGGTAACTTCAAGTAAATATGCAACAAAGATGAAGAGGGAAGTCTATCCTACTTGTAATTCAGGAAAATCATATTTAATTTAAAGTGCCCAGCTTAAATTGTAAGTCAGCATGCCTTCCACTACCACTTATGTCGTAGTAGTAAGCAAAATTATCAAGATTAATAAAACAAGATCTTAAATTTACTGCAGGCTACTAAATAGGGTTCATTCTCCAATGAAAAGGACTAAGACTACTATGACTTTATTGTTAATATGCAAACACAGAAATACTATTTTGTGTCAGCTAAAAACAAAGTCTTAAATTCTTGGAATGCATACAGATATCAGTTAGAAAACTACATTAATCTAGTATGTTCAGAATCCAGGCTTATGTAACACATACAAGTTAGGGATGCTATTACACACCAGGAAACTCCATAAATGAGCATATGACATATGAATAAATGACTGGAAATGACCAGGAATGTTTTCCTGTTCTAATTCTCTCTCTGCCTCTCCCTCCCTCTCCTTCCCTCCCTCTCTCCCTCCCTCTCTCTCTCTCTCTCTCTCTCTCTCTCTCTCTCTCTCTCTGTGTTTGATTTGGTGAATGTATATTTTCATCTTTCTTTCAAATTACCAGCACTTTTCCTACTTTTTGGTAATGATTACTGCTGAATGTTAACTTAATTATTGCCATGATTTTGTAGCTTTTAACTGAGTTACTTTGCAAAAGCATTAGGATTATGTTCAGATTTCACATTTCAAACTTCAAAAGCTAACAAAATATATATAAATTTTTAAAATATAATTCTCCATCCATGTGTATAAACAACATTATTATTTCATTGCCTATGTAAAGCTGCTTTCTACATTAGAGATACATTTTATTCCCTTATTTCTATTTTTTGACCTATTGCATTTTTCACAGTATTTCATTTATGTGTAACAGCTGTGTAACATGGCACAGGCTGCAACAATCCCATAACATTACTTGTTATGCGGGTACACCACATAATACTGTTGTGGGATTGCTGTAGAATTTTGTGGACAGAACTGCTTACTGTAAACAGGATACAATCTACCTATGTGCATATATGCTTGTTGATAATTATATAATGTGTAATTTAGATAACATTACTAGATTACGATTTGTTCAAATCACAGAAATTACTTTTTTAGACTTTATCTAATAAATAACTATTAGTTCTGCTGCATCTAAACCCCATCATAAGTCACCCAGTTCATGATTTCAGCCACTAAACATTCAAAAAAAAAACTCTAAGAATTGCACAGACATCATACCAAAGAAAAATCTTAGACAAAACCTGACTCAAAGAAAATAGCAATAGTAATGTCTAACTCTTAAGAGCATTTATTCAATCATGAATTTTAGAAGAGTTTATAGAAGCATTTCCAAAACACACATATTGCATAGTTGGTGAAACCAAGGAATATAGGTGCTGGAGAAGGCCAAGATTGCTCCAAGTACAGAATGAGGTACGTAATCTTAGAGGCACATGTCACATCATGGAACTATGGAAATTTGTTATATATATATATATATAATATTTATATATATTATATTTTGTTTGTGAATAGAAGACACAGACCTTGTCAGTTCCTGATGTGAATTAATTTGGAAGTAGCTCAATGCAGTTCAATATGAGCATCAGCTCAATACCAGCAGTATAAACAAACACACCAACAAAGCATGTTGCCATACTTTATAAATAGACATAAAATAAATACACAAGACTTGTGTTCTCATACTTGGTACAAACTGAAATCAATAGATGAAAATACTGTATTTATATAAATACAATAAAATTCAGTTTTTCATTGTTCCTCAGATACAGATGGACACAAGGAATGTGTAAATAAATAGATACTTGCAACCAACACATTAGAATCAAGTACAGCTCTATCATAATTAAAATTACAATTAATATTCCATATAAAGCTAAATTCTGTATTGTTTTTAAGTTTGTTTTTTTTTTTTTTTCACCCCCACATATTTATGTGAACGAGAATATTGTTAACTTGGCAATAAGATGGGACATATATACATATATGGAATACACTATAAATTGGTGTCATACCACTGCTCACTACCAAAGGAGCTTTTGGGTATTTCTGACACTAAGTCTTTTCAACTAATAAATCTTCAGATTGTTAAATCATTTGTATTCCCCCTCCCGCCAGCCAACAGAATTACCCACTTCAGAAAATACTTTTTTTTTTCTTTTAATGCTGCAAAGAATGAATCACAAGAAGACTAGAGGCCATTTTATGAAAAAAAAATAGTAAAGAAATTGTAGAAATAAATATGACTTTACACTATTTTTAACAATGTTACTATATTAATATAGAAATCTAACTTCCTTTTAGTAGATGACGCTGTGGGCATATTAGAATGATTTAGGTGTGTGACAGAGAATTTAACAACATTTAAACTTGTCTGATTGACAAAAATACATTTTCAGTCAATAACGTAATTGGTGCTGAACCATATTTATTGCTTTAAAACATTTTTAAAGGTTGATTTAGAAGCTTTAAAAAACACAGTTATATTTGATATCTTAAAAACAAAAACAGTATCAAATTATGAAACCAGAACCCTATGTACACATATGGGTTCTTGTGCCTGAACCTTTTCCTCTGATCTCCATCAATGGTTGACTTGATTGCCAAATAGAGACAACATTAAAGAATTATACTCAATCAAAAAAAGCTCCTGGTTGTTTTTATACCAAATATGCATTTGAAAACACTATCAAGGCTTAGCTGAATTCTGCAAAATTCCACATGGAAACAAGTTCTTACCACAAGTTGTACTTGTCCACTGTTGTGGGCCACAGGATCCAACTCAGGAAAAAAAGAACAGCTGGGAAAAATGTAAAATGCAAGTTTCAATAAATATCACTGTATTGGGTTCATTAAAATACCTGTGAGGATCTCATCCTGGAAACATTCCTGCTCAGATGTAGCTAAGCAGCAATGACACCATTTAAAATGATTCCATAGTTAAAACATATGTTAAAGTATCAGAGTAACAATTGATAGTACATAATATTAAAATTAAGAAATTATTAACAACTACTATTGTTTATTCCAATCATAAAACACTAATTTCAAAACATAGATATCAATAAATAAAATACATGACTGTTTGCATGTACCGACATAAATTATGACTAAAGCAGTTGTCACACTATATAGTCTGTTTTCAGTTGCATAAATGTATCAGCTGTTCTAAATAGTCTACCAATGATGTTCCAGTGTAGGTCAGTGGGAATTTTGCCACATGCATAAATAGTATCATAATCCTAAAAATGCCAGTACAAATATTAGTGCATAGCACACACCCACAGAGGTAACAAAATAATATTTGAATAACATTTTAAAAAAAATGCCTTTACAAATTTCTGTGTCTTCTTACTTTCAAACATCATTAAATGTTCTGCTCCAGTGTTTTCATTCAAATTAAAAGTCATGACAGATATCTTAAACAAGTTCTTGGAGTGTTTCACTATTATGGAACATGACTGACGTATTTTCTGAAGAATATTTGCTGCACAGACTTCCTTCAGTCATCGATATAGTTTAGAAATGTGGAATATTTTCCCATGTAAAACGTGAGAATATGTAGTCCATTTCATTATGAATTAAATACATTTTTAATGAAAGTCAAGTTAAAATGCTTATAGCAAATCCATTGCTTGCTTATTGGCCCCTTGTTTAGTCCTACTAGATATGCCTGTGTCTATTCTGCCCATTAATGGTTTCACTAAGGTATCAATAGCTTATATTGACAAGCTTATATTGACAAATATATGAGAAGCATATACTCACTCTTTTAACATTCATTTAGGGAATAAAATTACCTTTTTCTTTAACTGTATTGATATTTTACCTGTTTAATAACCGAAATAAAATAGAGAGCATATTTACTATATTTTACTGAAGTATATATACCATGACGATGTAAAAGAAGGTTTTGAAGACAAAATATTAATACATAGCATATAGTTAAAAAGTGGGTGTTTTACTTCCTTAATTGAATCAAACAATATAGGTAATGTTACAGTTGATGTAATTACATAAAACTGTAATACATACCAATAAAGTTACAAGATATATAAAGAACAAGCACTTTTTCTTATACTATTTACAACAAAAAAACCTTGCTTGTGTAAACCTATGTTTATACTTTATCATAAAGTTCTGCACTGTCTATCATACCATTATCACTGTGGAAGAAGTGTCTATTCAATGACTAAGACAATTCTAAAAGGTACCGTGTTTGGGACCCAGAAATATGGTGTACTGTATGCTAGCTACAAAGTCATGTTTGTTTTAGAACTATTAACCTAGGTTTCACTTTACAAGATAAATTTACAGTAAAAAAAAAAAATCTAATTTAAAGGCAATGACCTCACCTCTTAGTATTTTTTGAACTGGCTGTTTCATAATCTGAAAGCTGTGTATGAAGCCATTGGTATGTAAAGTCTTTTCTCCTTTGTAATTTCTCATCTAAAGTAGTATCCAGCTGCGAAAATTCTTCTTTTTCACCTAGGGAGGAAAAAAGATACTCTTGTGTTTTGCTATTATTTTAAAATATCAGACTGTAAATGATTCCCCAGAAAAACCCGAAGCATACTGCCTTTTACAAAAGAAAAGCCACAATTACTTCATTTTATTGCAGAGTCCAACTGACTCCAGAATATTATACTCTTCAGATATATTTAAGAAATATTTTAAAATTAATTTTGCATTATATGGTTTATTTTCTCTTCTAGGATTGAACAGAGGCCTTCTGAATAAATTTATTTTTACTGGGAAATAAAATTCTTCTTAATGAAATGTATATAGAAAAATTTTGATAAATGGCTTAAAACTTCTATGAATGCTGCTCATTGTACCATCTCTATGGTTAAAAATACACATTAATTTACAATTACAATTCTATTTACCAATACATAAGATAAAAACTTGCCATTGTATGTAAAAGTGGACCCATGGCAATCCTATTCCTCTGATCTTTTAGTGATACTTTAATGACAGTTTCCAATATTGGATTTCAAAGCAATTGCACACCTTATTATTACATATATTTTGGCACATGAAAGAGACTCCAAGAGAATAAAACATCAACATTACAACAAAAAGCTGCACAACTCTGGAGGTTCTTCAGTCTTTGGGAACATTCTGGTGGATACCTGACATGTTTTGAAGCATAAGGAAGAGGATGCCAGAATTGGAAGAACCTGCAGAGGAAGCATCATTGCTGCATGTGGACATTCATGAACAACTTTTTATTTTCTGCCCTTATACATTAACTTTATAGGCTATGTCTTTTTTGGTACCTTTGACTCAAGAGACATCATTTATGAGACATCAGAACACTTTTTTTTTCTTTTTTAATTTTTTTATTTAACATTTGGTTTTGCCTTTTTTCCCTCTATAATCTCACCTCAGAAGACATTACCTTACTGCTTTCTGCTGATTATTGCTTTTTTCCCTTTCAAAGATTTTCCTTACTCTCCCTGACAAGTGAATTTAGCAGCGACTGGAAGTTATTTAGTAAACTGTAGGGGTGGACCTCTTGCACTTGAACCAGCAAAGTATGTAAGTCACTCCACTTTGTATAAAGCCCATTTACTCACTACGAATGATTTAACTATCAATAACTATAATGGCATAGAGTATCACAACTGAGGTGAATGGTTTCGTTATACTCTTTATTTTAAGCCTTTATTGCCATTCATGTTTTGACAATATGAACTGCAGATACAGGCTATTCACAAACTTTGTCAGAAGGTTGCTATATTATCTGTAATATTTTTATTCCTTTCTTCCATAAAAATTATAATTTCATTTGCATGAGCTGCAAACTGTTGTTTCTCAGTTCCCTTTTACCTGGCTCTGCGGTATGCTCTCTGCTTTCATCTTTTAGCTTTAAAGGTATTGTTAAAGTATCCTAGCTGCTTATAGAAGCTTGAAATAAAAATGTCTTTTGGTTGTGCTCTTCATTTATCTCAGTATAGGGAATGTCTACTTGAATGAAATCCATTCCTTGGGTTGAACCTGTTCAATTGTCATAGATGTCTTGGTAGTTAGACAGTCTAGAAGTTAGGTGGAAGAATATATTCTCTTCTGTTGTAAAGGACTCTCATGTACCTCCTTGCTATTGTATATACTATCAGGATGACAGAAAATGAACAGCTTAGATGGAGCGCCACTGAATTATCCAAATAAGGTTGTGAGGTCTGCCTAAAAAAGATCAGGCAGTGAACTGCTGGATCACTGTCAAATATTAAAATAGAGAGTCATAATAACAGAGTTCATCACTTTCCTTGAATACAGCAAGAGCCACTTCTTTCCTAAGTTTATGATATTCTTTTCCTGTGTTCCTAGTTCAGCAGTACAGCTTTCTGACCTTTAAATTTTGAACATTTGTAGTGAAAATTTGTTCTCTAGTGAGAAATAATTCCCCAAGACATTAGCTTTACATTCCTTCTTATTTATATTTACAGAAAAGTTTGGTTCAGTAATATCCATATTTCTCAGGAGAATTATTTCTTGCTAGCAAAATGATCAGTATTAACTAAGCATTCGCTAAAACATAGCCCTTTTCCTCTATTACAAGGCAAGTCTATGTAGGGATTTAAAACCAATATTAGAATCATAGAATCTCCCAATAGAATACTGGGATATTACATATAATCTATACATAATATACAATATTATATATATAATATATACATATATATAATATATATATATATATAAAATGTATAATATATAATATATATATGATAGAATATATCCCAATAGAATATTGGAAGGGTCCCACAAGGATCATCAAGTCCAACTCTTGGCCCGCCAGCTGCCTTGCATGGGAGCTCTGCAGGCAGCCCTGGCCTCCCGGGGCCAGAGACAATGGTTTATTTCCAGCAAAGATTTTTAATATTACAAGTTCATGTCTAAGTCTGTGTATCAATGACAGTCAAATAGAATGTACATAAAATAAGCTACAATAAAACTGACTAAAATATATTTTTAACTTGGCAAGTTATTTTTCCAAAATGATTGCTTATAACTCACCTTTGTTGCAGTTTGAATTTCTGATGGAATTCTGTTTGAAACAGTTTTGTTTATTAAAATTTTATTACATATATTCATACTAGAATTTTAAAAATTATTGAAATGAGAAAGTGATCAAGAGAAAAGTGCACCAAAAATGCAGAAAACAGTATTCTATTTTCTTATTTGGAACATATCCATAGTCTTATATTTTAATAACAACATAAATCTTATGAAAAAATACTGTTACGAATTAAAACACAGCATTACCACTTTCCTGTTCCACTTATGAACATCATGTGTTGGAGGATCTTGGGTATCAGTATCATTAACAGGCATTTGCTTGATAGCTTTCTTAAATTAGGGCTCTGTTTTTTTTAAAACCTGGACATGATTTTGTGGAAGTACTAACACTCACAAATTCCACAGAAGTTCATAAGAGCTGTAAGCATTCTGCAACTTTGAAATGGATCAGACCTATAATCTTTAATTGTTAAACCCAGACAACTCTTAGACTATCAAAGAAAAAAGGAATACATCAAAGAAGGAAGAACCCCATAAAGAAAAAAAAAAATTATCTCAGAGTTATTTAAATTAGTGTACACACATTAGATTATCATTTCTAAGCCTTCAAACTTTTTTTTTTTTTTAACAACACAAGTTAATAATTTACAATTGGAATAGTCTTACATTTGGCATTTGTGCAATAATGTATAAGTAAGTGTTACCAATTAATCCACACACATGCTGTGCACTTAGGTCAGACTCCACCAGTTTTCAGGGGAACCTACTGCCATTTTCTTGCAGAATTTGAGTACCTAAGTAGAGAGAACCTATCCAGAAGAACCTGGGCATCTGAAATGTCATTGAAACTAAATATTACAGGAAAATAACAAATTATTTCCTAGGTCTCCAAATCCACATGCAAACCCATAATCACCTGAACTTTTGGATCCAGAAAAAATGTCAACCTCAGTCTGTCAAATTCTGTTTGCTTGGCATGCTCTGAGACAGAGCGTCTCATGTTCAGTTTAAAATATAGATGCTATTTACTTATATTACGGTAGACTATCTCTGGATAATCTATTAAGTTAGTTACAGAGGGCTAAGAATCTGTGAACTACTGCTGGTGAAGTGCCCTAAGTTCTAGATAGAGTCAGGCTTTTTTCTCCCAGGATTTTCTTCAAGTTTGATGTATCTTGTGCCCTCAGCTGTGGCAGTCATCTTTAAAAAGGGGGTTGAAACATCCCCAAAGAGAATAGCTTGGGATGCAAAAGCTGGAGATTCAAATCTCACAAGGCTAAGGAGTACCCCAAACCCATGTTTCCCACTGCCTAAGAAGTCCCTCATACTCACATTCCCCACAGCAAGGCTATGTGCCATTAACAGCAAGACAGTATACCAAAGAAGATAGTGACACAATGTGTACATTCAGAGAAATCTTTCAGATTCTGCATTTTCAGATTCTATTTCTAGAAAACACTGATCCTGACTGTTCTCAATCCAAAACTCTTTGTCATTTTTATGCAAAGGGGTGCTGAGGCATCCAATTCAGCACTGACTTTTGTTCAAATCTATTTGTTGATGATGGGAAGATAAATATTCTACTTTTAATATGACATACGTTTCTTGAAACAGAGAAGTATGTGAAGTCTGCACTGTACCTAACCATCCGCAGTCAAATTTTGAGTTTAGAGTGTTATTTAATTCACTTCAAAATTTGCTTCATACAGAGTACAATACATATAAAGTTAGAGACTATGAAAACTAAGACCCGTAATGTGAAAAGAAGGGCTTGGAATTTCTTCAGTATTCTAAGTTTTCCTCCCTTAATATAAAAAATCTGTGACCAGAGTTAATTTTCTCAATATGTATTCTGGAAATGGTGCTCTTAATATGGGAATTAAGTAGCTGAGTTGGATATAAAATTCATGTCAATGCTATTAATACATTGATTTTTTTCTTATCTGCCAGTATTCTGGTATAGATTAGCAGCAGTGAGCAATATAAATTCTGAGAATGCATGCATGTGAGCCTATATGCAAGTGTACTAACTATAAATACATTATTCTGAATAAAAATTAAAATGATGCATATCCACTGAGGATTTTTATTATTTCTCATATCTTCTATAATGTTTTAATAAATAATAATAAAAAATTTCAAATTCCTAAACCTAAAATCCATCTTTTAATCTCATCCTCTCCATACTTTAAATTAAAAAAAAAAAAGGCATTATTTCATTATTTCTGTCACAATCTGTATAATACATACAGAACAGAAAGCTAGAAAAACACAAGCAATAACTCTGATACTAAGGCAAGAAACTGAAGAATTTGGAAACAGACCAGAAAATACTTAAAACAAAAACAAACAAACAACAAAACAAATAACCAAACATAAACACACATAAATTTATACTGAAACATAAGAAAAATGTGAGGAATTTCTTCACCCACACAAAACACATTCCTCAGAAGTTTACTTTGTCAGAAGTTACTACATTCACTTATGTATTACATAGCTACCACTACATGCCCGTAATACAGTTTTAAGAAAATAGATGGTAGTTTGAGTGGTCTTTAGCATGTACACAGGTATTCAGTGTATACATTAGTAATATTTATAAGATTTCCAGACAGTTGTTAGTATCATGTAGCAGTAATTGATGTGGTTTGCTTCACTTAAAATTATAGTATCAGCAGATCATGTTTCTTTATCTACAACTCGGGTCTGGGATTTTCAGACAGTGAAACACATCTCTACCTTAAAAATAAAGAATCCTGTCTGTGACATAGAGAGATTAATTTTAGATTTTACTTTCCATCTGAGTAACTTTTGACTAAAGTAATTAGCATATCTGGGGGCAGAATGAATGAAATACGGAGAATATTTATAGCAGTGCCTGAGTGCACAGATGAGTAAAAGACGAAACAGACATTTTTTCAAAAGAATACCACATGAGGTTGCAACCTGAAAAAAATCTTGATGCTACAAATGCATTATCATTTATGTCACAAAGAGTTTTGAATACAGGAGTGCTGATCAAGCCACAGGAGCATGTGCTTCAAAAATCATAAAAACAAATATAGAAAGGAAGAAATACATTTTTAAAAACTTTTTCTATTTTTCTCTTTTTTACCAGATATTTCAGATTCTTTCAGACAACAATTAAGGTCTACTATATCACTCTTCCATCTGCAAACCCCCTTCTCTCTAACCTCTTCATCTGCTATAGCAATTATCTCCTTTTCACCATGCAACTGTTCTTGACCTCACCCTCACACTCATTCTTCCTTTCTGAAATCCGGGTATTTACTACACTCTTAGTCATGAACAAAATTAGACCATAATCTTTTTTTTTTTTTTTTTGGCTGCCCTTTTTCTCCCTGTTTTCATTTCAAGTTTTTGTTATGTTCTACATTATGGTCTATTTCAGGGTGATTCATACCACTAATAAAGCTTCACCTCCTTAGTTTATTCTGCTTCAGTAGTTAATATATTTCAGCCTCTCCCACCTGTGTTATCTTTCTGAACTCTTAATATTAGATTATGCAAAAGCTGAATACTTTCACTGAGATTCCTAAACCACTGAAATTGTACAAATTTCAGCTTTTGAATTCAAGGAAAACAGAATTTTATTCTTAGGACTTCCCGCACATTCTTTTCTATTTCACTGCTTGTTCCTGTATCTTCATGATACACCACCACTACTATTTGTCAGTAGTGATTAGTATTCATACACAGCTTATTGGTTATTCTCAGTTTCTTCCTTTCCCAACCTTGAAACAAATTCAAGTCATACTTAATCTTCAACAAAATGCTTTTAAAATGCTTCATTTAAAGTTATTTATATCTATTCATATTACAATATTGCTGATTAAGTTCTCTTGGTACCTTCTGATTATTTAATCTCTTTCACAGCAACCCACTATCACACAGATTTATTGAAAACTATAAAATTTCATTCTATATAAAATTGCTTAACTCTTTCACTCTCACTCTTTTTGTGGACATGGTACATTTGCTTTTTTTTTTTTTTTTCTTTTTTTTTTTCCATATGCTTCACTCAACTGGCATTAACTTCAAGGTAGAATGAACTCTGTTCCTTGCAATTTATTCAACTTTCACAATGTTATGGGCTGTCACTATTTTCTCTACTCCACCATTTATGTTAAACATGATTTCTCATTTATCTTCTCTAACTTCCCTTGTAACAATATTGGTTTCATATCATGCCATTCCTTAAGACATACAACACCTTTCTGAGTTGATTTATAAGCCTAAAGAAATATTTAATCTGAGGTGTGTACAGGAAGATGTCACACATGCAATTGCTGATTTTATTTTTGCTAATTTATTACTGTTCTGATCTGATTCAGGCAGTGATCTTGTGATAGGACCTGAAGATGTCAGTGGGAAAAAGATTGTGATCAAATAGTGGAGGACAAATAAAAATAGTAATATAGGAATACGCTACTTGGGTCAATTAGAAAAGTCAGGAAGAAAAAATAAAGGAATACTAAAGCAGTTGTTTAATGAAGGTCTACACCCTCTAATACATTTCATGACATTCCCTTGTCCACAAGAGTATTATTTCTTTAAAATTAACTCAAAAACCAGAACCAAATTCTGCCAGTTGACTAATTTTCTACCATTAAAGCTTCTACATTTACAGTTATGTAGACTACTGTTCTTACATATTAGTATCAAGGTAATAGCAAAATCAAAATACTGCAACTGTCAATTAACACTGGAACCAAATACACAATTAAGGTTATTTTAACCTCAGTCAATGACAAAGGCTATCTGAATTTTAGAGCACAGAAAAAGCAGGACAAAACAAAGCAAAACAAAACATGACCTGGACACTGTTTTAGTTAGTCAAAAATCAGAAATTGTGAGGTTAGGTGTATTTCTGATCAATATCGATCGATATTTATCTCTGGTTACTATGATTTGCCATTTATTAAGTTTTGAATTAAATGCTATATAGTTACTGACTCCACTCAGTTGAAATGTATCAATTGTTCTGGGTATTTTTGTTTGTACTAGATGAGGCACTGAAGGCTCTCCAAACATCATACTCTTCAAATCCATTAGGCTGGACAATTATAGTTGTGATAATAATATAATAAACAGTATTATTATCATCATTGTAGCCACAAAATTTCATATTAGTGCTGTATTTTAGAAGGTGTGGTGATAGTGAAGATGAACTTCTTTAGGAGTAAATGTTAAACAACAGATGACAGATAAGATGGAGAGTATACAGAAAGAAAAGCTGACTATCTAAATACCCACTGCCACACCCACTAATGATACTTGCTTTATCAGGTTACTCAAACTTAAAAAAAAAAAAAAAAGGTAAAAAAAAGTTCCATTACATCTGAAAACAACAACAATAAACCAAAACAAACAAACCAACCAACCAAACAAAAAAACAGATTAACATTTCTCAGCCCAGCCACTAAAGATTTGTTTTATCTATAGGTTTGGAAGTAACACGAAACAGTTTCATGTTTGCTAGACTAAATTGGTTCTTGCTAAAAAATATAAAACAATTCTAAAGAAAATGAGAACTATAGGCATGATATTAGCCATGTGAACACAATGAGTTGAATTCCTGATGTAAACTGCTGCCTCCTGCAAACAGCACTCTTCAAGATCCGCTTGGGTTTTTACAAGTTCTGAAAATATATACAATTACAGCACTACACTGCATCTTCACATTATTCTTGTTTATAGCCTTCTATGAATAGTGCGTTCTGTAAACTATATACTAACTGCTTCAGCCACTCAGCATAAGCAAATTTCATCAACAGGTCTGCTGAGGAGTAAATTTTGAGTACTGCTACCAAAATATCTTTGGGAGTCAAGGCCCTTGAAGAAACAAAGAAATTAAGAAGTAAAAATTACTGTGAAATGATATGTCCAGCATTTCCACGCTCAGTTAACTTTGAGTAAATAGGATAGAAGTAGATCGAGCCTATTATGTTTATGCTTACTGCCTACATTCACCTTCTATCTGTTCATCCAAATCAACCTCGTAAAGAATCCACCTCTAGTTTTTATCACGTTCTTTTGGAATTATTAAACCCATTAATGAAGGATGCTTTCTACAGAAAATGGAAATGGAGTTTATATTGCTCAAGAGAAAATTAAGGAATGTATAAACATTTTAAAAAATAATTCTTTTGACAGATTTTAATTCAATACATTCCCAGTTTTTAAGATTAATTGACAGAAACAATCAAGAACATGAACAGAAGTGCTTAGCTGCTCATTAATGAAACAGAATTTCCAAGCAAGAAAAGATTATCACTTTGTATGGAGGGCAAGAAAGAGGATTACCTTTCTTTACATTAAATAAACCAACCAAAATTAATTAAGATATCAGATTTTCCACAGAAATTCTCAAAATAAATAAAAAAAATAAAAATAGATAAATATAAAAGAGCATTTTTTATGAGTGCAGGAGGTTTTAACTACTGTGTTACTCCCTATGAGGTAGGCAAAAAATACAATAAAACAGTAAATTTCATTGAGTGTGACAACTATTAAGGTAGGTTTTGTTTATACTGAAGGACTTAAAAGTAGAAGAGAGGGACAGAAAAATTCAAACCCAACGAAAGATTGGCTCAAAATAACAATTTGAGATTGCTATGTGACAAGAAGACATCTAGGTCAAGTATTAAAAATAAATACATAAATCATTAATCAGGAGCAACACGAAGTTAGTAAAGCTGACTTAAACCACATTAATAATTATCTCATAATTTTGTGAGCAAGTAATTAATGTAAATTAAGTACTGTAAAAAAACATGTAACAGTGTATCACAGCTTGGGAATGTACATTTTAAAAAGTCTTAATTATGTTTACCTTTGAGTTTTCTCTAGATAGTTATCTGAATAACATATGAACTTGTTTTTAAGAACTTATGTTCTAAAACATCACACTTGATGTACACAACATGAGTTTCACTCATTGGTACTTATCAGTGCAGAGTAACACTGAAACAATTTTCTGTTAATGTAGTTCAATTTTGAATACATGTGAATTGGTCACGTAGTCTATCTATTATGGATACATATCATTTTGGATTTAAAAGTGTTTTATTCTGTGTGGGTGAAACTATTTCTGGCTTACTTTCTGATGTAGACTGGAAATACCTGTTGGCATTTGATGAGGGTACCGTGACAACACTTCATAGTTTTGTCAGTGAGGTAATGAATAACAGTAGAACAACTTTACATTGTCAAATACACACACGAAATCTACACAGATTAAGTCCAAGGTGGCTGATTAATTTACTTCACAGTCAAATGCAGAGGTATCACCAAAGATCAGGTCTGCCATTATGTCAAACGTAAACATGGTTTGATTTAATGCTTATTGAATTCAATGGGGAAAAAAAAGTCTCAGATTCTACATCTGAAGAGAGGCAAACCCCAAGCAGATACAATTCTTATATATTTATCTTCATCTTAAAAATAACTATAAATACCAGGGACTTACAAAGGCAATAAATACAGATAGATATAAAAATACCAATTCTTCTTAAGAAGTTTTATATATTTATTTATTCGGTTTGTTTATACAGTGTAGAAGAAAATAAACAATATTAAATTCCAGATCTATTCAAAAAAGGGAATTCCCTTTGTAAAGGACAGGTGAAAACAAAAGCAAAAACATAATTTGCTGGCAAGTTGCCCCAGACTAATTCTTAATTGATGTTGTTCAAAGAGCTTAGTAGTTTTATAGAGTTCTTTACAAACTAGATTGAAATTTTCAGCTTATAAACACTTGAAAAGTGCAATAATTTAAACACTGCACATCATTTTAGTTAAATCAACACACATTCAAGAGTATTTAGCCCTAGGGGAATTGAACTTAATTATATTGATTTTGAATCAGTTATTGTTACAACTGCATTTTTTTTTTCTTTCTATACAAAGAAGATTTGAATGATTTATCTCACTGAATGATGAAAAAGGAATAATTTTACCCTGGATCCTCCTGTTCTGTTAGGGAATTTTGTTTTGACCTTTATTTAAATTATTTTTTAATTAGAAAATGAACACACTTGATTGTTAATATTTTATTCTTGGAGTAGGTGGGTTTAAATTAGTTTCTTTCTTACTAAACTTCTAAGCTAAATTGTTCACTAAACTCTCCACCTCGCTGACATATACATAAGTTAAATACCATGATGATTCTGAATAGTTAAATTTGCCTCATGTGCATTCTGTTTATATTTGCCATAACTTTTAAGACAGCCATAAATAATAAACTTAAAAGTATAATTTATTTTGCCTGTTGTTCAACAGGTAAAACAGTTGTCCATTCCTAACTTTGCTTATTTGTAGCCACTTATCTAAGCTTCTGCAATTAGCACAGGATTCAAAAAGGACTAAAAGCACATAAAGTCCAATTATATAAGTGAACTCACACTTGAAATTAAAGAACTTCAATAGATAAAGTTATAAGTTTTACATCAGAATAATGAAAATGATAAGTTTTACAATCTTACAGACTAAACTACTCTATTAAAATTATATTACCTTACATGGGAATTCTTATAAAAGATATAAAAATAAAAAATTAACTGACCAAAGCAGTTAGGATGTGTAACAGTCACTGTCATGGAGAACGAACATCATATTTTTAGCAACTTTTAAAGTAACAAGACAATGTCTGCTTTTTACCTTATATCAGAGAATGTTTTGTAAGACTCTAATATAGTTTCCTTTTTTTTTTTCATACAAGATACATAAATTGTAACACAAAATAATCTGAGAAAAAAGGTGAACAGAATCCTTTAAAACAATGGAGAAATATTAATCATAGAAAGAAAATATTTTAACTAGAAAAGATATAACATTTGTATGATGTAGCAAGATTTTTCTGCTTTTCTGATCAGAAAAGCTAAATACAGTACATGAAAAGCAGTACATTAGAGGTACTGATACAACGACTGGAAAATGGTGTATAAATTAGCAATAAGAATACAAAAATATACATGAGTAAATACACATTTTTTTCTGTATCTGGTAACACAGTTCTTGAAACTCTGAAATCTTTGAACTTCTCCAAAGTCTGGTTCAGTGAACGCATCAAGGTATACTAAAACTGGAGAAATGTCTGAATAGCATCATCATCCTCAAGGCAGCCAGGTCTCTGAACAGACTTTCCCTCAGGATTCTGGTTAGAAGAGGAGGAAAAGAGGAGAATAGAATGCAATGAGGTAGCAAAATAGTCACTAAAACCAATATATTCAATTTTCCTTAATGCTTAAGAAGTCTTAATTTTACTTACCTGCTCCCAAATTCCAGATTCTTCAGTTTTCACTTGACTAGTCCTGAATAACTTAACTACATCTCATAGTGCTCTGTGACATCAGTACTGTCTCCTTGTGCAACTGTATTAATTATGCAATGAAAAAAGGGAATTCATCTCTACCATTTCTATAATGAACAAACACGTTGATGGGAAATCACAAAAAGATATAACGCTCTCTTAGGGGAAATAAAACAAAGTTTAAAGTCAGGAACTAGCATGACGCATGGATAACATGCATGTTGTTAATAAAGTGAAATAGTAGTAATTATTTGTACAAAAGTATAAAAAACAAAAATACTGAGCAGTCATAGCTATGGAAGAACCAATTACTAAAATTTATTCCAAGTAAGTTTTTATAAATATTTCCATTTGCAATAAATGAAAGATGTTTGAAAGAGAATTTTGAATACAGTGCACACAACTCACATGGTATGATGACAGCCTATGCAATGTTTTAGTATATGTAGACCAGACTACAAGTAGAGTCTGACAAAACCTAAGAAGGCAGACCTGGCTAAGAGTCAGGAGTCACGCTTATTAAATTGAACTCTCAGGGGTATCATGCAATCAGAGGTCACAATCGAGGCAACAGAAGCAATGTCACGATATCAGAGAAAGGGCCAATTCAGACCTGCTCCCTGACAGGCAGTGAGGTCACGGCTTGCGGCAAATAACTGTATTAAAAGGGAATATTCTCTGCACACTTTTAGAACTGTCATCTGAAAAAACAAAGCCAGGTCATTGGTAGGTTAAATCAGAACTTTCTGCCTTAGTAGCACATAGCTTCTTTTCTTTTTACATTCACTACTAATTTCTCAATTACAAAATATACTCCCATCAGATACTAAAGCAAATTCTCAGTAAATTTAACTTTGAAATTAAAAACAAAAAAATCTATCTTTGACAAAAGAAATCCCTGTTCTCTTCATAAACTGAAAATTACTGTGCTTGCTTCATATGAGAAAAGCAAAACAAAACAAAACAAAACAAAGAAACATGAAAGTGCTTTAGGGTACTGACCTCAGTTTCACATTCAGTTTCTTAGTAACCTTTACACTTAACTTGGTCTTAAAAACATTCATAAAATTTAGTTATTCAGAATCTCCTTCTTTAATAATGATTGTGAAAGTGAAATAAATTTCTTCTTTTGTCTGGCTACTTTGATTTGTTTATCTGGTTACCTGGACCGGGTTATCTCTAAGATTCTAAAAACATAGTAAATTATGAAATTATAACCATACATCAAATTTGTTAAACAGACAAGAGATCTACAACAGAAGAACTATTCTAGACTGTCATGTAAAAAAAATAAAAAAAATAAAATATAATCTCTGCATCCATCCTTTCTTAGGAATCTGAGAGAATACAAGTGTACATATATATTTATATATATAATAACTAGAAAACACATTATTTCCACCTTTCTTTATACACATAAGCCAGGTAAAATACCTGCAGTGCATACATCAAAATACCACAAACCTAAGAATTTGAAACAACTGCTAAAATGGATCTGTATTGTAAATGGTAAGAGTTGAACCATAAAAGTATAAATTTGGAAGATGTACATGAGAGATATACACATCATATCACAGAATTTACACAGATATCACTGAATGATTGTAGATTTTTATTACAATATTTGAGGTGCTCCTACAATTCCTTATAAAATCTTCTAAGTCTACCATATATACTGTCTCCTTTTATAGATTACATGAAATTTGTAAAAGGTATAGGACTCACCTATACTATTAGTCCTGAACAATATAAATTTTTTAATAACCTGACTTCGACTTGAATGATTTCAATGTTTTGCCTGAAAAAATGTTGCACATTATTGAAATATATTATCTGTGTGATCCACAACATTAATAGCTATAAAAAAGATAAAGACTAAGATGTACATTCAATATTAAATACATTATCATATCAAAAATAGCATTTTTGGATAGCTGTAGATCTCTGACCTCATTAATGCTACCAGTTCTCCATAACACCATTGTTCACCTTATAGAACAGGATAAAAATAATTCCTTTATAAGAAACTTTAATCAATTACATTTTCAAATTAATTAAATGCTCTGGGATAAAGGCCTTCCTTAAGTCTACCTTTGAGAGTACCTGAAGTATGCAAAGATACTGCTATTAAACATAGCTATGGGAAATATTTCTTTAATCATGATTTAATATGAATCATGCTGTGCAACTGAAACAAGTATTTGTTCCTATAAAATATTTCTAAGAATCCATTTTATTCCTTGTTCTTAGTTCCATACAAAATGGAAATACATCTGCAAGATGAGCCGTTGTGTAGTGCAACAGTTGTGATATTTCTATGGACACAGAGCACACTTTCCATGGGTTATGTTAAAATACCATTCACTTACCAAGATAAATGTAATGTTTGAAATATTCATTTTGGATAATACTTGGAATGTATCTGAAAATGCACTTTTAATGACCTCATCATTAGCATTTTTTTTTCCATGTAAAATGAGCACCTTTGCATTTGGCTATTTTTGAGTAGAAGCAAGACGAATAAACAAACCATCCCAATCTTGACTACAGTCCCCAGGCATCCAAACAAATGACAACAAATTCAATAATTACTTTTACCTACACTTACTAAATCCAAGTGCTTTAACACTTTATTTTAGAGGAGTTTAGTTAAACTTATTCTCCCTCACCCCCTCCAACCAAATCCATTTGGATTTAACTCGTTTCTAAAATTATCTGTCTTTTGCACTCTAAGACCTGGGTCACAACCTTACTTAGGGACAGGAAATAGTTATCAGGTCACTGAATGGTCAAATGGAAAAGGATTTGAAATGCTTCAGGACTCAGGGGTCTTTTCATCCAAAATGATTGCCTTATGTATTATAAAACGTTGTGGATCTGAAATGGAGTCAACTTACCTATATATATATATTGTCTGAGCAGACACTACCTAGCTTTTGCACATACAGTTCAAGAAAAGGAGAGCTAAAATCTCAGAAGAAGCAAATGAAACTATCAGAAATATTGTGCTTCCTTATTCAACAATGCCATAAACTAGTTCTCAACCTCTGATGAAATTTTGGGTGAAATCTCATTCCTACTGAAGTCATCATGAGGTAGTTAGTCGTTAGCAAAATAGCAGTAAGATTTTTTTTATTTTTTTCCCCTAATGCACACTTCCTTTTAACTGCTGTGCTAGGAAAGCACAGGTGACATAGCTTACATGTTGTATAAATTTCAAGTTTCAGAAGATTTACTTCCAATGCATTAATAAAGTCCTGATACCACCGCAAATTGCAACTCTGCAAAACAGTAGAGGCAAGAACAAAGAGATAATACATGAGCAGGTGAAATATGAGGTCAAAATCAGAAATATTTAACAGTAGAATAGTGGAATCCTGAAGAGTAGAACCACAGTGAGATCTTATAATACTAAATTGGAATGTATTCCTGGACTTCCTCTTTAGGAACTTCAGGCAAAGAGAAAATCTTTTTCTCTCTCTCTTTTTCTTTTCATCTTTTTTTTTTTTTTAATTGAATGTGAAAAGCAAAAATTGTAATAAAAATGTCATATGCCTAGATCATTTATAAATATCCAGATGCTGAAGTTTACGGCATGAATGCACATAAATGACATTTTATTTATTCATTTTTAAACTTACACTATTTCAGGATTGCTTCATTCCAGGAATAGAGAAAAAGTCTACATTATCATTGATGGACAGGAGGCTGGAAAATTAGGCACAGATTTTATTTTTTAGTTTTGTTTTATAATAAGAAACTGGGCCACTAAAACTATGTAACTGAAGCTTGAGTGCGTGCACTGTAAGGCCCCTGCAGTCTTTTACAACTTTTCAGTGTACCGCTGCTGTGAACTGGGTTTGCACTCTGCCAGCAGAGCAGCTCTGACCCATGGAGAGCACTCCTTCAGATCAACACTGCCTCAGGCTTTACTGCTTTCTCCAAGAAGTCTTACATTTCAGGCATCAAGTTGAATTTCTTCTGGAGATGATTAACCCAAACCCATGACAGATTTTTTCCAAGATATCCAACTCCTTATGTTTATTTTATCCTGGCTCTTTTTGGATGTACTGGACATAAGTAACCTACTCATTTTACATGTTAAAGGGCTGGTGGAGAGCCATTAATTCCTTAAAATGAGAAAATATTTCAATGTGAGAGTTCTGTTGTGTGAGCTCACACTAAATAATAAGAAACAAAGCCATAGAGTTCTGATTTTAAAAGATAGATTCCCTTCCACACTACAGGTTTCTGTAACGCATTTTCATCACATTTCACGATAGACCTTAGATTCTCTGGAAATGCATTATTATGTCATTTTTGTCAGTGCCACATGGTTTAGAAACTGCTTCCCTAATCTGGCATACAAATTTGAAGCCTGGGAGATATATAATAAGTGCATTTTACTGTAAACATGGCAATTCAGCCAGTAGAACTGCAGCAAGACTAGATTTAGAATGTGGTTATTGATCCTTTTCAGACCACAGCTAAATTAATGATGACTAAACTTAAAAAATGGATGTTTACAAATAATGTGTGCTTCCTGGGAGCTGATGCCATTTTTCCATTGAAAATAGCTCATTTAAAAAAGATGAAAACAGCTAACAAATGCCTGTTAACTACAGTTCAGTGTACATTTAAATGTCCTTAAATAACAAATAACAAAATATTTAAAGCATACAAAAAGATTAATATTAGCATTTCACTCTCAGTGCTTTCTCTTAACTCTCACACATATATTTAAAAGCATCAGTGATTAGAATCAGTATCAATTCTATTTATTACATTTTTTTCTTCAGTGTTGGTAATACAGAATATCTAAGAAATTGTGTTTATAATTATGTAGAAATATTTTAATAAGCTCATATAATTAACTCAAATTACCACTTAAATTACCACATCCCAAAGTCTCAAGTTCTATTTTTCAATGAGCACTAGTAATAATAAACTATAAGAATGCTTTGCTACATTTTTTTCACCTGAAAGTGCAAAGAATTTCATAATTGTGAGCTATCAGAAAGCTGTAAAACAGACAATTTTAAACGGATTCTTGATATTTATCTTTCAATCATATGACATAACCAGAAGATCATTTCACCTCTTCTTCTTGTAACAGTATAAAAAAAATAAGTATTATTTCTACTGACAATCTGAAGATAAACGAAAAATTAAAAGTCACCTGAAAAAGTTCATTATCAGAGTCATATTTGTGAAATATGTTTTAATATAGTATCTGTTATGTTTTTTACTTTTTACTGGCCAGTCACTAGTAAGAATAAAATGACAGGAAATGCATTATTGCCAGTTAGACCTACGGGTTCCCAAATTACAGTAAACATATCCTGATAATATAATCCAATGCATTTTTTAAAAAGTTAAAGTTCCTGGCAATGGTCACTGTGTACATTCCTGAGTGAAACCAAGTTATATTCTTTCCACTTCTTTGAACTGTATGGTATAGGTGCGCCACTGATGGATATGAATATGGCTATGACTAAAAATAAATATATTATATGTGGTAATAAATCACTTTACCTACAAAATTAAGTAGAACATAGTTCATGAAATTCTGAGAAACTCTAAGTGAATCATATACAAATAATACACGATTTAGGTAACTTGACTTGTCTCCCAGGTGATCAACTGCATTCTTCCAACTTGCTCTCAAGATTGGAATCCAGCTTCCAATTCCACTGAACAGGAATTATTTGGATAACCCACCAAAATTGTTGAGGTATAAAGATTACTCCAAAAGATGTATACTGTTTCCAAAGCTTGTAGCAAAAAAAAAAAAAAAAAAAAAAGTGCCAGGCCTGGGGGCTCCTTCTTTAGTTTTGTACTGCTGCGCTAGGACAAAGCAGTCACACTGTTGGTTGGTAAAGTAGATATCCATCCTCTGTATGAATGATGGCATTACACACCCTGTAATTACAAACCCACAGCTGGTAGAGATGCTCTGTTACACATTCAGCCAGGACTAATTGGAACTTCCCAAGAAAAGAGCAGTCAAAGATAGATTCTTCCTTCAATTCCTAATCTACTTTGTCCAAAATCATTTAGAGTATTTTACACTATATCAATGACTGAAATAGCCTCCAGATAACAAAAGAAGCAGTTAGAAAGCTTTCTAAAAATATGTTTTTCTGCAAAATAGGAAATGATGAACATTTTCTGTGTTCCTTGTAACTTTTCTAAAATTTTGAGGTCTTTGAAATATTATAAAAAAAAATATGCAAAAATACCCAAGCATGTTCATCACAATAGTAAACAGGTATGTATTTTTTTAATCAGCTAACTAGTGCTAACTGAAACTTAACAACCTGGCTGGAAGCTTAACCCCATCACACCAAAAGAAGCAATGTAATATATATAATCCCAGGAAATGTCCACCAAATCACTGGAAATGATGTTTTCAGTATATCAAGTCTTTTTTTTTTGATCAAGACATAGTTTCTTAAGAGAAATAGTAAGCACACTCGCAGATTCTGTGACTTACATTATAACCTAATGAAGCTAATGTCACAATATATAACTATGGTCCAAAAATGCTATTTATTTAAATAGAAGTTTTCACAAATCTGTATGACTACATATAATAAATTAATTTTAAAGAAACTGAAACAGCAGCTTGAGAGAAAGCAATCACATTACAAAATGCATGTTGATACTGCAAATGATATTAAAGAGTAATTGTTAATAATTTACTACACTATTCAAATCTATATCTATTTATATTCAGAATATATGCATGCGTGTATAAACACATGTATGTACATATATTAATGCATACATACATCTACATACATACATATAAACACATTTAATTACCATCCCATGGCCTGTGCCTTCACATGTTGCTTGTATTTTTAAATTGTATATTGTCTGTAGGAACATTTCCTTATGTGCTGATGAAGCATGTAATGCAAAGAGTTTGTCTCTGACTAACTTGTGTGCTATTGGACTCAACTGTGAATTAATGGTCCCCTTTTGGGATTATCATAACATCTGTGAGCAAAACATGACGACTTCCAAAATTTAATAAAAATGTATTATGTCACTCAAGTTTTGAAAGTCATATATCTCTTCAACCATGCTGTTTTCCTGCAATGCCTATGTCAAATTAAAGATATGAATTGTCCCATGGGATCAAAGCTTTCCACAAGTTTTCAAAATTGGATGTCAACATTTATTTTGCATATCAGTTCCTCCTGATTTTTGAAACAGGATGATCTTCATAAAGAAATAATTCTTCAAGCCTATTTTGTAGAACTTTAGCCAAATAAGTCTATATGGTTATTTCTTTCACCTATTGTTATTATTTTCTCAGAAATCAAAATTAGATTTTAAGTGAGAAATAAGCAGGAGACTTAAAACTAAAGATCCTGCATATATATTTTTAATTAAAAAAATATAAGAAGAATATACATAAATTATCAACATACTGTGAACAATCAGAAAGCCTGTTTAAAATCTTTCATATAGCATCACTATATTTTAGGTTTAATAACATCTTGTCTGTATCAAGATTTGGAGAATGAAAATTTATATTTCTAGAGAGTATTTTCAAGAACTAAAAAAAAAAAAAAAGATAATTAAACAGTTATTCATTTCATTTGAAGCCAAGAATGTTGCATATTACATCAACACTGTATCTTCACTATGTTTAGATATTGCAGGTGTATTATACAACCCTGTAGGCTGGATGAAAAGGCAAATTATGATAGAACGTATCCTTTATCTCAGAATTGATTCATTTTAATAAGTTCAGGAGAGGGTGACATTATTTAATTACAAGGTTTTCTCTTTATGTTCAATAGATTCATATTCAGACAATACCTAGGTTTTCATTTGCTATATTCCCATTGTCTAATAAGTGTATACCATTCATTAATGTCTAAAACAATAAACATCAGAAAATCATACCTGTACAAATACAATAGTTTTATTTGCAGCTGATATTTTAATTACTTCCTCAAGATAATGTATAAGAAAATATAAATGATACCTACTGTTTAATTAAGCCATAAAAACTCTTTGCACATAAAAATCAGATATTAAGCTCATTGCTTTCTACCCTTTATTTTATACCTTCTCTTTTTAATTCTTTTTTTTTTCTATTTGTATAGTTAAACACAAACTGAAGATACAATGAAGACGAAAGACATTCATCCTACACTTTAACTAGATTACCTCCTAAATATTCATTACCATGATGTGTTCCAGTTTGAAAACTTAAAACTGTTCTAATTGTTTCACTTCCGAGGGCATCCCCTTTCAAAAGTAGTGATTCTGCTATTTAACAGATAACACATGTGTACTTACTATTGATGCTAAGGTTTCTCCTCTCATTTGCCTCTTTAAAGAAATACAGTGGGAAACTTTTTTTTTTTTTTAATATATATATATATTTGTTTAGTAATTTATGAAGGAGATGGAGTGGAGTTCTGCCAGAGTACTAGCTACCTGTCTGTAAAGGTAAAAGGGCTTAAATACAGGAAGTTTATTTCCACCATGCAATGAACTGGTCTGTATTCTCTCTTGATTTAGAATATGTTGTCCACACGATTTATGGATACAGAGTAAAATCATTCCAACTTCTTGTTACAGAAATAACTCTCACTCTGGAACCGACACAAGGCAATTTTTTCCAGGCAAGAGAGGAAGAAATGGTCAAAAGGTGTGAGAGGGGAAATAGGAAACAAGTTTTTCTGTGAATGAGAGCAGAAATGACTGGTAGCACAACTCTGAAATCACCGTGCAGGTGGATAGTGGATAACATACAGAATGTTATCCAAATTTTAAACTTAGAAGCTCTGAATTCTGGTTGACAGTATCTCAGGTTGACAGCATCTACATATTAGCAAACACCCTGTGCTGCACCCTTGATTCTAATTCACAACCTAGTGTTTTATGGCCATACCATCTATAGTATCAATACCTCAGGTAGAAGAACAATTTTATATTCTGATCAAGCAGAATAGCATTGCTTGTCTTCTTGAAGGCTCTGCAGATTGCATGTAAGCTCCCAACATAATGTTACTGACAAAAAAATAATGTTTATTAGCTGGCCAAAGGAGTACAATCTTCCTTGACATGAAAAACAAAGCATGCCACTACAGTGCTTGCATTTTGATGTAAATTTCAATAATATTTTGCATACATACACTAGCTTTCCACAATGAACCAAATGTCTAAAGGCAGAAACAGATAAACCAGTGGCAGGAAAGGTAGGCTAAACCTGCACTGACTTCAGGGTACTGAGCCTGAGACTCTCTTTGATATGGCTTTGAACAGTCACACTACTGCTTCTAGGCTTTGGACATCCATGTTTTTGTTTGTTTGTTTGTCTGTTTCCAGGCAGTCTGTATGTCCTATTTATTCAGCAAGATGACTTTTGCATATGGTGGCATATGAGGATATGCCACTGGAACAGATACAATAAAATGGAAATACTAAATAAGGCACCATATACACAGACTCTTCATATTCTACGTAAATTCATAGAATCATAGAATCATTAAGGTTGGAAGAGACCTTCAAGATCATCTGGTCCAACCATCACCCTACTACAAATGTCCCCCACTAAACCATGTCCCTAAGTGCCAGGTGCAATCTTTCCTTGAACACCCCCAGAGACGGTGAGCTTGAATGCAAGGCAAACATAGGTGCAGACTCATTTTTCCCCTTCAGAATTGCCCAAGAATTGCTTCCAGCCAAATCTGAGCATGGACTCATGAATGTGAGGCAAATTTGGACTTGCTATGGCTACGTTAATTGACAAGATTCCAGTTCAGGTATACTCGGCTCAATTGCACACCTGCCTAAGTAAAGTTCTAACTTCTATTACCACTTAGACAATGTTTAATAGAGTATTATCATTTTTTCTTTTACCTTGTGGGGTTGGGAATGATGAGGCATTGTATGGCTATGTCATTGAAAAAGATACAATGACAGAGGTGACAGCTTTCTGAGCACAGTTGAACACTGAGTTGCAAAAGGAACCAAAATAGTCTAAAAAAATGCCTCCAGAGATGCTCAAAGGTATTTTAAATAGTCAAACTTGGCCTTATCCTACCCATATTGAAATCAAGGAGAGTTTTACCGTCAATCTCAATAGTAAAAGAACTAAAACAGTATTTATGGACTTCTGGAATCTTATATTTGCATGCTGAAGGTTTTTTTTTTTTTTTTTGTATTCTGTCAAATGTTGTATTTTTAGGGAATATTTATTAAAGTAAATTCCTTTAAATAATGTTATCAATCATCAGGAATTAATAGGTAGTTTGAGAAAAGGTGACTCTGAAATGAAGAATTTGAATTGATATTTCACTTAAAAATTTTATTCTAGCTATTTTATACTTCTGTGGCATGCTTATATGTTCTTGAAAGTAAATTAATAAAAATAATAATAAAAAAATAAATTAAGCACCAGTTCATTATGAATTAATCTCAAGGAGCACACCCCCTCAAATGAATTGAAATTGAAAAGCTTCACTGCTGTAACTTGAGACACTGAGGAACAGATAAGGACCTTAAACTCCTGCCTGCTTCAATTTCTTCATATTGTTGTACATTTCAAGTAGGCTTGCTTAAAAGACACTAGGAGATATATATGCTTATATGCATACAGACAAAGTGAAATTCTTTTTCATACCTTCAAAGTAACCAGCATTTGCAGGCAATGTCTTCCTTGGTGGTTTCACATGGAGATGTTTATTTTCATTGTTTTTGAACAACGCCAGGCGCACAGCTGGGTCTAGACGACAAGAACAAGTTAAAATCAAAGGTCAGACCTGGCTCATTCATTCCTTCAAGCAGTTTTTCACCTTTTAGCCACTTAATAAGTGAAAAGACCTTTAAAAGTAGGTTTTATATTCACAAAGGATTACATTTTCTAAAATAAAGAAACATAAATACATGTGCAACTGAGAAGCAAAGTCACTATTCTTCAGGTTTTTAACACCATTGATCATTATTTAGCTAGCTAGCTCATCTCCAAACTAAAATAAATTCTAAAGCATATATTTGCACAAAATATTTTAAAAATCTGTTTTTAAACCTTGAAAGTCAATCAGAAATATTAACAGAGTATATGCCAAGGATTGTTTCTAGACGTTTTTTTTCATAAGCATTCAAATCAAGTTATTTGCAGCTAAAAATGTTATTTGCGCCTAAACATGAGACAGTTTATTAGTTTATTTTTTGAGGCGAAACTAGCAGATAATAAACCAACTCTCTTCCATGCCCCCTCCTTACCAAAAGAAAGACTCCAAAAGTCTATAGGCTCATCTATATGACACAGAACAAAATCTTGATTAGTTTAATGTGTTATTTTGAAAATGTTGCAAAGTTGAGCACAGAATGTATATAAATTCAAACAATACAGGTTCCTAAACTGTAAAAATATAAAAAGAGTAATTAACAAAAGCTGAAGTAATGCAAAATCACACATATGAGGAAGGGCAACTTTCATGAATTTCTTACGTGAAGTTAGAATTGTTTGCTTGACATTGAGAGAAAGTAAGAGTTTAAGGGAAACAGTGGTTTATAAAGAATGTGAAAATTCTATGCTGAGCAGGAGAAATCAGTTCAAGAAAAAAAAAGTAAGAAAAAATAGGACTGGGAAGAAAAGCAGATATACAACAAGGAGCAAAAGCATATAGGGTTTTGTAGGTATGACACTGTGCATGACATGAGTTGTCACTCGTGACGAAGGAAAAATGAAAGAAAAATGTTTCAAATGGTTAAAAGAAGACAATAGCACAAGCAGACAAATACACACTCCATACTATCTGAGAAACAATGAGGTTGAAATAATTTGTCTACAAAGTTGACTGCAAACTTTCAAAAAGACTAGAACATAACGAGGGAAAGCCTAGCAACAGAATTAAGCAAGAAGTAGACGTGGTGAGGAAAGGATCTAAATTTTCACTAAGAATGCAAATGTAGCAAAACTGAATATGTGAGACACTGCCAGAAGAGAGAGCAGGAAACCAGAGGAGATGGGAAGACTGAAAGAGTATTCAGACAGAATAAATTTACAAGACTAATTATATCTGATGCTCCATTTTGAGCCTGTTACTTGGATGACCTTGTAGCAGATCATCCATATTTATTGAGAGAGGTTATAAGAGCATCTCTATATGGATATATCATGGCCCATAATACTGCAGCAAAGTCAACAGTGTTTTGTTTTGGTTTGGTTTTTGTTTCCTTATTTATGGAAATAAAGAATTGGAATGCTCTGTTAAGTCAGTTTCTTTTGAAATTTAACAACAACTTAAAAAGTTGGTTTTGAACAGATCTCTGCATTTCTAGTACACATTTCAGTTACAAAGTAACATAACAAAGAGATCCTTTTTAAAAAATGCTCCTTTAAAAAAGTGGAGAGTTCCACTTTTTTTTTTCCCTTCAGAAAATTGCTCTCTTGACACAAATAATGAAGATGGAGACAAACTACATCTTTACCTTATAAGCCTGCATAAGAACTCTAATGGGGTATAGACACTTTTAGAGATAATGTATTGACAAAACATGTCAAAAAATGATGGTATTGGTCAGTCCACATTGTAGCAACTTTTGGTTGACTGAATGCTCTTGATGGTGCTAACCTCTCATCAATCAGCAAACTGGACTAATCAAAGAATAAAAAAATATGGATGGAAGTAATTTAGTCCATGTCTTCTTTCCAAGGCAGAATCAGCAACGCCTTACATTTGTTATCTCCAGTTGTCTAGGAGAAAATCCCTCATCTTTGTGTACAATTTTTATAGCTTCCAGATCAATCCAGAGGATGCCAGATTCGAAGTCATTTTCCTCCACTTTTACTAATTATATCAGATATAAGTTCAGTGAAATAACTGAAGAAGCATAGTAAATAAGGATTAGCTCCATTAATTTTAAAGGTAGATTATCAGAATGATTTATGAAGTGGATTATCAGGTTTGTAGATACATTCATTTCATGTAGATAGACTAAGTACGTGTATGTTGGCATGCCTCTCAAATAAAAAATAAAATTGTCATAACCTGGTGTTCTTCAGGGGAGCAAATGTGTGGGGAAAGATCACAGTAAGATGTGTGATGAAAATATCTTGAAATAATAATATACTGCATTTTAAAAGTTGTCTGAATTTTTAAATAACAAAAGTTAAAAATATATTGTAACTAAACTATAAATTACTATTGTGTTTTCTATACTTGCAAGATACATGGCCGTATGAGCACTATACATAGATGAAAGTATACAAAATATTTTTTGTTACTACAATTTTTCTAACACTCATGATACGATGTCGATCAGATAGAGTTGACAAAAATACTTCTGACTTACAAAGGTAGTTGCAATAACATCAACAACTGTCTTTCTTCAGTGGACAACCAAAGACAAAGTGTTAAAATTGATTAAAACCTCTTAAGACAAAATATAATTGAAGATTTCCAAACTATTTTCAAGTAACAAAATAATTTCTGCAAAAGCACACTATTTTCCTATGTGGGTTACTGAAGTTGTTCCAATATGTTTTAAAAATGTCTCCTCTCCTCTCCTCCCTCCTTCTCCCCCGGGGAAGAGAGGGATATGATAGAAATTATTCTACTAGGAGATTTCTGTCACAAGATTTATCTTCATGTCTTTGCAAAATGATTAAGTAATCTGCTGGGATTTAACACAGTGCCAGACTACTTGAATTTGTACCTACCTGGATCACCTCAACTATTGCCTACAGCTCTTTTGTTATTAAAAATGAGTCTTTTTCTCTACCTAGATCCAAATGTAGGCAATATTATGAAGACTGGTTTATAATACCAGTACTTTTCAGTCTTTGAGAGAGACAGGGAAATGAACTGTATGTATGCTTTGGTGACAAGCAATCAAATGTTTTAGATTTCACAGAGAACTGTGAAAGAGTCTGATAGTTCAAAATCATACAAACATCTTCTTGGATTCTGGCACACTCTTTTAAATGTGGCTTATTAGACAATGATCTGTGCTGGCAATCTAAGAACCAAGGATGTAATTTAATGCACATTGCTTGGCAGACTCCAAATATAGAAGATAAATTGGACAAACCCAAGAAATGTTACAGAAACAATATGGAAGGAATAGTTACTGCCTGATCTGGCACCACATTTGCTAAACAACTTCATGATAATATGTTAAACTGAAAAAAAATGTTTGTCATTCATTTTTTGTTGTGCAATATCTGTAATTAGAAAAACAAAAACATGTACCTGTGCCAACTTTAAAAGAGTTGCTAAATCAAAGTAGCACAGTGACAGATATGCGATAATTCAATTTGTAAATTCACTTGGAAGAAAGACCACATTTTGTTCCATAACTGAACAGAAATTAGAACAATGGGATTATCATCCCTGTTTGGAGTTCCCAGATTATTCTGCTACATGGAACACAAAGCAATAACAAAAGTAGCTTTCCTTCTGCTACTAGGAAAATATAGATCAATGGCCATTTACTTAATGTATAATAAGGAATAATAATATCCTGTAGTTTTTTATTTTGATTGTTGTTAATTCAACAAATTATGTTGTACAATCGGTTCATCTGTTTTGGGGCTGTGGGCTTTGTGTTTTTGTGGTGGTTGGTTGTTTTGTTTGTTTGTTTTGTATTGGTATTGCATTGCTGTCTTAAATTCTAAACTAGAAATAAAAAAATATTTGCTAACCTCTATGAAATATCTTAATAATTTTTCTCTTGTTCTGGGTGTTTTCTCTTGTTCTGGGTGTCAAGGCATGCTTCAGCTGCTTTTTGCCTTTTTTTTAATACCTATATGACAGCAAGAATTATCATATCATGCTGTCAGTCTCTCCCAAGAGAGTTTTCCTTTGGAGAGGGAAAGGTTAAACAAGAATTAATACGGCACTGTAGTAGTGACACGCTGAAAACCAGACAAGGCTTCCAGCTATCTTAAAAGAAAAAGAAGTTAACATTCAGAAGCTAACACAAAATGCACATAACCACAGAAATTCAAAGTTAAGCAAGAAATTCTGTACTGCTGTGCTAATGCACTTTTAGGAAGCTACAATTGTTATTAGAGATTTTTTAATCACAGTGAAGTCCATTAATGTCTGCTATGTTTACATTTTTAATTAGAATTTCTTTAGAATTTTATGCACCCATGAAAAACAGGAATATTTCTGACATCATACCAGTTTTACTTGGCTGCAGAATTTCTAGTTTCTTCCCCACACTTTTTGTATTACATTACTGTAGAGTAAAAGTAGTTGAAGTAGACACAGTCTACATTTGGTATGGTTAAAACACAGGCCACAACTTTATTTAACTACACAAACAAGCATACATAACTGTAGTGGATTAGGGTATAACAGGCCTTAAAGCCATTAGTTGCTGGGACGGGCCTACTGTAATATAATCATTGCCTAAATCACTCCCTATTATAAGGTTAGGCTACTTTAAGCTCTTCCTTGTAATACAAACCACAGGATTCAGTGCACTTGCTAGTATTCTTATTTTTTCATTACTGAAAAGGTGCATTGCCAGACATATGAGGTAAGATACTTCTCAGCTACTTTTACATCTCTACAGTTTAGACTCTGTATTCCAGCCAGTCACTCTAGGTTTTGAGTATAGACAGTGGAGAATTATAAATTCTTTCACAGTGAGATTCAAGTAGCCTATTTTTGAATGCTGATTTGGAAGGAAATTAACAATCTTTAATGTGGCTATTTGTTTCCAAAAAGGAAAGCAGATGTGAATTCTATAATTAACCAAATGAATCCCATTGTGTTTAGCATTGTTATACTAAGAGAAGATGGAAAATTACCAGGATAAAGGAATAAATACCCACACCCGAGGATGTTCAGAGTCCGAGTTGTTCATGACTGTCTGATTTAAGTTTCAAACTAGCAGATATCTGGCCATATTAAAGAGGAATGGCAAAACACATTGAATGGAGACTAATTCAATACATTGCATTTATGAATTTCAGGCAAAGGAGTTTGATGGCATTTGGAATCAGACAACACACTCCGACAGGTCGTGTATTCCTACAAAATCTATCAGCATCTGATATATCAGCTGCAATTAATAAGAACATTACCACAGAAGAGCTCAATCACACTTAAAAGACGTGTGGAATGATCCTAAAATCTGTGCATAAAAGCTATAAGTTTATTTCTTATTAGTTGATAAATTTTTGCTTTTCTCTGAACTTCAAATTTTGCTTTTGAGCCAAACATATATACCAGTAAATGGACGTTGCATAGAAAATTGCCTTTTTACCTTTTAATTCACACTTAAGTGAGTTCTTGTTACCTGTTTTTTAGAGTGTAGGAAATCTATATTGCTAACAAAGTTATTTTACTGTCATTACCATTTACCGTTAAACATACCTTCAAATACCTTTAAGAATTTTTAATCAGAAAGCTAAGAAGCAAACGATTGTAATATAACACAGAAGAACTGTAAATTCAAAAGAAAGAACAGAATTAATAATAATAATAAGAAAACCCACAAGATTTAATATGAAGCTTCAATAAGGAAGAAGCTCACTTCAGAGCAGATGAAGCTGATAAGATGCCATTTATCAGGAAATATTGGAAATTTCCTGATCTAGAGCTGCCTAGCTTAAGGATAAGGTGTATCTACTCTACCTTTGTAAAGTCCCCAGACTCTCCATGAGACTATGATGCTCCCTGCTCTCACTGCTTCAGAAGAGGTAGTTGATGTAAAATATAACTGTATATGTGGAGATCCTTCTCACATGGGATTGTCCCATCAGTATCATTTTCTAGTGTAATTGCTGAGTTTTAGCATCACTTTGAGATAAAAATATTTGTTTTAATTGATAATATCCTATTTGATCCTTACTGACCAAACAAGTTAGTGTGCTGTATGACAAAGAATGGTTGGATTGGTAATCTTTGTATTGAAAAGGGCTTGAGTGTGCAACATTTCAGTCATGTTTCCTGGTTCTAGAAATTACACTTCCTGCTTATCTGAGAAAAAGAATGTTATTTTAATGACTGTCAGAGAACTCTGTACAGGAAAATAATATAAAAAGGTTATTTTTTGTGCTAGATGTAATACACAAAAAAATCCCTTATGAGTTTGTGTCAGAAAGAGAATATTCGAACATATTAGAACATTATGAAAAAGTTTTTTAAATTTTTTTCCAACACTATTGGTACACTTCGAGAATATTCCAAGTGATACATTAAAAAACTCAACACATGCCATACTGAATAATCTGAACAAAGTGAGAGTAAACATATTCAAAACACACAAATTACAACAAAAATAGGATAGTAAATTTGCTCTGGTCCATCAAACATTTATGACTGGATTAATTACTACTAACATAAACCAGAGAGCATATGGAGAAAAGATTATTTAACCTAATAAGCTATTTTCATTAAAAAAATTATACACAGGCCACCAAGTGGAACATGTCAGAAACTCATCTGCACACCACATATTCACTACTATATATATATATATATTTTTTTTTAGGTTAAAGTGGCAAGGTATCACGGGAAGCTCTCAAGATTTACGCAGAATCATTTTAAATTTTTATCTTTTTTTTTTTCACTTTCCATAGCAATAAAGTATGGCTTGTTCATGGCATTTTTTTTTAAATTGGATTTGTTTTTATCTAATTAGTCTTAGGCATGATATTTAAACTGTAAAAAATGTACAAAGAAATACTTCTAATAACTTTATTTGTATGCTGAACCTTTTCTCTTCCAAAAGCAAAATGTCTTTGAATACTTTCAGAACCAAACACAGAAGAGATCTGCAGCTATACAAAAGAGGAAAAAATACCTGTAGCTTCTGATAAAGTTTTAACAAATAAATGAACACTTAAAAAAATAAACATAAATAAAAGTACACCTTCCAAAGGACATTTAACATGATTATTAATTTAGAGTTCAGTGCTATTGTCATCCAGGCTCTTAAATATTTCAGCATTTCTTATACAAGTGGTATTGTATTAATTATCGTTCTTAACACAGTCCACTGACATTTGTATTAGCATATTCTAAGAAAGGTTCACTGACATAAGAAGAATCTGAGAAGAACCAAAAGACAATTGCAAAAAGCTGCATAAGTACTATTTATTTCTCTAGCGGTTATTTAAAAACAAAAAAATACTATTTCATATGTATCAAACTGCCATTTTCATAAGTAGTTCTTGCACAATCAAACAAGCTAGTTATGGAGATGTGAATAACACTACACAAATTTTATTTTAAGGACAAAATTTTAGTCCTAGGAAATAAAATCAAAACTTACCTAAATCAATAATTTTAACCTGATTCCACCAAAATAAGAACATAAGAAACACACAATACAGAAATAAATATTCCACAACTAGAAAAGGAGATACATGAGCAAAAAGAAATGTTTCTCTTTAATATAGCTGTCAAATGCTCATTTGAAAATCCACCGCAGAGTTTTTAAAAATCTGATTTTTTTATTCGTGAAACAAATTGAGGTCTTTATGGAAACTTAAAGTGTGATTTGTTTTCACTGAATCACAGTCCACCTTTATTTAAATAAATGTTTACTTATGGGCAATCAAACTTCTTAAAAGAGAAAGTCTATTTTGAGATTTAAGAATTACATCATTATATTACACCACTAGAATAATTCTTATCTCTTGACTTACCTACTTTTTTATTACTGTACTTTCTGGGCTTCATTTTATGAGCCCTCTTCAGCATTAGCTGTGCAGTAGAAATGTCTTTAAAACCCCTAGGGGAAGAGAATAACTCACTAAAAATTTCAGATAGTATTAGATCATCTGCATAGTATCATACAATGCACTTTTCAAAGAGAATACAAGTGTTTATTTTTTTCTTAACTGCATGGTATGAAATATTCTGAATTACACAGAGACCTGCAACATTTAACTTAAAATTACAATATTGTAATATATTAAGCTGGTCTTTCAGATATTTGTAAAAGTAACAATAATTTTTACTTTGGTAGAAAGCAGAGATTACTGAAAGGTGGAAGTTAAAAAAAAAAAGCAAGCTACAACAACCAAATATACTGCACCTATTTCTGGAACAAGCAGAATACTGAAGCTTAACATACCATTCTTCTGAAATTTTTTCTTCTTTTCCAGACCTGAACGAAAATTTCTTTTTTTCTTTCAAGTCAAAGAGCTGTGACACTGTTCCCTTCTCTGAACTGAAAACAAAGTATAGGAACAGTACTGAAAGGTAGGGTCTTGGGAGACTGTTTTGAAGCCTTCATTATTCTGGAAGTTGTTCGTGCCTTTTGAAGCTTGCAAATTATATATATATAAAATATATATATACATATAAATCTATTTCAATACTCCAGGAAGACTTTATCTCAGAGACTAATAAAAGTCTGCTATTAATTTGAAATGTTTACATTTCAATTACTCAAAGCATATTTCAGTTCTTTCTCTCCAAAAGAATGCAGCTGTGTAAGAAATCCTTTTTAATCTTTATCTAGTCTTAGAAATCTATTTCAACATCTACATTGTTATGATGTATGTGAAAGAAATGTTTTATGATATATCATCAAATATACATTCATAAAATATATGTATATATTCATATACTCTTACTTAATGAAAAATAATAACTGCTTTTAGTATACCTGGTTTTAACCAGTGAATACATTTTAACTCTAGTAATGTCACTTTAACCAACAGCTGCAAAAGCATCAGAAAACAGCCTCAATTCATCTTCCTTTTGATTTTTGTCAAATCCAAATCAACTAAACATAACTGGGGAAAACACACACACACACACACACACACACACACAACACAAAATATGCCCACAAAACAAACAAATACCTTTTCCTCCCCACCTCCCCCAAATTATTTGACTTACCTTCTATGAAAGTGGAGATTTTCTGTTGAATATAAATGTGGTCTGTCAACACACTGCCAAAGTGCTTGTGGTGACAACTGCAAACTATTTGAATGTTCACTGGAATTTAAGGGCCTAGAATACTTCTCAGTAAGAGAAATAAAATAAAAATAAAAAAGCAGTTGATAATTCCTACAAGTTTGTCATAAACCATGAAAACAATTATTCAAAAAAACATAAGTTATGCATATGAACAGACTTTTGAGCATCACTGGGACTGCACATGTCTAGGACTTCAAAACATGCACATAAACCTAAAAGGGTTTGTAGTCCATTACTGTAACAGAAAGGATTCTTAACAGTGCTAAGCTCATTAGAAACCTTACCTTCAATTAAATAAACAGGGCAAAAAGGTGACTTTAATTATACTTAAAGTCCTTAAATATCAAGAATTATACATTTATAACATTTCTCTCTTTTAATTGTAGGAAATAAAACATTAGGACATTAGGAAATACTATTTAAGCAAGAAGAAGGAAAAAAAAAACCACAACAAAAAGAAAAAACAAAAACCTTCCAAAACAAAAAGCTAAAACTTCAAAGTTTATCAAGTAAATAGCAGACATTACAGCTCAAACCTTTAGCTGTTCTGAAAACATTCAGCTGTTGTCATACAATGCACATCTCAGTATTTTTAAAGTAGTGTGTCAACTAGCAATTTTTAATCCATTGCCAAATGTACAGATGAAGAACATCATCTTTTTTTTTCTGCTACTGTGAAGTAAAGTGTTGAAATAAATCCAAAACAAAGAAAAAATTAAGCAAATGAAAGAAAATCTAGAAGAAAAATTGCATCTGGGGGTGAGGAGGAAGTCCGAGACTTCTAAAAGCAATTGTGTTTTTCAAGTCAATAGATTGTCTTATTAATCACCCCAGAATAGCATATCCTTAAGGAATGAATAAAGACAGAATAGTAAGAAGTTGCTGTGACATGTTACCTTTGGCCAGCGCAGCTGGTTTGAGAATAGGAGTGTTTTTGAAGGGAAACGGGTGGAATCTAGAGTTAGCCATTCCTTTTCTAATGCAGCCTGTATAAATGAGTAAAGTCAAATAGTGCACTGATAAAATCAGTTTAGTTTTGATAACTTTAAAAAAGTCTCTTTTAAACTGTCTTAGATACCGTTTCAAGTGTTTTCAAGTCGTATATCAGAACTGCCACCTGCAGAGCAATCACACTCAAAACACCTTTGGAGATGCTATGGTGTATAATTTTATTTAAAATAAATCAGATTAAGAGTGTTCTTTTGTTTTGTTCTGTTCTTTTATTCTCAATGAGATGCATCCCCTACTTCTCATTTTTTTATTAATTTTAATCCCAACATTGTCCATAAACCCAAGTTATTAAAAATGACTGTGAAACTCTGAAAAAAATACAGATTAAAGGCCTAAAGACCACAAATAGTCTCATTTTCTGGTTTTGAGTGAATGAGTATTTTATATCCTGATGTATGTGCCAGATTCTGTCAAACTTGTTTTTGCTGAGTTGAGCAGAATAGATGAATATTCTTCCCTGAAATCTGGGGTTAAAAAACTCAAGGCTATATGAAATTATTCTTCAGTTAATCAATTTTATTTTTGATACAATAGAACCATTCACAAACTAAATTAATAGCTTGGAATGAAGAAGGATGCCAGAATTAGGTCTTACTTGGTGTCTCTTAATTCTTTAAGACAGAATTCTGTCTTCTCTCATGAAAACAAAATTTAGATTATGTTTCAAACTCAACCTTTAGATAACCTGTTTTTCATACACATCCATGAGTTCTTTGACCACGTGTTCTTTCAATACGTTCTGATAAGTGAGAGTAGTACTTTACTCCCACACAGTAAGTAAATACCTCTGAAGAATTTGGCTTCACTTATACAGGGCTCAGTCATTTAGGCTGTTTTTACTTCATCAGCAAAGAGCCTGGTGTTCATTCTTTCAAAAACAGCTAATTTATAAAACCAGACTACCTTTTCCAATTCACAGACTCTTTCAGATTGCACTAATTTCTGACCTTGAAAATTTGAAGCAGTTATCCTAAATCTGGATAACTTACTGTGCAGCTTGAGTAAAGAGGGCTTTGAACAGCCTTAGACTACCAACCAAGAAGGCCTTCCAAGACCTTTGAAATTCTGAGAGAAAAAAGGATGGTATTTCAGTTATTCTGAAAAGCTTACTTTGGGTAGTGGTCACATCATTTGATGATTCTAAAACAAATCTTCTTATTTATAAGGTAACTGTGAACCAGGGTTATTCTTCTTCCATTCAAATTTTCAATAAAATTTGATTTCATTTTCAAGTCTTAAAAAGGATTCATTTTTACATTTCATTCCTTGCTTCTGGAATTCTCTGTTCTTTGATTATAGTATTTTGGTTTTAATTCTTTTATTCAAATCCAGACAAATTTTATGCCCTTGTCATTGATAGCTGATGTCTCTTTACCAATCTTTCTATTATTGTTTCATGATTAAGATATACATTATCCTTTTTACCCCACCTCCTCTTTCAGATGGTTGCACATGTTAAGGAATTATCTATGCAAACAAACTTTGGAGGCATGCAACAAATTAAATGTATCATTATCTGTTATACCTGCCTACAAACTACTATCATATCTCACTGCAGTGATTATTTTCATGCTGATAACCACTATATACTTGATTCAAAAAAAAAAAAAAAAGTGTCACAGTAAAGTTTTTTCCCAGAAGTAGACTGTAGTAAGTTGAATTCCAAAGGCAATCACTTAAGGTTGTGAAGTTGTGAATTTGTACAAGTCAGATACAGAAAACTGATAAGTTTGTATCTCTGCAGAGACAAAACTATTACATATTAGAGTTCTGCGGTTGCCTGGGGTCTGTGGGTAAAATCGTTGAAATGAATAACTATGAAAAAAGGAGAAAGTCTGACCCAAACCAGTGAAAATCAGTGAAATTAGACATTATTCCAGCTAGTGCTCTTTGAATTTACTCTTCAGTTGCACTATACAGATCGTATTTCTAGCTTTTCATGTAATAGTTTTTAATTTATTTTCTAAGCATGGGCATTTAATCAAGTTGCAAGTTAACTCAGTCTGTAAAAGACTGGTCTTCATCTTTGCTGGTATATAAAGGTATATGAAAATGGCACATTTCTTAAGTATTTTTCTCTTCCTCGATTTGCAAAAGAATCAATAGATCTGGAAGAGCAGTAGTTTAGCACTTCTTGCAAATATTAGTCAAATTAATTTGTGCTGTACAACGTGTCCAAGAATGATTTGGGTATTTAAATATCTTACATTAATAGTGAATATAGAATCATAGAATCATTAAGGTTGGAAAAGACCTCCAAGATCATCTGGTCTAACTGTCCCCCAGCTACCAATGTCACCCACTAAACCATTTCCCTAAGCACCAGGTCCAAACTTTCCTTAAACTCCCCCAGGGATGGTGACTCCACCACCTCCCAGGGCAACCTGTTCCAATGCCGGACTACTCTTTCTGAGAAGAAATGTCTCTTAATTTCCAACCTAAACCTCCCCCGGTGCAACTTGAGGCCATTCCCTCTAGTCCTATCACTAATTATCTGCGAGAAGAGGCCGACCCCCAGCTCCCCAAAACTTCCTTTCACGTAACTGGAGAGAGCAATAAGGCCTGAGCCCCCCTTCTCCAGACTAAACAACCCCAGGTCCCTCAGCCGCTCCTCATAGGACTTGTGTTCCAGGCCCTTCACCAGCTTCATAGCCCTTCTCTGGACACACTCTAGAGCCTCAATGTCTGTGAGGGGTCCAAAACTGAACACAGTACTCGAGGTGGGGCCTCACCAGAGCACAATACAAGGACCACCTTGCAGATCCTGCTGGCTGCACTATTCCTGATACAAGCCAGGATGCCAGGATGCCGCTGGCCTTCTTGGCCACCTGGGCACACTGATGGCTCATGTTCAGGTGAGCATCGACCAACACCCCCTGATCCCTTTCCTCTGCACAGCTTTCCAACCACTCTGCACTAGGCCTGTAGTGTTGCATGAGGTTGTTGTGGCCAAAGTGCAGGACTTAGCCATGTTGAATCTCATCCCTTTGGCCTCTGACCATTGACACATTCTGTCTAGATCCCTCTGCAGGGCCTTCCTACCCTCTGGCAGATCGACACTTCCCCTCAACTTGGTGTTGTCTGCACACTTACTGAGGGTGCACTCAATTCCCTCATCCAAACCATCAATAAAGATATTAAAGAGGATGGGCCCCAACACCTACCCCTGGGGAACACCACTGGTGACCAGTCGCCAGCTGGATTTCACTCTGTTCACCACCACTCTCTGGGCCCAGCCATCCAGCCAGTTTTTAACCCAGCAAAGAGTGTACCTGTCCAAACCATGGGCCTCCAGCTTCTCCAGGAGAATACTGTGGGAGACCGTGTCATATGATCCAAGCCTGACTGTCAGACTTCAACTGCAAGCTTGAATTCTAGCTATTTGAGCTTTTACCTCTCTGGTGGATATGTCTACAAAAGAAATCAAGAAAATCATGAAACATAAAAAACTAATGTTCCACAGTTGTACTCAATTTTGTGGAACAAGACACAGATCAAAATGCAGTACACAGATCAAATCCTTTTGTTTTATACTTGCACCATAACCCAATTAAAGTTCTTTGCTTTTAAAATTCAGGTTGAAACTTTTCTCACAAATATTTTCTTAGCCCAGCATTTGCCAGTTATTAATTTAATATTCTCCATTGTGTTTTTGTTTCTTATATAACCTATTAAATGACTTTTAGTGTGTTAAGTGTTGAAAAGAAATATCACTGAAAATAGAAAAGCATGATTCAAAGGTATAAATATGCAAGACCAAAACAAAACAAAAAAGACTTATCATTAAGATTATATCTGCTGATATAAAGCACATTTGGCACTTGTATGCATATATGTAGCATATTATAAAAATATACCACATTGTCTTTTGCTTTGGCCAACAAAAATAAATGCATAATTGATTTTTGAACATATGCTCTTCCACTACGTTTATGCCTAGAGATTTTGACAGTACTAACTTGAGGAGCTTCTGTCCATATTTTCCCATAAATACAGTCCTAAATTATAACTAATGCAAAGGCTATAACAGATTTAACAAAAACTAAGGCTAAAAATGAGATCAATTTCTATTGAGATTATCCACTAACAGAAAAAAACAAAAGCAATCTGAGATGAATTACGAAACAAATAAGATGATAATGCTTGTTTTTATGTTCTATGTAAACTATAGACGTAGTATAGGCATATTACTATATATTTATTTCTAAGTCAAAGAACTAGTTTAACTCTGAAAGGTCAGTATGTTGGCTGTCATGGGGGTTGAAGCTAACTCACATTTCCAAACATGGTGGATCTCAGAATCACAAGATCAATAATCACCTGACAAAACTGTGAAACTATTTTTTAAAATTACAGAAAACTTACTCTTTATACCTCTTTCCTTTTTTCTTTCATTTCCTCATTAATTCACTAACTGTTTGAAGGACTCCAACAGTTTAGCCGGAATAACTGTTTTATTGGTATTTATGTAATGCTTTTATTCATATTGTATTTTAAGATAAAATAGCAAAAATAGCCAACAGGATATAAATAAGCAAAAGAAAATTAATATAAAAAACTCACTCAGTGGACTCATGACTAGCCCCTGGAAATGACAATAGCATATGGAGAATGGGAGGATAAAAAAAAACAACAATTTTCAAAAATATTTCCACATTACAATTTCACAGAAATAGTGTGTGGAATTCTTTGCATTTAAAAAAGATTCACCCAGCAGATCACCTGCCTGGATTTGTCTAACTTGTTTCTCCAGACTTCTGCTACCTTCAGTGATGCAGGCAATTTATGTTATTCTTGGTCTTTAACATCATCAGTAAAGAAGGAAAGGTTGGACCTGGTGCTTAGGGACATGGATTAGCGGGGGACATTGGTAGTAGGGTGATGGTTGGACCAGATGATCTTGAAGGTCTCTTCCAACCTTAATGATTCTATGATTCTATGAGAGGAACACAGCAGTTTCTATGATTCTATGAATGGCCCTTTTTCCAACAGATTTTACAAAATAGCTCCCCTGTCTACATTCCAAATAGTTTTTGAAGAATAAGACAATATGCAATAAGAGTAAATAAATAAACACTTAGAATTAATCTTTTGAATTGTTTTCTTTATAGAATACAAGTGATGTCTTTGCTTTCTACTTTGTTAGTTTTCAGTGAGTATATTTGTATAGTGCAGTTAAGGGCTTGTTTGCTCCAATAAAGTAAATCAAAAACTTAAAACAAAAAGACAAATGAAACACTACTTTAATCCAAGGTAGAATGTTCAATAGCATTCTATGATTATTTCAAATAGGCTGACAAAGTCTCCTTTTGAGCAATGTGTGCCACAAGAAGAAAGTTTTCCTACTGTTAAACATCCTGTAGGTTAAATGATTGCTCAGGAATTTTGGGTGGTGGGAGTGGGGTATGAGTGGTGAGGAAGAAGGCATCATATGCTGAAAGTTAACCCTGTGGATACTCACAATATAAAAGGGCATATGAGAGCAAGTACTACGGTCTGGCCAAAAGTTGTATCTCTGTTGATTCCTGTCAAACATATTTCACTCTGTGGTACATTTCATTCAAACACCATGCCACTCCAGGACAACATATTTAATTTCTTTCTCACTAAACTTCATTTCTGCCAAGTCCTACGTATTCCTTGCTAAAACTTTCTCCTCTAAAAGCATAAATGATTTTAGAAAAACCTGTTAGGGAATTATAAATTTTTAGCTCTTATAGCTGACATAGAAAGACCGCGTCAGTTTTCTCTGCTTATTTATGTATGTTTGATAGACTGTGATTGAAAACTGCCTTTGAAATTGAAGATTTGAATATTTTTGTGTATTTAGCCTTTTCTTTCATCCAGTCTTGGGAATCAGATTACACTATGGGCTAGTTTTTCTGAGCAACTTGAATTCATATGTAAAGCCTAGTTCAACATTAGAAAGTTGTCAGTTCACAGTGTGACTTTCTAAAAAATTACCAAAGATAAGACAGTATCAAATAAGAACATCCTTAACTGAATTGTCTATTTGTTGAATTATTTTTCCATTTCCAAAATTACTCAAATTCAGCCTGAATTCTGCCACCTTAAAACTGCATGTAAATGTGCTGATTTGACCAACTTTACATAAGAAATGTATACAGGCTTCTTAGCTGGACAGATTAGTCCAGCTAAATACAGATACATTTTATAGAGAACATATCTCTGAACTGCAAGTAGTAGGAAAAATAGCCTTTTTCTCTGGGTTTGTCTTTCATGCTTTTTCACATATATTATATGGTGAAGATAAATAGAGTAGCACCCTAATAAAGGCTGTTTTAACCTCTGGCAATGCTTCTTTTTGAACTCCGTCTTTATGTTGGACAAGAGGTAAGGAAGGTTGGACACTGCTGCATTCTCATGATTGCTAAAACCAAACAGTGCTGCAAGCCAAAAAAAAAAAAGTAGTGCTTATCCTATGGATTCCAAAGAAACATCACAACAATGAATTAACCCCAAGAGATTAAAGACTTAAGAAAGCAGGTTAATTATTAGAGTACATTCTTGCAGGAAAGTTAGAGGACAAGAAGACTTGTGTAGTTGTCCATTTATAAAAAGGATGTGTTAGAGATTACTGGAAAAGTCACAATATTCTTTAAAGAAAAACATTTAACAGAATTTTATTGAAGAATGTCTTCTCCAAGCGTATTTTTTTCCAAAATGTTTAAGAAGGTCAGAAAACTAACCGTTCTCTTGAATTCTTATATATATATATATATATTACTTACATATTTTATATGTGCATATATGCATAGATATGGTTTCTCTAAATACATATGAGTAAAGCCATACAAATAACTGATTTGGAACTATACACAAATAAATAAATAATGAAAACTTCATGGTCCCAGAAATTTTTCTTTCACATAAAAAAAGTTGTTTATCTACATACATACTTAACTCTCCAGAACCCTGAATCTCATTGTAGTTTATCAAACTCATTCATGACCTACATTACCCACATTTTTTCCAGAAAAGCATTTCTGCCTTAAGCCTGACAGTTTTCAAAGGAAGCTTAAGATGTCCCTACATTTTTTTTTTTTTGAATACACAAATATAAAGTACAGATGGGTAAACAATAACCACAGTAACCTCAGCTTCAGAGGTTACATGGTTCAAGTAAGGGCCAGAAATGAATGCTTCAAAAATCTTTTCAGATGTATATCCCAACCCACCTCAATAAATATCAGGCTCCTGGCACCTTCAGGCCACTCCTGAAATGGCTCTCCGACCCCAAACACACTCTTCCCCTATTAAAATGACAACAAGCTCCAGGTCTTCCCCTCCCTGATTCTGCCACATTACACAAACGTCCACCTTACCTATGGACTTTAGCTAGAAAGTCCCTAGAAGCCTTTTTCTAAATCCTCCTACCTCTGAAGAAAATAAAAATACATAAAAAAAATGAAAAAGACAATGATTTTACACAAACAAACAAAATCCACAAAGCCAGGGATTTTCTACCCCTTAATTTTCTACCTAATTCATTTCTAATTCATTTTCTACCCCTTAAATAATGTATGTTGAAATAACACACATTTTCAAATGAAGATAACCCAAATTGTTCTACTAAGTTTTGTGAAGGAATTCTAAAACCACAATACAAAAGAAAGCTATATTTCAATTTGCAGTTTTGTCAAAGAAAGGGAAGCTAAAAATAACTTAAATAAAATTATATAATTTAGCTAAAAACAGATTCCAAATTATATCTTTAGTGTCATACATCATGAGTGGGTTTTCCTCTGGAAGTATTTTTTTTGAATCTTGCTATTTGACCATTAATTAGATAGAGATAAGCCATGAAGACAGATTCTATTTAAAAATTTAAAGCATTTCAGTGGTATATAGAACTGAGATCTCACAGTAGAAGGCCTGAAAGCAATGAGAGCATATTTCGCACCAGCTGTGAAGGTGGGGTGTTGGACATGGCTACAACTCCTTATATCTGTGTTTGTGTTCATCAGAACCTGACTCTGCAACAAGCTACTTCCAGGGCTAAGGATATCTATCTACTAGGTAACTGGAAAACATTTCAACATTTTATATAAGCATCATTGCTGAAACAGATAGGAAAGAAACCTTATGTATCTGATGATGCCACAGACTAACATGCCATTCATTAATGTAGCAGCTGAAGAAACAATCATATCAAGAGATCCTTCATATACATTCATTGAAAAGACTGATCTCCCAATACGTAACTCAAGACAGTCTTTTTTCTCTATTTTTCAATGAAAAGGATGAACCTGAGCAAATCATCAGACACTTTTTTGCTTTTCTGTTACACTGTAACTTCATAACAAATTTCATATAAAAAGGGGATCATATTCTTTGCAGCATAAAATATAGGAAGGCTTGATTCTGATCTGACATTTATAAGCAATTACAAGAGCATTCCTAAAAGTGTCAAGCTACAAGAAATATTATGGGGACCTTATAATCTATAGGATAACTATTTCCTGGCATAAGCCAGAAAACAGAAATCACTGACACAAACACACAGTCACAAGCTCATGGTCTGAGACAAACCACAACATGAAGCATTCATTATCTGAAAAGAAAAAAAACATATTGCGTGTTTCGAGAAATTATACAAATACACTTCAGCTCACCTCAAACCCAGTTGACTGGGCTCTTGAGAAGATCTTTAAGCAGTCAGACTGCCTGAATAATAAATTGCAATATAGTAAGGATTCATCACCTTATGCAAATACATTATAAAGGCAACTATATACTCTAGGAACACAGATAATTGATACCCAGCTGCTCTGGAAGGCAAGCAAAAAAAGTCTGTGTGGCTGAGTGTGGTTGTATAAAAAATGTGAAGAAAACTCATGGTCATGAATTTCAAAAACTGTCAAATGGAATGGGATTTAAAAATTCTATTTAAGCAAACTCAAAAGTAGAACAACCCTTTGTCTCAGAGCAATGGATCTATTCCTTTTGACGAAGGAAGTTGTGATGGATTTCTCTTTAGTTTGGTTGCAACATATAAAGTTATTTTCTTTTTGAAAAAGTATTACTAGATATCCCTAAAAAAAAAAAAATTGGTTTTGCAAAATATGTTACCCAATTTCTGTGTCATGTAACTGTCAGTATTGACATCTTTATGAGAATAAGATATATGTCCATATGCTGACTCAGTGCAGGAAAACAATAATTTACTCAACAAACACTGTTCTCAGCAAATAATTGTCTTAAAATTGATCATACTCAATTAGTTCAACCTACTGACACTGACATTTTGCATTTTACTCAAATCATATTCTCATCAAAAAAGCAACAATGCTCATGGTTACATGGTACTAAAAGTAAGAGTTGTGTCAAGCAAATGTGTTGTCAGATTTCATCCACCAGAGGTAAAGAGCTTTGCCTTGTGGAGCTCAACATTTGCTACATGGATGGAGTGCTGATGAAAGGTTGTCTTAAGATCAGCCTTCTGGAGCATACAGGCTGGAATTCTGCAAAGTCCACATGAAAGACATGAAAATATCACTGAATAACAGGCTCATACTTTCAGAGACATCTGCTGGCCAGATCTTTCATCTCATCTGGAATAGCCTGTTTGACATTGCACAATACAACAGACATAAAACACTACTGCTTTCAATAGGCTCTGAATACCTTTGGCAATGTATCGGAGCTGATATGGCTACAAGAAGATATCAGTAATTGTAAAGGTGAAACGATTACTATTCATGCTATTGTGAGCTAGATAAAGGCCTTTCCTCCAGCTCAGTCACACAATTCATTTTTCACATGATATGGTGCCAGAGACTTGTAGTAATATATCACTGCTCAATGCGCTTAACTGGAGTAAACAGGTCTTTGGAAAAGACTACTGTTTTCCCCATGCTGTTTTGTAACCTCAACTTCCACAAAGCACTATGTATAGTGAACTTGTCATAAAGACATTAAACAGTTATTTAATGAAGAATGGTACCTAATGAGTGACCAGTCTTCATCAGCATAGTGATATTTTAAATGGTTTAAACAGAAGCTTGCACACTAGTGGCTTTGTGAATTGTTAGATAATACAGAATGAAATCATTACAACTGAAATCTTTCATAATGCTGGTATAAAAATAATGATGACATGACAAAATAGTGGACTATTCAAAAAACATTTGGACAAGATTTACTATGTTTGCATTAACTTGTGATAAGGAAATATTTTTCTCCCAATTCACTCATCCTATCCAACAGTGAAATCTGCAGCACAAAATGGTTTCCATGCATTTTTCTCCTCCTTCACACCTTATTATATGGGATCGCTTTGTCCAGCAATAAGTACTCCTCCCTACACACTTGTTTGAGGCCCAAAACTTTTTTTTGTTATAACACGGGCCAGAAAGGATCACTCATCCCTATTTCATAATAAATTTTCAGTAGGTCTTTTATAGTTAAGCCATACATTTCTTACAATCTCTTCAGTGAACACAAGATACATGCTTGAAACAAACAAATATAGGAAAAATTATGACAAACATCACAGGGCGTAAGAAATTTCTGAATTCCAGTTACAGCCAATCTTGAAAATCTTAATCACTGAACAAAGGATAACCTTTCTGGGCCTATAAATTTAAAATTTATCACATACACAGCTCTGTAGAAAAAAATATATTCTTACATTTTTCATCACAATAAGTTAAGGTTTTGAGTAATTTATTTGATAAGAATCTCCAGTTCAGCCTTTGAGCCTGGTGTGCAAACTAAAATGTCAGTTCATGGTTTTCCTATCATTATCTGAACAAAATAACTTTATTTAACCAATGTTCCCTAAAAACATGTTTTACTTCTTTCTTAATAAACTAAACTACAATTTGGAAAAAATCACACCAGAGGGTGATACAGTGCAAGGCTCTCTGAAATGACCTGGCCCTTTTTTTTCCTGCCTCCCCGACTCCTTCCTTTTATCCCTGGCCTCAGAAGTACCTGTCCAAATGTGATTACCTTGACAACAGACAGATGGAATAAAACTACCCATGTAGTTTTCATTTTTTTTTCTTCAGAAAAAATAAAACAAAACAAGTAAAAAATAAAGTCACAAGATTATTTGGCAGGACAGAGTGAAACAACCATGGCTCAACTGACACATGGCATATGAGACTCTGGACTACAGGCTGAATAATTCAAAACAGGGTATTTTCCTTCTTTTGTACATAAGAACAGATATTTCTTTACTGTGTGAAAAAATAAAACCTTCCACTTTCTGCTTTTTATTATTCTAGAAAGAAGCCAAGGATCAGAGAACATCAGCTAATGAGACTCTGCTTTTTTGTATATATATATTTTAAATTAAAATTAAAAAAAAAATCCTAAAATTTATGTCAGATCTCTACATTTACACACACACACACATTTCCTGTCTACAAATGATTCCTGGGACTCTCCAGCATTTTGCATTATCTTACAATAGGATAGTTATTCTGAAAATCTATCTTAAAATAGATGCTAAAAGAGGGAAGAAAAACAATATTCTAAGCTATCAAGTCACCAGAAATTAGTTGGTACAAAGTCCAACTATTTTCTAATGGGGACAGGGAAATGGGACATAAGAAGGTTGATACTCAGATGACCAAAGACTGATGAACTGTAAATTGTGCTGCTTCAACTAAAAACATACTTGATTTTCATAACTGTCTATGAGCCACACAAGCATGTGATAATAAATAGGATCTAATCCTGCCAGTAGCAGGGCTATCACATCAATCTCCATTGCAAAATTACAGTGGACCCTTGCAAAGATGCATTAGCTGAACGAGCAACTATAAGCACACATAGACAAAGATTCATTAAAAAAAAAAACTCTCAGTAATATCCACTTAGGTCTCAAATGACATCAGTTTGCTTTGCTTTACCAGAAACCACAAATAAAGAAGAGAACAAATGTGAACAATTAGAGAAAACAGACAGATGAATAGGTGAATAAGTCATTAACAGCTGCCTTACTATGCATACTGAGTCTAGAACCAATGGAGAAAGTGTCTATTAAGGCTACAAGGGACAAAATTAGCTTAAAGATTCTTTTCTTTGCTTACTGAATGATAATATTTATCTTGTGAACAGTTTTATTTTCTACCTAAGTATTACTAAATAATTACAAAATTAATTTGAAGCTAGTTTTTATTTCTTAGAACTGAAACTTCTGGCCCAATTTAAATGCTTTGAAATTTAAAGGACATTATTAACTCTATATGATTTGCAAAAAAAATAATAGTAAACATTTCTGGATTTTTTTTCAACTTTTTTTTTCTTGATTTAGCTATATTTTTTTTCATTTTTTTTCCACTATATTCAGACTTATGCCGTTTTTAGCACTTTACTTCAGAGATAAATGAAGAGCTAATCAGCCTGCTTCACCTCTGTTTTGGGGGAGGGGGTTCTTTTTACTGGAATCCTACAACACTGAATCTCAGCTATATTTTCTGTATTTTCAGCTATAATATTGTTCTCATTCTATCATGAAAATGAACAAAATACATATTAACACATTGTTGGCATTATAATCAGTTACTAAAATACTAAAAAGCTAAACATTTTAGAACAAAAGTAGTTGTTTCCTTATTCTCAGTTGTTAGTCCTTTAACTGTTGAAATATATGGATTTCTATAGTTGTTGTGACATTAATAGCACAGTAACTATGAGAGCATCACAAAGAGCAGGAAGCAATTAATCCATGACAAATACATTTACATGAGTTATATGTACCAAATGCTTCTTTATTTCTGGACATCCAATATGTTAATTCTTGTCCTGGTAGTCTTTTCAATTTCTTTTATTTTCAAAACTTACATGATTGTTTTAGAATAATATTTTTTACATGACATGTAAATTTTTATGCTAATGACTATGCTTACTTCATAAAACATGAAATCATCCACATTTATTTCTTCATAGTCATCCTCCACTTCATCACTTTTAACAGCTGCAAGAGCACTGGCCAGTTTCCTTCGCAAAAGAAAGCCCTTCCAAGATGCCTAAACAAAAAATTTAAAGCATGTTATACAAAGTCATAGATCAAACCCAATTCCAGATTCTCTATGTTATCCCATTAGGAAGATAAAACATCTTGGGCCCTGGTTTAATAGCTCAATGATCTGTTTTTTGAACTTTATGTGACATTTAAAACTACAAGACAAATTAAATGCCAGCACATGTCTAAAGCTTAGAGTACTCAGGAGGCTCTCCACAAGTAAGCAGAAAGGAATCCTGCAACTCCCTCAACTACAAACCTGGGTCAACTAATTAATTATTTGACAATTCCTTCAGGGACTATTATAAACTGAAAGGAATGACTACATATGAAAAAGCTGAGTGTTAACTTTCAAATTACTGAGAATAAAAATACACTTATACTAAATGCCTCATAGTTTACAAGTAGCTATTCTGGGAGATATCTCATGCAATTGACCTAGGTCAGTCACTCTCTCTTAACTGTCTTAAGATCTTTATTAAAAAAAAATATTACCAGTAGGAATAACTATATCTAAGAAAAAGAAGCACATTAGGAATTAAATGCTAGAAAAAGAAGCAAGGTGTTACAAACACATGACAAGCTGTAGAATCACACCAAAGAAAACATTTCAGAGATCAAAATGAAATAAACGGAATTAAGAATACTAAATTCAATTACCCCCAAATCGTTTGATGTAATTAGAATCCAAGAGGCCCTAAGCATTTAAATACTGTGCAAAACACTCTCCTGAAGAGTAGTGTTGTCGGAGTAGTGTTGGCGACATTTAAAGGCTTTGCAATGAAGGCACTAAAACAGGAAGGGTAAATCTCATATTCAGACTTAAAATTTAGCTTATTCATTTTTAATAAATGATTTTATAATTGCATAAATTATTGAAAACATTGCTGTCTTTACACATTAAATTCCTGATTTATATACAGATGACTAAATGTATTAGATCTGCTTTCTTATCATTTCATTGGTATTATTTTCCTACAGATCTTCATAACCATCCAGAAAGAAGATCCTGATATTACAGAGCGATCAACTGAGAAATACATTTCATTCAATAAATACAATTAGTTTTTACAAATGCAAAGGAGAAAACAAGTTGTAATGGTACATACAGAAGGATAAACTGTAAGGCATCTGTTAACACAGATCTATGAATGCACGAGATCAGTGCTCAGTTGAGATCAAAAATGACAAATTATATTATAGCAACTTTTAAGAAATGAGATGAAAACTCCCTTATGTATAAATTCATGATATACTTACCTCTGGAATTCAGTTCTAGTCACTTCTTTAAAATAGGATATAATAGAATAAGGTAAAGATATAGGGATAAAAAGATAAGAAGCACAGAGTAATGTGAAAAGAGACTAAATGGACTGAGATTTTATTAAAGAAAGAGTGAATAATGGAGATGGATATAAGAGAAATACAAATCCATAAAATGCATAAAAAGTGAAAGTTTATTTATTTCCATATTAACTTTGAAAATTAAATTTGGAAAAGGTTTGAAACAAAGAAAAAAGAAAGTAAAAACATTTTATTCAGTATATAATTTTGTGGAACTCAACACTTTAATATATAGTAGAGCCCAAATAGGTTCAAAAATAGATTAAATAAACTTATGGAGATCAAATTTTAATATACTAGTTACACACTATACTCCAGAAACAAACTTAACAATACTAGCTACATTAACTTAAAAATGTAGAAAAATCCATGAACCCTGGCAACTTGTCATATAGATGCTATATCTGTTTAGCAAACTAAGCAGAGCTTAGTTCACACACACAGTAATTCATTCTGTTTAACCATTAGCCCAGTGTCTGGTATGGTACAGCCTAGGCCATGGTGTGTTCTCGATGGCAGTATGAATGTGGCAGTCATATCTTCTGGGAGATGGGAAGAAAAGGAAAGGCATGAGTAGGTTGGATGGGAGAGAAAGGAAGAGTAGTTAGTTGTATAGATATGAGACATGTTCTACCACTTATGTAGCCAGTGTCTGTTAGTTTAGTAGCATAGACATACACCAGTAAGAACATAGCCACAATATGCCCTAAAACACAGTATTAAAATAATAGTAATAATAATAAAAAAGCTAATTCAGGGAAAATACTTGGTGAATAAAGGGCAAATATTTTTATGCTTCTACAGAACTTTTTTTTTTTTTGTAAAGAAAGCTTTTAGAAACTTCAATTTTACATTTTTTAAATAAAACAAACAAAAAAAACTTTAATTACAAAACTACTGATAGATCATAAGTAAAAATAGATAGAAGATGACAAGCACACAAAATTAGATTTTTTCTTATTTAATCTGAAAATAAGTAAAGAGAATGCCTCAATCTAACCTGGATTAGTGTGGCAGCTTCATTCTTCCATCCTGAAACCTCTGTAAAATGATCATTTCTCGTTTTGGTGCAGTTAGTTTTCGTCCTGGCATGGTACTTCTTCCAAAGGGACTGGATCGCTGATGCTGCCATATGCAGCCTAGTAAGGAATAAGTACCGTTACGGATAACATAACATCACCAGCAAAACTGGATTATCATAGCTGCCTAACTATAACCAAAAAAAACCCTGAAAGAATAGTGTTATGCACTGAGAAAAATAGAATGCTCTACCATTAAACTGCAAAGAAATTACAACACAGATGTGATACACATGTACAGAAACACAGGAGGATATTTACAACATTTGGAAGACCAATTTATCTAAGAGAACTACTCTCTACTGGGCATTGTTCCCTTTACATTAACTAGAGAAGAAGTGTCTTCTCAAAGTAAATATCAGGAGCAGAAGTAGCTTAATAATGACTGAATAACCCATTGGAAAGATCCACTTATCTCCACAGTCTATACAGAAAAATACTAAAGTGAGCTAAGGTGAACGCTGAAAACTGCATGATAAGAATAATTCCAATAGAGCAGATGGGAAAATGTTTTCTAAGATAGTAACGTTTTCTAAGTTACTTATTGTTTAAAAAGCACTGATTACAGGTTACTTAGATTTGCTACGTGATTGAGCTCCCTAAACACAAGGTCAATTAATTAAATTTTTCTGATGGAGAAAAAGTTTAATGGGAGCTTTGCATTATGACATTATTATCTTGGAATCCTTCTCTCCATAAAATTATCATTTCAGCTTCCTAATGGGCTTAATAAAACATGTCTAAATTTCCCCCAGACTTTACACATTTTACACTTTACAATCTGTAGTGCATTTATTTAAATAATAGAGTACTTTTCAGCGAAGAAGATGCTCCAGCACAAGTCACAGCACACTTCAGAGGTTAAGCCAGAAGAAAGGAGTAGATAAAATATTCCTTTTTTTAAAAGCATTTTTTCCTTAAAATGTGTTTATTAAGTTTACCAATCTCAAAACATGGTTTATTTACAAGCTTTGCATCCATAAAAAATAAGCTGAGTTTAAAAAAACTTCAATTAAGTTTGTATTCTGCATTGAAGAGAACTGTTCAACAACTGGCTACAGGATGAATTTAAAATACTAACTAAGAATTCTAAACGAGCTTTTCAAAAAGATTTTTTTTTGAGGCACTCAACTGCCATAATAGACTACTGTAGTCTGATTTTCAAATTCCTGGGAGGCGATGATGAATTCTATGGTCTTCCTGAATAATAATTTTTATGACAAATTGTTAGTGTCTTAAAAATCAACCAACTAACCACTACTGCCCATTTACTGTAAGTCTAACCAGCATGAAGAAGCACACCTTCCCATGCTTGATTCTCACACTGTATTCAAGATGTGGACTTTTGAAACTGAATACTTATGAAGCTATAACTAAAAGTTTGTATCTCCAGGGCAAAATTTCTGGGCAAAATAGCTTCTGTTTTCCCTGACTGTACATCCAGAACCATATACCAGCAGCAGATACATTCTGAAGAGGTAATAAACCAGTCTGTTTTATGCAAGAGAGTATTTAGGGGCACAGAACAAGTTGAACTGGCCCTTCACCCCTGCCTCTACTTGTAAGAAGTGGGTTGAAACATGTTGGAGGAGTACCAAGGGCAGGGCAGACTGTTAGCTCTTCAGTCATCACAACAGCAGGAGCCTGGCCTAAGGTCAAGGGAGTCAGACAGTAGATTTAAGCAACTTTTCCATCTTGCTTTCTAAATGTTATCGACTGTAGACTTTACACAGACAAATCTTGAGTGCCTAATGAACAGTACAACAAAAAAACTTACACTAGTTTGTAGTTCAAACTCCCTCAAAATTCCAGCAAACCATCAAGCCTTTCCATCCTTAATGTTGTAAATTACTTATGCATTTATGAGTTGGTGTCATAAATGTATTGCAAAAAAGAAGTAAAAGTTAGGAGGCCAAGTAAAAGTTTCAAAATTCTCTTATTAGACAGTATTTTAAAATTATTTTAAGTACATACTTATCTATATTCTAATCTACTGACACAATACCATATGGGATTGTTGTTAATATGTTAGTCCAGTGTGCATTACCTTAAAGTGTTTTGCTGTCTAATAAGCTTCAAAATATTACTTTCACACTGTCTGATCACATGTCTGTTTTAAACAAAAAATTCTCTCTTATTGCCTATCCATCTAATCTATCTGAAAACAGTCCAACATCCATGTCTTACCTTTCTGTATCATTATCAAAATGCTGAAGATCTCTTCCCACATTACTTGATATAACTGACTGTTGCAATGTGAGCTGGGCTGACATGTTATCGTTGCCTTTGCTCTCCTCACCGTAATTAATACAAGATTCAGTGTTCTTCTGCTTCACTCTATGATCTTCTTTATTTTCCTTTTGGTGCACAGGTATGGAGGAGTTAATGAATGTGGCCTTAATATGGCCAGGAGTAATCCATCTTTCAGAAGGATCCAACAAGACCTGTTTATTTTCTGTCGCACCCATGATAAAGAGGTTATTTTCCTGTAGGCAGCCAGTGGATGTTTGCTTTAAATGATTTTGCAATGCTTCTGGTCTATCTCTGTCAGTAATGTTTAGTTCACCATACTCATGCGCACATCGATGTTCAATGCTAAGTTTCATCAACTGATTAAAATACCAGCATTGTCTCTGTGCAGCATCAATGGAAGAGGCAATTCTGAAGAAAGATAAAAATGTTATCACATACATTTCAGACTGTAAGAACACTTTAAAAATATATATTTCCTCTATTAATTGCTAAACTACTCTGTATTTTCATGTATCCTTACTTGTTTTCTTATTCTTACAGTTAACAGTAATTACTCTAAAAATTAGTTTCAGTATTTAAAAATCTTAACTAAACTTTTTTGGTAGTATCTCAAATATACCATGATGTATTAGCTTTCTTATTTTAATTTATGTCTTTTTGTTTTTTAATGGCTTCAGTCTGAAATAGGCATTACGGCATGCATTTCACTGTTCATTTTCTATGTGGTTACAAAGCCAAAAATTTTAGAGGATTTGATGCAAGTTAGTTATAAACCTCTTAATAGCCTTAATAATCCTTTATAATCTTTTTTTTTTTTTTTTTTTTAAATTTAGGAACTATGGAATCTAATATAAAAATAACAGTAACTTTTAAATTTACATTAGAACTACAGCAACAAAACCCAAGCTTAGATTCAAACCAACAAACCACAATGCCTAAAGAGAATTTAGGAGAATGGAAACTTTTAAATGTCAATACTTCTATTAATATATAGGAAGATGCCACACTGAACTTCAGGAAGAGTTAAAATTCTCTGCATCTTTTTTCCTGGTTAAATACTAGTGGAGTTCCTGCAGATCTTTGTTCACTTTTGACTTCTAATTTTATAATAAGCTGTATAAGCCTGGTATAGCAATGAAATGGAGTAAAAGAGCCATACAAAGCATCTGATTTCCCGTCTGATTGTCAGAAAGAGCCCAGCAACACTAATCTATGAAGTCTGGCTCTGATTAGTTGTGCTACACCATCCAAGTGACTAGGACAAGTAAGAGCAAATATGAACTAATTGTTACAGATACAGAAGGCTGTCTGTATTTAAGACAGTGTTTATCTATTGTAATAGGTAGCAGGTACTTTTGGAACCCACAAAATGTTTTCCTTTGATACCACAAATAGATGCAGAGATCTGTAATCTGGAGCTATTTTCAGAGGAGCAAAAAGTCAATTCTAGGTCAGCAACACAAGATAAAAAAGTTGAAATAAGATCAATCCTCTTGGGGGTCTGGAAAAATTAAGTCCTAAGATAATAGTTTGAATAACAGAATTTCCCGTTCATTATTCTTAAAAGGCAAAGCTTTTATAATATTTTACTGTGAAAAGTCTATTTAACTAAATAACTATTTCTTCTAGTAAAGTTTAACTGAGAACTTTATAGATTTTTAAGAACACAGATCTTACTGGAGGAAAAAAGACACTAACTCTTTCTCTGCTAGTGCAAGTTCAGTACTGTCATGTAAAATATGAACAGCTAAATTTGAAGCCAAATCCACACAGCGTAATTATACAACTCACGCATTAGCTGTACACTGGATTGCCCATTACACAATATTTTCTTTCCTGTTAATTCCACAAACACAGCAACAATTCCTCAAAAGATTTAAACCACTACAAATATTTGCTTCAGGATCTAAAAAGTTCTAGCTGTCTCCTCCCACACAGTAAGTACAGTAATTTATTCAATAAGAAATACTAGTAAAATATTTCAGAAGTTTGGTTAGAAGAGGAAAAAAAAATAACACGGGAAAAACCCTTGATCTTTTACATACTGGGCAAAATAAGCTTTTGTATGATGAAAAGTACACTCCTAAACTATTATCCTAAGTATACTTGTTCATTCTCAACCAACAAAAAAAAACAAACAGGAAGGAAGGAAGGAAGGGAGGGAGGGAGGGAGGGAGGAAGGGAGGAAACTGTTAACAGGATACTTGTGCATCTTCTTCCTTGTCAAGTCTAGCAGCACCTTGAACAGCTGTTTCACTCTTTCAGTGTCTATGCACGTGGCAGGTAGAAACAGCAGGGGAGGTTGAAGACAACAGGAAATTCAGGTGGGAAATAACTGTGGTCACCAGGGATCGTAAGTTAGGTGGTTTTTTGTTTGTTTGTTTGTTTGTTTTTTCCACAAGCAGCTTTTGGGAGGTTACTAATTAACTGTAACTGTATTTGGGATTCTCCTGCAAAATTAAACTCCAAAGGGCAGACAACAACAACTATAAAAAAATAAAATAAGCTGAAAAAGTAAAAAGGGGAGGGGAGAAGAGGGAAGAAAGGGTAGAGGGGAGAGGAAGACAAAACACTGTTCAATAGGGTTGTGGCAGGATCATCCTAGCAAAGCACTGCAGATTTCTCAGTGTCTCGACTGCAGTCTTGATATCAGAGACTTGGTCCTGAAGACCACTTACTCAAACCACAAAAAGGAAGCAGCTATCATGGAAAATATGCAGGATTGATTTACGTTTTTACTGGGGAAAAAATAAAGAAAAAACAACAAAAGAAAAGCCAACGACATACTAGGGAGGAGAGAAGACAAAGAAAGAAATACGTAAGTATTAAGACTTTTGATACCATAATATTTCCTTTTCAGTTACTGTAAATTTGCCTTTGAGACCTTTTTGGCATTATAGATCAAGGGGTCTCGTCACACTAACTCTTCTGGAATTGCTTCTTAGTTAAAATACAAACAACATTTGAAATGTAAGTTGGCATCTCGACAAAACAAGAACTGTGATTACCCTGACGGAAGCATCAATGTCCCTACTCTCAGGATGCTTACTAAGTCATGTAATGTTGAATATGGCAGACTAACTACAACAAGTTTTACAGTTTCCAGCTTCGATGAGCACATTCCCTTGTGTTTAATGGCCAGTCACCCACAGTCTTGATCGGATCTTAACCAGTGAAAGCATATTATATCCCATGTAAATTTTAGAACAGCCACAAAGCTTCTGCACTGCTTCTGCACTGGGAGAAGGGAATACTAAAACAGAAGAGGAAGAGGAGGAGATGGGTCTTCATCATAAGATTCACAAGATTTGAGCTTCATCACAAGATCACAAGATTTGACTGTACTAGTACAGCAGCCTTGCTCATACTTAAGGACCAAGATACTACTTTCATGAACAAATGCTACGAACAGAAAGCTACCTGTAGCTTTCTAATGAAAAAGGCATCTCTCGACTTGAGTTAAGGTTTTCCAGAGACTTCAAGGAAAGATAAAAGCACTAGAATCAGATTGTAATCCACATGGAAGTTTAAGCTTTGAAAGCTTGCCTACAGAACTGACATATTTTACATAGAATTTCATCCTGTAATGACCGCTGTGTTATTCAAAGAACATCATTTTGTCAGAATGAGACAGTAAAAATGATATGGAAAATCAGTAGAACAAACCTCTTGGAGGCAAAAAAGCCAGTTGACAAAAAAGCCGGTTCTACCCAGCACTGGCAGTTATCTCCTGCTCACTGCAGCCCTGGTGACGCCACACCTGGTATTTTGTTCAGTTCTGGGTTCTCCAGTACAAGAGGGACATAGAACTACTGCAGCAAGTCCAGAGGAGGGCTACTAAGATGATTATAAGACTGAAGCACCTGTCGTAAGAGGACAGACTGAGAGAACTGGGCCTGTTTAGCCTGGAAAAGAGAAGACTGAAGAGAGACTTCATCAATGTGTATAAATATCTGAGGGGAGGGTGTCGAGAGGATCGAGCCAGTCTTTTCAGTTGTGCTCAGCAACAGGATGAGAGGTTCCAGCTGAATATGAGAGGGCACTTCCTTACTGTGAGGGTGACAGAGCACTGGCACAGGTTGCCCAGAGAGTTTGTGGAGTCTCCATTTCTAGAGATACTAAAATCCTGCCTGGATGCCATCCTGTGCGACGTGTTCTAGGTGATCCTGCTCGGCAGGGGGCTGGACTAGATGATCTTCAGAGGTCCCTTCCAACCTCAGCCATTCTGCGATTCTATGATTATTCTACCCCTAACTGTGTGCTAGTTAAAATTATGCTTAATGTCACTTTGCAGCTCTACTGTGATTTTCATTAGTCAGTTAGTTAACTTGTTGTTTAAAATACAAATTGTCATTCAATCATGTTTGTAAATCCTTTACAAAGAAATGAAGAAGACCATTGTTTACATATTCTCCTGCAAACCTGCTTATGAAATTCCTGTCATTTTCACTATATTATACATACAAGTATTTATAAAGTTCCAGCAGCCAGACATCTGCATACCTGATTAATGAAAACAAAATTACTGTAGCCAAGGTATTGTATTAGTTTTTTATATGATTACTCACTACAAGACAAGCATGCTAAGAACAGTGAACTTGCATGCAGAAATAGCACAAACAATTGAACTGAGCAGCAGTGGTGTATGAAACATGGATTAGGGAAGCAAGCAGTGATTACTTTTGGCAGCTTACATACTTGAGGTCGCACCTACAGGGGCTCATAACTTAGCGAGATGTGAAACAGACAGAAGTTTGCTCTATTTTTGGCCTGTTCTTTAGCAATGTCACATTAATTCAGTCTGTTTGGAGAAAGTATTGTCGTATGTACATATAATAGCTGTGCTTTTAAGGCTTACATACAAACGTATTGTTTAGTTGCTTTCACAAACTGCAGTTTTCAATGGTTATTAAATCATCCAGAAAATTTATTTTTAGTCAAAATGAAACATAGAGGGCTTTAACACAAAAAAATCATTTTAAGACTAAATTTGATGCAATATGTTTCAACTATCTCAAAGTTATAAATTTAGAAGTTTTTGTGGATGAATTATCGAAACCTGGAAAAAAAAAAACACCACCAAAACAAACAAACTTAAAAAAAAAAAAAAGAAACATACACTCAGGAAAGAAAATACATTTATATCATCTCTTCTTCCCACTATTGCTCTTCTCAAACATCTGAAAGATCCTTATACCAAAAGTTACACAGAATCATAGACAAATTCTCACTGCAAGAAACCTCAGTTGGTCTCTGGTCCAATCTCCTGCTTCAGAGCAAGGTTAGCTCTGAGATCAGACCAGATTGCTCAGGGCTTTTTCCAGTCATGTCTTGAAAATCTCCAGGAGTGGAGACTGCACAACCTCTTTGAGAAAACTGTTGCAATGCATCACTATCCTAACGGTGAAAAGGTTTTTCCTTATGTCCAGTTGTATGGGGTCTGGCTGGGATGGAGTTCATTCTCTTTAGAGCAGCCTGTATGGTGCTGTGACTACAACTGTTTTGACAGCACACCAGTAAGCAGTGTGCTATCAAAACCATTGCTGAAAAATGCTTGTACAGCATTAAGGCCTTCTCTGTTTCTCACTCTGTCACCCTCAGTGGGTAGGCTGGAAGTAGCCAGGCCAGCCGATCTGAAATGACCAAAATGATATTTCATCCTATATGATGTCTTGCTCAGCAATAAAAGTGGGGTGTAGTCTTTCCAAGGCAGCCATTGCTTGGAGAATGGCTAGGAATTGGTCTTTTGGTGGGAGGTGCTGAATGATTGTTTTTCCATCACTTGGGTGTTTTCTTTTTGTTTTCTTCTCTGCCCTTGCCCCCTTTATTTCACTTATTAAACTGTTTTTATCTCAGTCCATGGGCTTTTCTCACTTCTCTTTTGATTCTCTCCCCTATTTTTCTGTGGGGAGTGGGGAGGAGTGAACAAGCAGTTACTGTGTTCTTAGTTACTGGCTAGGATCAACCCACCACACCAGTCTGAACTTCCCTTTTATCAGCTCTGGTCCATCCTCCTGCCATGCACCACTGCAAAGAGCTTGGCTCTGTCTTCTCAGGCACTTGCTCAAAACTCCTGACCATCCCAGGGACAATGCACTGAAATTGTTCCAGTTTATTGATGTGTTTTATACATTGATGACACCAAATACTGGAGGCTATTTTAGATGCAAGGGCTAAATATAGGGGGATAATCACTTCCCACAATCTACTGTCCATGTTCCTCCAGATATATCCCAGGATGCTGTTAAACTTCTTTGGTATCAGGGCAGACTGCTGTCTCACATTCACTTTCTTATCCATCCAGACCCAAAGGTCCTTTTCGGCAGAGATGCTCCCCAGCCAGCCAGTCCCAACCTGTACTGGTGAAAGAGGTCACTCCTTTCAAATTGAAAAAAACAACTTTGCACTTGTCCTTGTTGAATTCACAGACTCCTGTTGGTCTCTCTCTCCAATTTGTCTAGGTCCTTCTAAATGGTAGCCCTGCACTCAGATATATAAACCATTTCCCCCAAATTTGATGTCATCTGCAAGCATGGTAAGTGCACACTCCATCTCCTGCTCCAGGTCATTGATAAAGATGTTAGGGGGACAAGTCTCAGTGTCCAGAAGGTAGCATCAACTACTAATAACGGATGGTCTGAGCCTGACTATCCAACAGATTTTTACCTGTCTAGCTGTACATTCTTACAGACCCTGGTTACAAAAACAATTCAATTTTGTGGATATCACTTTTCCCTCCCACTTTTTATTATCTTATAGAAGCGTATGTAGAAGTGAGATATTCTACAGCAGCTCTGTCATGATCATATCATAATTAGAGATTACCATTTTTTTTCTGCAAAGGTTATCAATGAAACAGGTCCTAAATTCTGGACGTAAGAAAATTTTCTCTACCATAAAGGATAAGTAACATTTTTTTTTGCCTTTCCTGTTTTCCTTTTAAGAAAGAACATTATTTCAAATGGTAAATTTTCAAATAGATTAGGAAGTGTCAGCTTTCCATCTGCAAACCAGAAACCAAAAATTACAGAAGTGGATAAGAAGTGGATAAATGTATGAGTTCCAGGAACCACCTAAATACTACATCTGTTGAAAAAAAAACTCCATGATATAACTTCTCCCAAACTAATTTCAATATAATACTTAAAACGAACATCTTTTCAAAGAAATCTCAGTTCTGCGAGCAATGAAGATTCTATTGTAGCTTAATAACATCAAATAATAAATGAAAGTAATAACCCTTCAGGTATTAAAAAGACTCCATAGACATAGAGGCTAATATGTAAACAAAAAATAGCTAGATTCTGAAACAATGTGGGTATTTCTCCTGACCCAACAAAGTACAGAAGCAGAAATTCAGACTAAAGTATTATAAAATATTACATGCTTCACCTGTTCCGGGATAATGTGCAGTACCTGGCAGGATCAAGAAAACTGTCTTTCCAAACACCAGCAGACAAGTCAGATATTAAAAGGACTATAGGGATATTGTAAAACCTGCTAGGAAATGAAAAGGAACTAAGAAAGAAGAAAATGGGCAATATTCCCAAGTGCAAAAATATGAGAGGTTTGGGATATATAGATATTGCAAAGTGATGAAAAAACAGGAGGTATACATGAAAAATTACCACTTCCAGTATCTAAGTTCTGGACAACTTGCAATATCTAAGTCACTGGACAACTAATCATAATAGTGAAGTAGCATTTTTGACAAAATCAAAGACCTATAAACAGAGCCATATGATCCATGTCTTTAAGAAGAAAGAGGACACCTTTTGCAGCTTTCCAGTCATTTAGAATGTGAATAATATAGATATGTAAAAAAAAAAAAAAAAAAAAAAAAGGCCAGAGCCTGTTACCCAAACTAGGTTTGATTAAGCTGAAACTGGAAATTAAGCTGAAACTTAATTAATTGGAAATTAATGATATGATTATACAACTTTGAGGATTTAAGCTATTACCTCAACATGCCACTGTACTACGTTGTGTGTATGAATTCATCCAACTACTACTACCTCAGGAATTTCTGGATTTGAACCACCTGTTTTCTCAAACTTAAAACAGCAAAAGTCAAGGCCCACAGATATTTTAATATCTGTCTGAAGTATTCCTTGCACTGAAGTCAATGATTCTAATCTTTCTCTTAACATAATAATGTTTTCCAGGCAAAAAGCTAAGTAAAATTCATAAGAAAAACATAAAGAACTACAGTAAGGGTACATTAAAACATATTTCTGAAAACAATTTATATTCATATAAAATACCTACCTGAGTTCTACAGCCTTGTTTTTCAGTAAAACATTTTCTTCAATTTGAACTTGACAAAGTTCCAGAAAAGTTCTTGATTCTGATCTTTTGATTCTTTCAGTTGTGGGTAAAGTATGATAGTTTAAGTTTTCACCATCAAGAAATTGTAAACTAGGAAGTTCCTTGCATAGGGAAGGCCTTAGAAAAGAAAAAGTCATCACTAGTTTTATGAAAAAATCCCAGTTCTAAAACTCCAACTTTACTACAACAAGACATAACATTATGACAGTTCTCACAGTATTTGCATATATTTGTTCTTACTTCATATGTTAGTATATTAATGAAAACTTTTCTCTTAATAAACCACAGAACTGGTATGAAAATGTCACTTTCATAGCAACATTTCTTAATACATTGTTGGTATACAGACCTCTGCTGAAATACCAGACACAGGGAGGTCAATAACAACATTCTCAGTTCACCATGTCTAGTAGTTCACCTATTTGAACAACAGGAAAATCTGACCTGCAATGCATTTAATTAGTAGGCAACATAGCAAACTGAGTCTTAGGATCATATAGCACTGGTTTTGGTGACACATTTAAAGGCCTAGATTTAAAAACTGCACAGAATACAAAACATGCCAATCTTCATACGTTCACTACCTGCATATACTGCACAAAGTAATATGATATTCAGCTTGACAGATGGGAAAAAATCTGCCTTTGAATTACTGAATTTGAGTCCGTGCAAGGGATGACAATAGAGATAACCTTTCCTTTTTATGACAAGGACATTCAAGGCCACTTATGTAAGAATAAATATGCATGAAAAACATACCTACTGTTTTAAAAAAGTGTTATCAATGAGCTCTCTTTTAGGTTACTGCAAAATATAATCTAAAACTGCAACCGTGTTTCACATATTTCTTATAGCAGTCCAAGTTTCTTTAAAGTTTTAAGACTGTGAAAGTATTTAAATCAATACATCAACACTCAATATTTTCATTATGTTTGTAACACACACGAAAGAACACTTATTATAGGCTATAGGTCCCCTTGGTATTAAAAAAAAGAAAATAGTTTTCAAAATTTGAGAACTCCCTGACTATTCTCTGTGATCGTAAAGGACTAATACTTAGTTCATGTATTATATACTAAGTTTAAAATCAGTGAAAGTTTTTATTACTGAATTTGAATATTCCAAAATGTGGATCAATAGAATAGAAAGTTAGTTTTTTGAAAACAGAACACTTTCCTTTTCTGTTGCCCATTAATGTAAGAACAACACTGCCTGAAATGCATGTCAAATGAAATGATGGGTTTAGATGGACAGTCCCTAAACACACACGGAGGAATTACCAAAGCTGATGTTGAATAGCGATGCATTAAAAAAGCGCCATATCAAAGTTGATGGATGCTGGAAGTATTGTGTCTTAGAGCTATGGGATCTCAACACTAGTTTTTCCAGCTGGGTTTCTCCTGGTGAAGGGCTAAGTCAATATTTCATTTAGTGAAAACTTCCTGGTGAATATTCTGTCACTTAAGAGGCTCTATTAATCATTACAGCATTGAAACACATTCCCCTAGGAGTGCTCAGACTGATCCCAGGGTTTAATTTTTTAAAAGCAATTTCTTACTACTTCACTTTTGTTGGTGTTATCGCTGGCTGGACATGAAAGTACAAAACCGATTGGGAAATTTTACAACTAATTCCTTTGTTGGTATCAAGGGGTTATGTAAAGTTCACTGGAACACATTGCCTGAAGTTACGGTCAATGCTGTATTCAGCAAATCCATATTTTATCGTATCCCGTACTTCAAATCCTTTAGACAAATGAATCTCTTGTCTAATCATAGAAGTGGTATTGGGTCAAGCAAGTTAAAGTGTCAGTACATACAGTTAAATAGGAATTCAGAAAGCTTTTCTCCTTAAGGTTACAAGTGAAGTACCAGTTAGTTGTATAAAATAGGAGGAATTAAAACAACGCAAAAGGGAATTTAAGATATTGTCACAGTCATTGAACTTTATTCATAAAATTATGTGCATGAACAATGGGAATCCAAGTAAATCTGTTCATTGAAAGGAAAAAAGATAAAACAGAGGAATTTATTTGTACAGCTATCAAACAAGTACCCTAAAAACTGCTGTTCTACTCAGGTAATCTAAAGTATCAAATTAAACACATTATTGTGTAACACTGCAATGCAAGACCTCACGTTTAACTGACTTGAAATTAAAGAAGGACCAATTTTGATTCAAAAAAAAATATGTTGCAGAAATGAACAGTAAAGTAATTGTTTGTAAAAGTGATCCTTATATACTACTATACACAATGACATGGAACTATGAATGTAGTATTTATCACATATACCTAAAACTACTAGGAACATATTTCTGTAGTTTGAAAAGAAATTGTTCAGATCTGAGAATTTAAGAAAAGGATCTAATCACACATTGGTAAATAATAATAATAATAATTTTATGAAGTACAAACTTTGATAGCACTTTTGATAGAAATGGCCTGAAATATATTTCAAATGCTCATAAAAAAAGCATTTTTAAAGATTTTTAATCAAAATCTCAGTCACCTGTTTTAATTACATCTGAAATAAAAAGTTGTGTTCTATCTCATATCTTTAAACATTTTACTGTTAGTACTTTCCTATGCTAGTATTTGATTTCTTTAGCTGAAACAATTGGTAATGATTTAAATTCTTATTGATGAAAAACTTTGTACATTTAATGGAACCACAGTAACAGTTCACTATCAGACAGACATTCTACCAGTTCGATATATGATTTCTGGATTATCACCTAAAAATCTGAAATTGCATTTCCAACTTTTCTTACTGCTCTCCAATGCCTGTGGACTAGGAAACATTAATTCTAGAGAAGATAGATAAACTTTACATTCAAACAAAACAGGTATTGTACTTTCGCTGAACATTTCTCCTAGAAAACTAAGTATTCATAGATTGGTCTACGTATATGGTTTCAAACAATATAATTACCAAGAATCCAGAAGACTTCTAAAAAATGCAAACAAAACAAAACAAAACAAAACAAACCATAGCATACCAACAACCTATCCATGTATAATTTTCTTAATAAGGCTTAAAAATACAATCCTATCACAGCTACTCATTGAGGAATTGTAATGACCGTATCTTATTACACGTCAAGTTTTCTTTCTACCCACCCCATCCAGTTTTTATATAAACACATATAATAGTCTCTAAGATCAGTTCTTCAATTACATTTCAGATATGTATTATAGATCACTAGAGGGCAAAGAACAGCATTATTTTTACATCTGCATCTCCTTCAATAACATAAAAGCAATTAACTTTCGGTGTAAAGATAAGGAATTCTCAGAACAGGAAAAGAGATTACACTGACTACTGAAAAAAAAATCAACCATTCATCCCAAATTTTTCTTCCAAAAACTCTTCCTTAAAAGTTGCTAAGTCAAGGATTACTTTATATAGACTATTCCTAATTAAAGACATGAATGCACCATCCTTTCTCTATGTGCAGTGTGAACCTACCACATCAGCAAGTCTGTTAAGCAGTAAGTATATAAGTAATCAGAAAGATTATATAAGTATATAAGTAATCAGAAAGAGAAAAATAAAGATTTAAAATAGTGCAGATGTAAGAGAAGGTGAAAAAGCATGAATGGATGGTCACATCTGCGCAAATGTTTTAATGAAATATAAAATATGATAATAAAGGTGAGACAAAAGCTCATTCAGAAAGTTAAAGTCACCAAAGGTGATAAACTTGTCAATAAAGAGGACAAGTAGAATTCATGCTGAAAACAATGATATTCTGATAAGTCAACGGACAAAGAAGTTACAAATTAGCACCCCAGAGAAGGCATTTATTTCTATAATTTCTAAATTTGTCTACAGAAATTGTCATATGAAAAATACTTTAGGATAGCAGCGAAAAAGCACAGAGTTTTGGAACAAACCACTTCATACTGAAGCTCCAAATGCTTGGCCAAACGTCAAGGTTTTTGTTTAAACAAAACTACAAACAAGAATTCTCAGGAAAAAAAAAAAATCACAATTCAATTACATTTGTTCTTTTCATATAATTTTCTTCCCGTTTGTGGTTGTGTTTGTCCATACCTCATTTCTTTTTTATATACTTTCACTGTTCATTTTCATTTATTTATAAGCGCCGAACTCTACTGGTTACAAAGCTTCCAAAAAATAGATTTGCTTGGCATGGATAATCATAGAATCATAGAATGGTTTGGGTTGGAACCTTAAAGATCGTCTAATTCAAACCCCCCTGCCGTGGGCAGGGACACCTCCCACTAGACCAGGTTGCTCAATGCCCCCATCGAACACTTGAACACTTCCAGGGATGGAGCATCCACACCATCTCTGGGCAACCTGTTCCAGTGTCTCACCATCTTCATGTTAAAGAACTTCTTCCTAAGATCTAATTGAAATCTACCATTTTTTAGTTTAAAACCACTAATCCTTGTCCTGTCACTACACCCTTGACAAATAGTTCTTCTCCTGCTTTCTTGTAGGCTCCCCTCAGGTGCTTGAACACTGCTATAAGGTCACCCCAGAGCCTTCTCTTCTACAGGATGAACCTGCATCTGACCAAAACCAAGAATCTGAAGACACAGGGACATATTTCATCAGAGTAAAAAATTCAGTTGTTCATTCGCTGGACACTTCAAAGATTTTTTTTTTCCAAGTTATTTCTTGTCATTAAAAGAATGGGAAGGAATAAAACTATATCTCCATATGTTAATATTAAACTATACTCTTAAATCTGTAAAAATGGTGACTACAAAAGTAGTTTTTTGTTTTGTTTTTATAAATCTAACCTGTTTTCTTTCATTACAAATCTTTGAATATAAAAGGACTGGAGGATTCATGATAGAAGTTTCTTGTTGTGCTTTTGCACTTGATTGCCATGAGGACTCATTTTCAATTTAAATGACTGTGTGTTTTGCATTTAAGCTCTGAAAATGGAATTAGGGAAAGAAGGAAGAATTGTGGTGAAATAGTTCTGAAACCATTAGACCTGGAACAGCTCAATTTTCAACCAAGTCCTTGTACACAATTGAATGGAGTAAATTTGACCCTGCAAACAGTAAAGGAAAAAGGGTATCCTTTATATACATCATCAAAATAAATGGAAATGTTCATTTATTGCTTACGTAGAGTTTATCTTTAAATAATAATTAAAAAATATTATTAGGCTGGTACATACTTTGTAGAAGAAATGTAAATTTATGTATAATGTAGTGACTTATGTATTCCCTCAAATTAATATCAAACAAATGTAGCTATCCCAACAACCTGGACTATTTTGTGATTTTCTCCAGTTTCTCCCAGACAGTGAACAAATACCTACCTATTCTCATTTGAACTAGATCCAAGTTTACCATTTGAATTTCATTTCTTTGTTGACCTATCATGAAGTAAAATCAAAATAATGACTGCGGCTGACATTTGATGCCTGATGAAAAAAAAAACAAAAAAACACACCACCACCAAACAACAAGCCCTCTAATGCTAAGAGATGGACCCTTTTAGTGAACAGAACTAGCTGTGGTCAACTTCCATCTTATCTTACCTTGTGATCAAATAGGCTATAGACTTTCTCATTTCTCTACTGGTTCTAGAATATGGCAGGCAACTGCTCAGACAGCAGAACAGATTTCTCTCCCTTTTGCTCATGCTGCAAAAAATCCAGTGTATGATGGTGGAGCTTATTATGAAGCTATGCACTTCAGATCAACAAATCTCTATAGGCTGAGTATCAAACTGAATGATTTTTCTTCCTTTAGCTACAGAAAACAACATTTTTATCTATCTTCCTTTTTATCCATCTCTTTTGCTCTCTCAGAGCACTCACTATATGTAACTGGATAATCTTAATTGTGCTCAGACTGCTCTTTAAGCATTTGTATGCTAAGAAGGGAAGAGAGGGATCAAGAAAGGACAAAGGGAGCCCTTTAAACAATACACAACATTAAACATGGTGCAGAAATTTTCTTGTCCTAAAAGGTATTTGAAAACACGAGAAGGAAAGCAAGTAGATGATGGCAAACAGTTTGAAGGGAATAACAACAGTTTGCAACTGAAGATACAGTCTTAACTCCTTTGCTACTGGCACTATGTTCATTTCTACTAGAGAAATGGGACCTAACATTATTAGTCTTACAGTTGAGTGGCGTATTTTTCCACAGTTCCGGAAGAATCTCTGGTCACTATTCACAGAGAAACTAACTAAAGATCAGCATCATTTTGAAATTAATTACTAGTTTAGAATGGTTCATACTTAAAATAATGTATATTTCTCCAAGACGGCATGCCATACTGGGTCTCTAACCATTCTTATGGCCACATATTTACATATGACTTTCTGTTATTAAGGAGACAGAAGAAAAGATGGAAGTTTACAACCGATAGTTTTTCCCTCATTCACATAAGTACAGCTCAAATATAAATCTCTAAGAGGATAAAATTGCCCTACTATTTTTTTCACATGAAAAATTATTAATCCTTTCAATTAAAATTGTATTTACATTCAAAAAAAAATGTTAGTGCACCTATATAACTACCTACATTGTGCATTGTCACTATTGTCAGAGGCCTGGAAAAATTGTACTAGAACTATTTTCATAGTACATACAACAAGGTGAAGAGTGATCTGAACATTTATTTAGTGAACTATAAATTTAGGCTATTTTGACAAAACAAAACAAAAACATATTTTCTAACTGGCTTTTTTTTTAAATTAATTTATTTATTATTTAGCAAATCCATTTATTTTCTTACTTGCAATTCCTTTCTTGGAGAAGAGGATTTCCACTGAGCGACAACTCCCTTAGGTTATTGCAGCCACTTAACCATGCAATGACACTTTTAAGGTCTGTATTGTAATAGAAAACAAAATTAAATACCAATTTGAATGTAGAACCATATTATTTTACTTAAAATCACTAATAGTACCAAAACCATGAAGAATTATAAACAATTCTATTACCTGTACAGTACAGTAATTATCAATATGTATAACATCCATATTTGAAAAATATTTATGTTTTCTGTATGTCTCATAAATATTTGAATTTTATAAATATATTTGGAACAATCCAAATTCAAATGAATTTATAATTTAATTAAGAACTTCTAGTTTGGATGGGCATTTGATTTATGTTTTCTATACAACTCACCTGACAAGCAGTTATTTTTGATGTCCAGCTTTTCCAAAGATACAAATGAATTTAAAGGCACAAGCTCAGTTAGACTAAGAACAAAACAGAAAAGTTTATTTTTAACTAAAGAAAAACAGCAGCTCATAAACAGGCACCAGAATCTTTTACAGTTATATCAACTTACTTATTTACATGAGAAAATACTCATTTAGCTATCCAAGGTGCTAGTATTAATTACCGAAATTCCTCCTTTAACTTCAAAGCATTTCTTAGTCTTCTCAGAAGGTCACTTTTTGCTTGTATGTGTTACTGGTTTCATTCAATTGGTAAATATTTCATTCTATTTTTCTTAAATTTAGTTCTGAGGATCCAAAGTCTTGTAAAATTTACAAGTTAAATTGGCTTTTCTTTAGTCAACTTGACTAGAATAAAACAGAAGGCCCTGATTTTGGAGAAAAAAATAAAATCTGCTTTTCCCCTTTCCTTTTTCTTCATTTACCATACTTCTTGTCAGCTTGTTTCTCCTCTCCACTCAGCACTCTCCACTTCCTAGACCCTAAAACCAACATAATTGTTGCCAAAGTTGTATTTCTTAACCATTCAAAGCTGCACTGTCCTGTAAAAGATTTTTAGCACTTCCTCTGTCTGAGTACTTCTGTAAGACAGCGTCACAGAAGTGCCAGTTATACAGACAGCTACAAAACTGCACTTCTTGCCTTTGAGAGTTTTTCTTGTGGAATAAAGCAGCAAAGCAGGGCTAAAGCCACTACAAAATTCCTATTTGTACTATTGAAGTGTAGATGTGAGGAAACAGCCGACATTCATCTGTACAAATGATTTGGACTGATCATAACTATTAAAAACATTATTACCCAGTGTTATTAAAAGTTTGTTTACTTACAAACTTGCATTGCTGTAACTACCAATGAACTATTCAGTCAGCTGTTTCCAAATATTACCTTTCAGATTAAAAAGCTTCTTTTGATTTATGTTAAATATAAATGGGGGAGGAAAAAAATAAAATCAAGATGTTGAAATTGTGTTCAACTAGAACGTTTATGTATAACCATATACTAAATAAACTATATCTGCTGAAAAACTTACTTTTAGGTAACTTATTTATTCCTGTAAGGACAAGGCCTAAGCATAACAGGAGAATGGCATCACAGATGGCAATGCATGTGTTCACTTTGTAACTGTTAATTTTCATGGAAAGCAGTATTTTCTGAGGGTAATATTTATTACCTTTGAAAGCTATAAATCAGAGTTCAAATGGTCACAAATATAACCATTGGAAATCCAAAACCTACTCACTTCACAAATTTACAATTGGCCAGAGCCAAAAATGCTATTCTGTTGTTGAAATCTGTTCTCCAGCACAGGCTGGAAAACATTACAACTGAAAGACAAAGTTGGATTTAATTCTGGTTAACAAATTCTGGACCAAGTATTGGTTGTGGATTCTTTATTCTTGTTAGAAATTGGCATATAAGAGGGAAAACAAACAAACAAAAACCAACTAAAAACAAACAAACATTTTAATAGTAAATTCAGAGAAACAGATATAAAGCCAATTGAGTATGTGCCACTATACTTCAATTTCCTTCTCACTCCATATTTTAAAGTTGTCCTTGTTCTAATGCTATTTAGTTCAATTACCTCCCTGCCAGTTCTCCAAAGTATCAAATAAATATGAAGAAACATTAACTCTAAAAACCATTAAGCATCATAAATACTCTTGTGCACACCACAAGAAGTATCAGCATTTTAGGTTCTTATGATCAGTCAATAGCACATAAATATTTTTAAAATTTGTAACAAATATCTTTATAGATAACAGTGGCAAACACTGATTAAAAGACTAAAATCCGTAACACATATTAAAGATTAAAATATTCTGGAATATCAGGAAAATAAATGTCATAACAAGTATGAGGGACTTGCATACTACTTTTACAAAGCCCTTCTTTCTACAAGTCATAATGGATTTTTTATTTTATTTTATTTTTAAAGTGAGTTGGTTCTGGGGATTTTTGTCTTTATACACTGCGGTGAATTAGAAATTCTATTTGACTACTGGACTATCCTTGCCTGCCGTTGGCATTATGAGAGTTAAAATGTTTCCCCGTCATTCTATAGCTTTCCTTTTACTGACATTCTTTGTTAATTTTTTTCCTAAGAAAATTCAAACCAGAAAGACAAAGGACATTACTGAAAACTTAATACTACTTGACCTTGTCACATTAGCCCAGGGCATAAGAGAGATATAAATTACAAAGAAGACACAAAAGTAAAAGATATTTGCAAAAAAGCAAGCTATAGCTTCCTCTTTCTGCTCCCATTTAAGGTTTTAGCAGGACAGGACACAGATAGCCACAGAAACTATATGTCAGAAAACAAGATTTAAGAGTGTAGAATAGTTGTAAGTATGCACCAGAGAAAATAAAGATTGCTTTTTAAAACACAAATAGCATTAACTCCTCAGGATGATCCAAATCTTGCTGTGCATCAGCTTTTCCCCAGAAAGTTGTCACTGATGTTAATGAGCAAGAAGGAGGGAAAGGCAACTAAAAACAAATTTATGTTAATCTAGATCTTTAAGTAATGTTTATTTCTCTTTCATATTTTAAAAAAATAATAACATTTTAATTTGCAATATTTGCCATATTTGTAAGTCAGAATCAAACATAATACAGGAAATCTAAAAGTCACTTGTTTCCTGAGTACTCTGTTAGGCAGTATGCTTCATCAGTATTGTCCATGGTGCTACACTCTTGGAAATAAACACAAGACCAGCAAAGAATTAATGAAAATGACAAACAAATCTAGACCAATAAGGGGTGTGTAGGGATGATGACAGTATAAATACAGTATACATACAATATAAATACAGGATAGTTTATTCATGACTGACTGAATTCAACATCCAATGACACATGTATTGTGACAGCTCTGGAAAATCTGTCAAATTCTGAAAACAGAATGGCTTGCAGTGACAATAAGAAATTAAGTTAAAAACACACATACCATGTATATTTAAGTAGTGAGAACAATATGTATCAAGAATTCAGAATTAGCTGCTTTTTAGCATTTCTATAATAAGCCTATTAAAAATGGCATGTATTTAGTTGCAAAAACAAGAGCAACAAGTTCACAAAGAATTTGATCCTGTCAAACCAGCTTCCCAGAAAAGGAATTTTTGCAGCTGACGGTATTTTTTTTTTTTTTAATATTAAATTCTTATCTACCACACTTAGGTTACAAAACAAAACAATAATAATAAAAAAAACTTTGGAATATTATAACAGAAATTAAGAGGGATAAATTTGTCTATTCTCAAGTTGCACAAAAAGTGTAAGGACTACTTGAACAGTAGATTGATTTGGTGTCTCACTGTAAAACTTTTATATGAAGAAGAAATTAACCAGTAAGCTACATAATTGTGATTACATGTAAATATAAATCTCACATGAATTCTTACTGCATATTAAATATGTAATAATTTTAGTTCCAGTGGAAAGATTTTTCTCTCCTACACCTAAACCTTTATCTACCATATCAAAAAAAAATAAATCCTTTTTTAAACTAACTTATTGTTTGTGTTCTGCAGCTGCTCCAAAAAGAGAGCACAGATCTTCATAGTCCCAATTCTGCAGTAATCAAGTCAAGAGGGTATTCACCTTGTACACTGACCTGCTATATGCCTCGCACATGAAAACCACAGTAAAACACTTAATAAAAGCAGAGATGGTAATACTGCTGCCATTTTTATATTTGATGAACATGTAGTTCATCACTACATGCCATAATTCCTTGTTGCTATATCGTAGGTTTAAAACAATTAATTTGGAGTTTTATCTTTAGCAATTTTGGCGTTTATGAGAGAGACAAAACATCTCAGAAATAAAAAATATTGTAAATTAGCATAAGAATTTTCTTTTTACAGTACTACATTTTTAGAAAAAACACAGATTCACAGTATTATCACTATATGGGCTTCCTGCAACCAGTAAAAAGGAAATGGCACTCAGTGTACACTTTACAAACAAAAACAAACAAACAAACAAAAAAACCCACCCAAAACCCATAAAATTGCACTAGCTATAGGATAAAAGTAAAAAAACAGTTTTTCTTTCAACAGCTTACACCATTACATTCACTGTTGCTACACAGAACATCAAGTTACTCATGCACATGCATATGGAGCTGCTTGTAAGTGTGTAAGTGCTTGTAAGAGTGAGTGCAACAGAGCAGGCTACTGAAATCCCAGGAATATGAAGGCCTTTAATGTGCATTTAAGGCTATCTTGTCCTGTTTGTCCCAAAGATTTGAGATAAGATTTGAGATACATAAAGGAAAGAAAGGGATTTTTTTGCTGTTATTTGTATCACATCCAGTTTGCTCATGCATAAATACTTGCTTTCTCCTAGTCCATCAGAAGACATTCAGCATCTCAATGAAGGCACTGGACAAACAAAGTAAGCATTGGAATGGAGAATAAAAAACCTAAGATCATGGGACGGGCAAGTGGTACATCTACACGGCCAGCCCAGCACAACCTAGATCTTGAGGCTGCATTCAAGCTGTGGCTGAAACTGGGCTCTTAGGTTTGCTGTCTCACTAGCGGGCACATCGGGTGTTCCAGCAGTACTGTAAACATGTCATTATACACAACATAGTCACATCTTAATGTGGGAAGAAAAAAAAAAAAAAGGAGAAAACTACAAGAAGATAGAGCCACATTACTGCCTGTTCCATAAAAAGCTGAACAGGGCAGGAAAAACAAACAAACAAACAAACAAACACACACACACACACAAAAACCAACCAAACAAGAAAAAAAAACAAAGCAAAGAACATGAATGAAATCAATACGTGTGATTTGGAATTTTACCCTTAACAGATAATGACCTTGCTAGTCGCAGGCACGAAGCTTATCCAAACTCCAGAGGAACTTAAAAAATTTAAAAAGTTTTAAAACTTAAGGACTAGATTCTGTAAATATAAATAACTAGGTGTTATATTTATGTGTATGAACTTATATGCATTCTTCTTCATTAGAGATGATTGAAAACAATCTGTTTATAAAAAATTATAAAAAATATAGGTTGCATTTTCTTAAATAGTATTAATTTTCCACAAAGGGCATTCCTTATAAAAGGACTCAGACTTATAAATCTATTCTCCCACAGGCTCACAGATACAGCTGACTCTGCTGAACTACTGTCACCAAGGATGGGATTCTTCTGTTCAAATTTTGTTCACACCAACTACATGTGAGCTAATTGTCCAGACTCTGTCAATAGTCAATGAAGACGAACAGTCACTTGTAGGGTATGATTTGTCTCAAAGCAAATGTCTAGAAATGGTAGATGAATCACACGCTAAAACAACTCCTCTTCATTAACTCGAGTGCTGAATGATTAGTTCAGAGTGTATATTCAGAGTGTAACATGTGTGCAATGGTATATTCTATGTGTTTAGGTGAGAAATCCCATTCAGAGTAAACACATCACAATATTGAAAAAAAAAATAAATTTACAAGCAAAATTCATTTCACTACCAACACAAAGTAAACTATAATTGTTCCTTTTTAAATTTTTTTGTTAGCTCAATATAAGTGTAGGAAGGAGTCAGGAGGAAAAATAAAATAAAAATCAGAATTTTGACTCCTGAAAATACCATCATTCTAATTCTGCAGATGTACAGAATATTTTATAAAATGGAAAAGAAACCTGATTATGTAGTACTTCAACACATGATCTAGTTTTATACTGCTTGTCTTGACCCCGCTTTATTATTCTGTATCTTCAAACTGAACCGTAACAGTGAAGAATGAAAGCAGATATGCAGTACTAAAATTTGGTTTGGGGGGCATTAATATATCATGTATATGAAATAAAAAACAGCCTAATGAACATTCAAACTTGTACTATTTAGCTCTAGCAGTTATACTTAAAATAGCCTTCAAAGTCTGTTTTGAATAAACTAGATGAGAAATATGAAGTTTGACAGACAAACTCTCAAAACAATTGCTAAAGAAACACCATGGTTTTAATAATGCTGCAATGCTCAAAAATTATTTTCATATAACATCTAATAGAAAAAATTACTTTTCGTAGTTATTGCTGTTTCAAATTTTCTTAGCTGAAGGTGGCCAATGCCATTACTTGTCAACCACATACTTTCAAAGTATGGAAAAGATGGTGATATTTTAAGCATACTGAGAATTATACTTTTTAGATAAGTGTTAGAAAATTCCTCTGTATCAACTTCATAAAGGGAAAATATTTCTTGTTTACCTATTTTGAGACAGTGAAACAATCTGCAACAGAGGCAACCAATACAAAGAAAGCATTTTCATAGCAGAAATGCTATTGTCATCCAAATACAGTTCTCTTAGCAGAACATGATTTTCCAGCCTTGGAAGCTAAATAGAGAAGAAAAGGTTATTTAAAATTAATGTAAATTAGAGAAACAACAATGGAATGCTTACCATATGCTTTTCATCAATCATTACTAAATAGAAGTAAAAAACACATTTTGGATATATGTATCATTTTCTTATTATGTATATTAGGCGTTAAATATTTTTCAATGTCCTCTACGTAATCTGAACAGTCAATATAAATTAAAAAAAAAAAGTGGGGAGTCATTTAGCAAACTACTTTTCTATTATACATGTTGCAGCAAAAAATTTCAACTTCTGGAGAATCAGCATTCATGAAATCAACCTAAATTACTACTTATTTGTAATGACAATAGTACTTCATTACATTTTAAACAGAGAATAACACATAAACCAAGGAGGGAAATATAATAATTGAAGGGCCAATTTTTCAAGGACTTAGGAGCAAGAAAAAAACTTTACCGCTGCAAGCCATTTTTAACTTTGAAAAGTCTCTCTCTAAAAGGAGAACAAAACAAAACAACAAAAAAACAGAACAAAAAAACCACCCCAGGCAAACAGAGCACATGATGAACATTCTGAATAACACTACTGTTAACAAAGATGTATGTACAATAAAGATCCACTTAATTCAAAGCTTTTACCTCCTGTAGGTTATTGCCTTGTAACTTCAGAATTTGAAGTAGTCCACAACTCTCAATGCCTTCAATTTGTGTGAGATGATTAAAAGAGCAGTCTAGGTGTATGAGAGTAGGTGCTTCACAAAGACCTTTTGTGCTAATTAATTGATTATGATCCACATTTAATTGCTGAAGGTTTTTCAGTGACTCCAAACCACCTGAAAATTAAAGGTTTTAGCTGAGTTAAGCCATTCTGAAATCATAATAAAAAAAAAAAAAGTCTGGTTTTCGAGTACCAAGAAAATTCTAAAGTTTCAACATATTCATATTATATATAGTAACAATATTAGTCCTATACTTTAAAAAATACTCTATTTTGACACTATCAAATAAGCAGTGTGTACAGGTGATAAACTTCTGATCCTATTAACTAAGCAATAATAATAGTTCAGAACCCCTTTAGAACTTCTGTTGGAACAGAACATTCTTTAAATTCTAAACTGCGCTTACTGTGCTTGAGGACTTTATAACCTATTCTGAATCCATCAGCTCTATGAAACACTAACAGCTCTCTTAAGATCACCCCCGGAAATGGAAACAGTATTTCTTTAAAAGTTAATTTTAATTATTTATTTTTAAAATGTTTTTAGAAAGCTATCAGCAAGGTGAGAATAAGTTGTATTAATAGCTAGGGCAGACCAGCATTATTAATGTAAATGCCTCCTGTTTAAGGACTTATATTACAAAGTAGTTTTTTTTTTTTTTATGAAGAAATGAATAAAGAACTTTTATGAAGTACCTTCAAGTATAAACCTACACTTCTACAGCCGTTACACTCACAACAAACTTACTCTTACCAGCTATAGAGCAAGTACGTGTGATCCCTACAAAAAGATGCAAAGGAAAACGTTCTTTTGCCCATATTTATTTCAGAGTTTTTCACAAATCGTTCTCTTACAGTGGTAAAATCACACTCATTCCATGGTCTTACTATATGCTAGATGTTCTTTGATAGCTGCCTTTCTGGAGTACTAATGTGTCTGACTTGCTACAGGCCAAAGCAGTTTTTTCCTATATCTCTGTAGTAAAACTTCTTTGAGGGGGTATGCCTTAAAAAACACATTAAAAAAAAAAAAAAAAAAAGGAGTTTCTGATTTTACACTTCTTTCAGGTATTCTTCATAGGATTGTTTTATGTAATACTTAATCTCATCTTAATGCCACCAAAAGCTTCCCAAGTTCCCATAAGCAAGTTAGGCAAACTTTTGAATGTCTTTGTGATTATCCTCTGAGAAACATCTAGATTATAAAACTAAAGACCACATTGCCACTGAGGAAATTCTTTACTCAGAGTGGTGAGGCACTGGAACAAGTTGCCCAGAGAATCTGTGGATGCCCCATACCTGGAGGTGTTCAAGACCAAGTTGGATGAGGCCCTGAGCAACCTGATCTAGTAGGTGGCATCCCTGCCCATAGCACATAGTTGAAATAACATGTTCACCTGAAAAAGCATTGGATATTAAAGAGATAACATCCTATATCTAAACGAAATGTTATATATTCTAACTTCAAAACGGTGCTTCAGGAAATAAATATACAAATCTTTAATTATTCTGAAAGAATTTCAAACATACACGACATACTATCCTGATTGCAAGATCCTGTTCTGTATTTTCTCCCCCACTTTTTTTTTTTTCCTGGACAAAAACAAGAAGGGAACTAGCACCATCTAGTGGTCTCAAAACAATTTCCTTTCAGACAGTATTAACAGCTTCCAAAACTTCCTCACAAGAGCAGTCTTTACATTTCCACTATTAAGTTATCAGCATAGGAGTACTGGTAACTTTAAAAGCACTGAATTACCATGGAGTGGGACAGAGGACAAATTACACACAGAGTAAGACGAGTCAAAGAGTTAATAGAGGATCTGGAAATTTCATATTCTGCATACTGCACTAAGCATCTTTTTTACATCTTCTTCTGTCTTGTTTAATTAGACTAGAAGTAACTCTAAACAGACATGCCAAGGCTATATACAGTGGGATCACAATCTACTCTGGAACTATCAAATACATTCCAAGAGAAAAAATACAAGAGAGAGGATAATATAATACATGGTAGTTTAATGTTTCTTGTGTACACGTGCAAAATTAAAAATAAGCATGAAAGTCTTCTGCACGTTTCCAGTAGGTATTGTCTGTTTTACGTGATACAACCAACAACACCTATAGTGGTAAATGGGAAAATTTGTTCTGTTAAAAAAGCACATGGTTTCAGAAAGATTTGTAGAGAACCTTTAGGTAACTCTTAACAAATTGCTATGCACAGCTCCTGTCTATTAGCTATCAATGCAGTTCTGAAGTAACTTCTAGGTGCGACAAAGATGTGCTTTCTTAAAAATAATAATTCCAATGTAGCATTTAAGAGTATCCATAGTTACTCACTGCTATTCTTAGCACTACCAGGATTTTAGCCAACATACTATAACAGACATCCTAAGAAAGTGTATTCTATAATTAAAGTCAAAATGCTAGTTTTTGTGTAAGAAAATTTTTACATAAAGCATCCATCTTCCAAATACAAATGCACTGAAATTAAGTATATTGCTGACACAATGACTTAGTTTGTGAGCATGCAACCTTAAGTGGAAAAGCATAACAGACATATTTCTCATACTTTTACTGTTATGTTAAGGGTTTTCTGGCAACTCTCATTTTTCCCTCTACTGTATTTTAAATGAGGACAAAAAAAAGAAAAAAGAAAAAAATGAAATCAGAATGTGCCTGATGTTTCCAACGATAAGTTAATAAATCACAAGTATTACGAATATAAATGTCTTTTTTTTTTTTTTAGGGAAAACAAAATCACACACACACAAAAAACAAACAAGAAAACAAAACAAGCCCTTTGTGAAAGCTGAATGAACAGAAAACACTGCACACTGTTGCAACTGTGAAAGGCAGATTCCAAGCTGATTTTTGTGAACATTTATTTAGCCACTCAAATTCATTAGAAACTTAGTTCACATAGCACCACATTGCACAAAACGGGAAGTACAAAAGTATTTTTACAGGATTTCCATAGAAAGGATACTACATTCCACACAGATGCCACAGTCCTAAATTCATCCACCAATACTACTAATTACTAATAATTATTACTACTAATAATTCTTACAGTAATCTTGCCAACATTTCTATCAAGCATGGTACACGTGAAAGAATCTTACCCAGCATTATTGGCCACAAGCATACAAAGCCAGTATTTATATTCACTTTGCTTCATCTCTCCCCTTTGGGATATTGATATGCTTTTGTAGCAAGCATTGATATTCCAGCACCCTTATTCACAGGTAATATAAATTCTTCATAAACATTAACGTTTCAAATTTTCACAGATTAGCAAAAAATATTCAAAATATCAATATTAAACCTGCTAAATTTCCAGACTGTTTGTACAGGTTGGCTTTTTCTTCCCCCAAATTTCCTATTTCTCTTTCCTATACCATTGCCATCTATCACAGAATTGCAGTATTCATCTTCACACTGTTTCAATTTTTGTGGGTTTTTAACACAATGGAAAACACTTTATAAAACTATTTCATGTGAATGTGTTTCACTCATCAGCTTAAAAACTGTTTTATGTTGTTTTCCTACTGTCCAGGTAGCTCTCTACTACACATACTTTAAAGAGAATTAACAGTCTAAATCAGGACAAAAGAAATCAAAAATTACAGTCTCTTTATCTCCTTTCCACTTCCAGCTCAGACTTCTTTCCAAATAATATCTTCAAACTCAGCACAAACCAAAAATACAACTAGAAATTCACCTTTTTAGTCTTCCCTAAACATTTTGCAATTCATACAGAATTGTTTCATCACATGCAATTTTTTCTTCATCATAAGAAAATACAATTTTATTTCAATTAATGAATCTCTGAAGATTTACTTCTGTTAAGATTATAATCCTCAAGTGATATAGTGATCTGTATTTTGTTGGCTGTTACAAATTCCACAGTATATCATGTACTAAAACCCAAGTCCCTACAGCCATAGGGAGGCTGCTAAATCTAGTTCCTTTCTATTTGCTGCACTATCTCCCTGGAGAAAATTTGCTCCTTTCTTTCTTGAGAGCTCCCTTTCCAGTAATGATCTGGTAATTTACTACTAGCTTTTTCCAACTGTTAATGTTGCTTTTGAGGGACTCCTAATGGTCTTCCCTCTGTATATGATTCTCAAGCAACAACAACAAAACTAGCTTCTCCATTGAGGTACAGCAAGTATCTCAGTTATTCTCACTGCACTGCTATTTCCTCACCTTTTGTCAGTTGAAAAGGCTCTGGATCCTCATTACATTTATACAGAATCTACATAACACAAGGCTCACCATACAGTATTTTTGGCTTGCCAGAAGCTGACCTACAATATCTACCCTATAGGCACTTCACAGGCAGAGAGGGAATAAAACAGGCAGAGAGGTAAATAGCTGTTCACTACATGAAAAATTCCTGTATGACCAACAGGTAACTCCTACTCCAAAGTTTTTATGTACTGATGCATCTGTTGAGGTGTCTGCAGTTATGTGAATTCTACCTGGTTGACTGCAGATAAATGGTACACCTGTTGCCTGCCATCTGTTGAACCTAAAAAATATAACTAATTGCATCTGTAAATATAGCAAGTGTTGGCATACTTGCTATGCCTATATGATTTGCATGACTGTATGCTAAACTCATTCTTTTCTCAGCTTTTGACCATTTATTTCTCATATTTTTTCAAAATTTTTTTGACCATACTTATTGGATCTGGGGGGTGGAATACATGGTAGTAGCTAAGCCATACTACAAGTAAATGTGAATTTGAGTGTGATTTAAAATGCAGGAGTTTTCTAATCCATTTCCTCATTCTCCTTGGGCTTAGCAGCTGGCTGGCCCTGAATCCAAAGGAAGCACAATCCTGAATATAAACAGCACAAATATTCTGCTATATAATAATGAAATAATATATAATATACATATACATAATAATATACATATAATATACAATAATAATGGAATAATTTTTCATTAATTTTCTTACCAATTCGAGTGATTCTATTGTAGGAAAGTTCAAGATTTTGGAGATTTATGCAGCCATCTAAGCCACAAACTGATGAAATACGGTTCTTATTCAGAATCAGAATACAGAGATTTTCTAGATTTTCACAGTCAATCATCTCAATGCTGTTTTCCTGAAACAAAGGAAAATAAGAATATTAATAGCATCTGAAGTGAAGCAACAGAATTAAGTGTAAAAATATGGTAGATTACCACCAGTGCTTATTTTTATCCCAAACTTTTAGCTAGGAGTAAGAACATTTCTATTTTTTCCATTAAAACAATAATGTGTTTCTTTTCTGTTCTACTGGGATTGAACAAAGATATATTTTGCACTGCATTCTGGCTCTGAAAATGCCCAGTGAGGTAATTCTGTTTATTATTTAAAGTATAACATTAAAAACAAACAAACAAACAGTTTTGGAAGAGGCAATATTTTATCTAGATTTTTTTTGCTTATAAATACCAATCTTAGAAAGACTGGAAGTTTAGACATGCGTATTATGTTCTCATATTAGTATTTTTCTTTTATGTTTTGAGGTACCCCAAATTAAGAGATCTCAAAATTTACATTCTGAATAGATAAGCAAATTGGGAAAAGGACACAAGTATTTCAACCTACCCTGTTGCCCAGCTCTAATCACTCGACAGACAACACTCCTTTTAAGTACATTTATTATCAGCTCTCTTCTCAGAATTATATTATTTAAATAAATAGATAAATAAACAAAAACACAGTGGAAAGAACAGCAGTTGCTGGGCAAGTAGAGACATTCAAGACTATTATAAATAACAAATAAGTACATTAATAATAATTAACTTTCTTATGAATTGGTGTTGTTAAAAGACAAGAAAAAAATGTAAAAAGAGTTGTTTCATATAAATCATAAAGTTCCAGAGCCAAGATATGTCATATAGCAAAGTGTTTTCTTTAGTCATTAAGAGTTAAATTTACAATGCCTTGTTAGACAATGTACAGTAAAAAGTACCCAGAGATTATGCCTTTAGTAGTATGTCATTTCATTCCTTGAGCATGTATGTGATTTTCACTAATATCCATGGTGTGTATTGCAAAGGACTCTCTCCTACGTACTCCTCCCTAAACTGTGCTATGGTGAACAGCACCTACCCATTCATTAATCAGACAGACTGAGATAATGAAGATATATCACCAAGCCATACTAATTCTAGACTGATACTATCATGCACTTTTCTTAGTATACTTTGACTCTTCTGTGGTATGTTGTTTTAGTAATGCATACTGCTATATACAACCCAAATCTGCCGCTGTAACTGTTCATTTTTGGGAGTACATTGTTGATATTCCTACGCTTTTAAAGCACTAAAGGCTACATGCTGCAGCAGCAGCAGCAAACCACAGACTTTGACCTTTTCCAGGTAGAAATGGTCAGGCTGATGCTTGGACTTGGTGATTCTGAAGGTCTTTTACAATGTAGATGATTGTATGTTTCTATGATTCTATATTCGTTTGGATGCAATTGCATAACCACCTGAGCAGCAAAATCAACAGTTTTCACTCCAGTTATGATAAAGAATCAAATATGACTGATACCTCCACGTTGATATACTTCAGATCTTTGCAGCTACTTAGCCCATCCAGTGCAACTAGCCCACAGCGTCTCAGAGTCAAAACTTGAAGATTTGAACACTCAGACAATGTTGAGAGGCTACAAGCTGGCAAATCTTCAAGCGTTAGTTCTGTGACCTACATGTATTTGATGATAAATAAGATTAATTGTTGCTGTATGGAACATATCATTATACAATGTCACATGTCTTTAAAAAGAGAGACAAAAACTACTTTTTACTAGCACTTTAGAAAATGCAAGCAACAAATATGTTAACCTTTTCATACAGATGGGTCTGATCTGTTAAACAGGAAAAGATATTATAAAAATGTTTGGTTTTAACATCCACACTAAGACAAATAAAACTGATGTTCTACTAATGATATTGAATTTGAATGGATGGAAGATTAAAACTAAGAAAAACAATAATATGACTTGCTTCTCATCATGCTATCATAAATAAAGAGTGAGTGCGCAAGAACAAATGAAAATAGTTCAGTCAGAAACGAGTATGCAGTCCGGTATGTCATCTCAGACTGGATATGAAGAGGAGAGCACAGAGCAAGCATACAGGGATACTCAGTGCTGGGAACCAACAGGTGTTCTTTATAGCAAAACACCATCTGTAAGCTGATCAGCAATGTCTTGCTTCTGGAAGCGACTAGTCTTCACAAAACTCTGAAGAGGATAAACGAGCAAGAGATGAAATACAGAGCCTTATACAACGGCAAAACCATTTTAATTTAGCTAAAGTTAGGAGCTGGAAGCTCCTGCCTTTTACAGTCTTAAGATGCTATCAGTCATCTGAAGACACACCAGTCTGCTCCACAATGCTCACAGGAATTCAAACATCATTCTCATTGCCCTTATCTTGCATTCGTGCAGAGGAACAACTCCCACTGAGATCTATATCCTACCCAACAATAATTTTCTCCTCTTCCAAAACAGCATTCTGCTGTAAAAAAAAAAAAAAAAACCAAACCAAACAACAACAACACAAAAACTAAAAATACCAAAATGTAGTGAAAGTTTAGCTTCCCATTTCATTCTAAATCTGTATAGTTACCTGCTGCAGAGTACTCCAAGGGCCACTGTGCATTATCTTTTGTATACTTAATGGAAGCATCTTGCTAACTGAAGTTTTCCTTGGTCGTTTTTTAATATTTGATTTCTTTCTTTTGTTTTCCTCATATATTTTAGACCATGATTTACACGTGTTCATCCAGTTTATTCTCTTTTTTTCAATATCATCAGGCAGAATTAGTTTATTGGAATGATCAGTGGCTTCTTGAATTGTGTCCCAGTTCTCCCTGACTTCCTTATTAGCATCTTCCACTAGAAACACAGATATCTTTGTTGTTCCAGACTGATAAAATTTATCTTTGACTTCTCTATTATCAGCATTTGACTGGATATTTGATGGACTGCTGCGTGTATCATTGGCTGTATTTTCTACCACGTCAGTAGCTCCAAAATCAACAGATTCATGCTTCGAAGTATTCACACCTGAAGCTTTATTAAGTTCTCTAGTTTGTGAGTAATTTTCTTCTATACATATTACTGAATTCATATATATGTTTTCATTATTTACTTGAGAAGAGTCTTCCTTCTTCTCAGAACTTAGCATATTTGTTGGTGTCAATTTTCCTTCTGTAGGAATCATCCAATTATTTGTTTCATCCATCAATTCAGTCTGTTTTACTTTTTGTTCCTCTATTTGCTTTTTTAGTTCCTTTTTCTCTTCTATTATTACTTTCCTATTTTCTGTCTGTTCCTCTTTTATGCTTTCTTTGTTGTCTTCTCCAGTTTCAGTCATCATAGCTTTTGCTATTTTTTCTCTTGATCTTCTCTGTTCTTCTCTTCTTATTTGCAGCTGTTTTTCTCTTTCAAGTCTCAGACTTGCTTTCTTTTTCTCATATTCCTCACGCCTCCTTACTTGTTCCAAATATTTCTCTCTTTCTAGTTCTCCTTGCCTCCTTTTTTCCTCTTCTTTTTTTTGACTCCTTTCTTCCATTCGCCTTTTCATTTTTTCCTCTTTTACCTTAATTTCTCTCTCATTTTCTTCTTGTGCTTTCTTTGCCTTTTGTATTTTATCTTTCCATTCTTTTAAGATAGGAACATATTTTTTACAGACTAAAAGTGTTCTGAATCTAGCCTGGATTTTCACAGCCGCTGTATTCCTTTGTTCTGCCAGGCGTTTTCTTTCTTTTTCTTTCTGCTCTTCAGAGGCCTTCTTCTCCTCTTCCATTTGCAACTGTAGTTTCATGATCAATTCCTATGACAAAACAACAACTGGGAAAGACTTCAAACACTTTTAAAATAAGACACGTATTAGCATAGTTTTACTATTAATAAAGAGTATCTGGTGTATTGACTGTTACAGAATAACATTCATTCTCAAATATGACAGTAGCTTCACAGTATTTGACAAAATCTCATTGTACAACCTTACCTCATGTTGCATCATTTTGTCTCTCCAAGCTTTCTTTTCCTTCTGTAACTCATCTTCCATCACAGTTTGTTGTTTCTGTACAATAAATCAACTAAAATAAATACTGTATAAAGCCTATTGTACAAAACATCCTCTCTTCAAACTCCCATAACTTGACTTTACAATCATCCACTTTGGTGAATGTCTGAATTCAGATGAGAAACTCAGGTGTGTGAGTATTAAAATAAACCTGACACTCAGATCGATAATAGCAGATTTGGTCATGTACTGAAAGATGCATAACATCAGAGAGTTAGCATCTTGGTATTTGGCCCAAACAACTGCCACCTTCCCCTATACTGTACTACTTCAAATTTCGCCCTATTACTGAAAATGAAAACCATGCTAACGAAACCAACATTCAAAGACCAGGTACATTACAGCAACAGAACAGAAACAGAAGTTCTGAAAGTAGCACGAAAAATCACTCTGTGACGGTATGTTACTGATAATCCTACAATCTTTCAAACAGGAATTTTGTTCAGTGAATGTACTGGGTCTGGCTGGCATGGAGTTAACTTTCCCTGCAGCGGCCCATACAATGCTGTGCTCTGCCCTGATATCACACCAATGTTTTGTCTATTGCTGAGCAGTGCTGGCACAGCATCAAGACTCCCCTAACCCCTCCCCCCACCACCACCAAAGCCAGTAGGCTGGAGGTGGGCAAGAAGTGGGGAGGGGACATCACCAGGGCAGCTGACCTAAACCGACCAAAGGGATAAGCAAGTCAAAATGGGAGTCATATTCTGTTTTGATGGAACTCAGTAGATGAAGCCTGACTCAGCCTTCCAGACATAGACATGAAAAGGGAATATAGTAACTTCTACCCAGATGAAGAACAACCTGAGCTAAACTGAATTTCGTTCAAATTACTTCAATCTAATATTTAGATTTTTCATTTAAACGTGAAATAGGGGTGAGAGGTCAAAAGTATTTTCCAATAAGGTACTGTGACCACTGTTTGTTTGTGAGTAATTTAGCACAACATTTCCAGTACTTTCGCTGGTATCATATAGTGAAAATTCAGTACAGGCAAAGCCTGAAGAATAATTTACCATTTAACATAGTAAATCAATTCACTGTTTATCAAAGAAACAAACAAAAAAAAAAAGGAATCCCAACAGAAGATGGTACTTATGTCTTATGCTTTCCTTTGGTTATCACAAGCAGATAGTTTAGGATGGTCATACCGTTTGTGATAATACTCTCTTTTTTGCATTAAATCTTGAATTCAATTGATCTAGGTGGCAACAACATATTGGCTTAAGTATCATTAATTACCTTGTGCAGAAGCTCTAACTCCATTCTTTCAGACTCAAATTCCTCCAGACGCTGCACCCTTCTGGCATGTTCTTCTTCATTCTCTTTTTCCTGTGCTTCCCTCTCAGCTTTCCACTTTTTCCTCTTCTCATCTTCAAGCTCAGTTTGTCTTTTCTCCCACTGCTCTAATTCTTGTCTACATTTTTCTTCTATTTCAGGATAAGTAAGGCTTATGCTCAGTTCAACATCAGCTACAAATTTGTAATCAACCAAGCAAACATTTAATTTAATTTAATAATAAGCATTGGAGGAGAATAAATGGTACTTATGCATTAACAAGAAAATACAACAAAAATGATCTTGTGCTGATATAGCCAGCAATATATATCCCCATGGAAATCGGAACTACAAGTCTTTTCTATTACTGATGTCTTTTATAATCATGATGTGCACTTACTATTGCAACCTTTGATTCTGCCACAATTGTGCCTATTCTACCAATGCATATATCAGGATTACACATTGGCTTCAGGATAAATGCCTTCTGTGGCTATCAGAAGTTTTTTGTTTGTTTGTTTTATAATTGATCCACTCTACCCCAAAATATACAAAGGCCATGGTGAAGGGAAACATTCCTATGTGACTATAAAAAATAAAACAAGTTGCAGCCAAAGCACAACGTGCTTAGTGCCTCCAATCTGCCACTTGTATTTTTTTTTTTATAATTATAATTATTTCAATCATTTTGGGGTAGTATTTTTTGAAACAAATTTCTATCAAGACATTGAAAAGAAAGATTGCATTGAGATCCTTAAATTAGATAAAAGCACAGACATTTCTCATGTACATCCAATCCCTGAAGTCTATTGCATATTGTAACATGCAATTCTTTACAAATAATATTATGATACTCATGAAAACAGAAAAGCAGAAAATAGTAATATGATGCTAAAGATCAACACAAACAAATAATGCATTTGCTTACCTGCAACAAAATGGTCATCAGTGACCACTTCTTCATTGGTGGACTGACTGCTATACCTAGGTGTTGTAGCAATCTGCAAATCTTCATTTTCAATTTCAAATAGTACCTAATATGGTTCAATATTGTCATTAAGAAACAAGCAACGAAATTTAAAAGCAGAACATTATAAAAATCCTCCATAACAAGAATAATCTTTCCATCATATGACAAGTATAATAATATGAAACTTACTGATGAATAGCATCCTTGGAAACTGAATAATGCAAGCACATCAGTCAAAAAATGTTTTCCAGAGTTAAGAAATACTGGAGCAATTCCCCAAAATCACAGTATTTTGTGAAGGATTATTTATATATAAATATTATTATTTTTTTAATGTATTTTGCATTTTGAACTGGAAAAATATGTATTTTGCATTTGGGTTTTTTTGTTTTACTTTCTATGGAAGTAAGAACTACATTTATGCATCAATGCTGTTCTAGACGTAGCCAAAGAACTAGTTACTTACTAAATTTTTAAGCAGTACATTTGAAACAAGGTTTGCTGTTTTTTTTTTGTTTTGTTTTGTTTTTTTATTGGCAAGAAGTAATCTATTCCTGCTTATTTATCATCTGTTCATCACATGCTTGGGATATACATTAATATTTGTAATACAGCTGAAGTCACAGTAATTAAAAAAAATAAAAAAGAGAAACAGTAATTTTGCTGTTTTAAACAATGGTGCTCTGAGAATAAAAATCCATGTTTGCAAAAAGTGATTAAATTAAACACACGTTTGTGTTTCTCTACAAACTTCAGCAAGGTATTCACTTTAATCCCATTAAAATATAAAAGAACTGAGGTTCATAACTCTTGATTTGTCCTTGAAAGTTACAGGCTTTATTATGTTAACATTTCCTATAAAATAACGAGATATATTAGGTACAAGATTAACAGTAACACATCCTCCAGTCATCATAAAAATAATAAGGCACTGATAAAGAAAATTTATTCCAAATTTTAAATCTTATAGATACGGTGTATTACAATAGAGTCCCAATTCTGAAGAATAACATACACATACTCAATACCATATGGTTAGTCTAATAGGAATAAAACTGAACACATCTATATGTCTCTTTAGGAGGCCAACTATACGAGCTTAAATTATCCAAATTACGGAATAGAACTTTGTTCACTATAAATATTATTAAATACATAATACCCTTTTTTTAATTTTTTCGAGATCTTCGTTATATTCAGAAGCCAACTCTGACAAGTGATCTGAAGCATGGCAAGGAACTACTTCATAATTGTTACCTAAAGAAGAAAGAAATATATAATCTAGTACACAGAGAGAAAGCACGTAGCAATACCCAGTTCTGCTCTACACTGCTTAGCTACTATATTTCTTTACACTACAAAAAAATAAAGCATATTTTTTCTTTAAAACAAAACAAAACCACAAAATATTGATCAAACATATATGGGAGTCATTCTTACAAATTAAAAGCAGCAGATACATATAACTGGAACACACACAATGATTCTGTTCGAACCTAGCGTGTGCAAACTGTATCTGCAAAAAAAATACACAGCATAAAACAGTGGGACATATGCTGGGTAGAAAAATACAGAACTTAGACGGCTCAAAAACTGACAAAAAATGCAAAAATAATGAATAACTGCCTATTACAAAAAGGATGAAAAGAAACATTCCCCAAGTATCAAACTGTAGAGACAACATTGAACTTTTGTTCACAAAGACCACTACACTAAATGATTTTGAAACCCATGATGCTGTGAATAACTAAAATGGACCAGACAATTCCAGGTGTCTAATATAACACATGAACTATGAGCTTCGCTTCAGTCACACAGCAGGCACCGGAAGATTGCTCCCAATTACAAAGCCATTTCATTCAGCGATGGCTTGAGTATCTCTACAGACAGACTTTAAACATCCTTTGGGGCTCAATTGTATCTGCACTTTTAATTTCAGCTCATGGTGACTGCATCTCAGATTCTAATGAAGAACCTGGCCTAGGTTCTGTTTCTAAAAATGAACCTGTAACTTGCCTTGATCTATAGATTAGCATCAGATGAACTTTTAGGAAAAAAATAAATTCATACTGAAAGGTTAACCTGAGAAGACCGCATTGCATGATTCTATTTCTAGAGATTCAGCATGCTTTCAGGAGATGATGAGATAGGTTTCACTACTTGCTCTACTTTAAGGTTTGTATTGTTTTACTGATGGTTGTATATTGATAATATAACTTCCATGGGCAATATGAGGTGCATACGTATTTTAACTCTGATCCCTGCTTACCTGTAGTTTCATCATCTTCTAAGTCTTGCAGTATAACCTTTTCAGCATCTTGATTTCTGTTTTTTATGAAGTCTAAGTAGGAGACAATCAATTCTGGCAAGTCATCTGAAATCTAGAAAAGCACGATGTTTCACATAAATTCTACATTTTCAACTGACTACCACAACTATAAGCAAATACATAATATACAAGAATGTAGACTCCTATAGACTTCTCCTTTAAAGCACTGATGAAAATTTATTAGTAGCTGCTACCAAAATTTTTCCCAGTTTTTGTACTGGGAATTCCCACTCTTCCCATTGCCTTGTCGTCCACTCAACAATCAATAATTTTCATTTTTACTTACATTTTAATTAAAATCAAATCAGAACACATTTTAGTTACTTATCTTCTGCTATCTCCAGAAACATTGTTCAATTAACATTTTCTTTGTAATTGGCTTGGACCAAGAAATTAAGAAAAGCATCAAGATAAAAATTAACCAATACACATGATGCATAGACTCTTCTTCATAAAGATATTACAACTCTTTCAAAAAAAATAATATTCAATTTCAAAGTTGGTGATATAAACATTTAAAGTATGCATATACATCAGATGTTTCAAATTACTTTATTACATAGATACTTTCTATTCAACAGATTGTCTTTGCAAGGATTTGGGAAAATGGACTGCCTTCTCTAGATTTGTAAATAGCTGTAAACATTGCTGGCATTTAGCATGTAAGAATATAAATAATCAGCACTGATGTCTTGGCCTGCCTTTATTCATATCAAATATATATAGTTACATATGCACAAAATCATCTACTGTAATATCCTGTAGGCCATTTCTTTTGAGTCTGAAATATCAAAGTAAATGAAAAAATGGCCTAAATAACTAATCAGATTTCAGAGGAAAATCTTTACCCCAAAAAAGAAGTCCCACAAAAAAAAGGGAGCTCAAGCACCAATTTATATGAAATCAATAAGAGGAAGTCTTCAAACATAAGACAGTCTCTTGTAGCATTTAAATACAGATTTAAATGAATATACATGGGTTTATTTATCCAGGTTTAATCTACCTTTTTAGCTTTAAAAACAAACAAACAAAAACCCTTCTAGCTTCAGATTCTAAAATAAATTTATTATAAAATAATTTATATTTACATAAAACAATACTTTTAATAAATAAGCTATCAGTCTGTTTTCTCACTTAAGCAGAATGCTGATGCTCATCTCTTATTTTCTTGTCACCACTGAAGGTTATATTTTTCACGAAGCCATACTACTTAGACTACTTTTGAGGAGAAATCCTCAGGTTCGGTATGTCAGGAAAAAGTTCATTCACCAGTTAGGCCTTCTGAACCCTGTATTACTTTCAAGCATAAATAAAAGGAGTGTGAGCCCATGGAATACTTACTGTCTCAGTGTCACTCAAAGCTTCCTCTGGTACCTCTGTGTTAGGATCATCTGCTTCAAAGGAAGAAACACTGATTCTGCCTAGTTCAATTTCTATTTCTTTTTCAATTCTTTCAGTGTCTTCTGACATTCTGCTTTCCATAGCATGTATCTGCTTTCAAAGCTCCACAAAGAAAATATCAACTTCTAGCACTGCATGAACCAAAGTAAAGAGGGTGCTCATTTAGCATAAATTTATTCCGATATAGATATTGAACATTACACTTAGAATATGAAAAGAAATAGCATAACTTTGTTCTGAACACTTCAGACTATTGAAGAAACAATTAAAATGTAAGAAAAATGTTAGTTTGTGATAAGAGAATATCTGGAGCGTAGTCCAACCCTAAGTTCGGGCAGGGGAAGCAGCTCACGCCCGCTCCTTCACAGGCACCGAGCATCCCCGTGGCTCGCCGGGCACGGGACACGCTGAGCGCGCCTCAGCCGCCCCGAAACTACAACTCCCAGAGGGCACCGCGGAGGAGCACCTGCTCGCTGCCGCCGCTGCTCCGCGGGAGGGCGGGGGAGCCACCCCTCTACATGCTGGGAGCTGTAGTCCGACCCTCTGCGCACCCGTTCCCCGCGGGTCTCCGCGACCTGCTCCGAGTGGCTACTCACTTCTCGTGCAGCCAGCCTCCTACCGGAGCCAACACCTTCCCGGTCGCCGCGGAGGCAGGCCGATCGGCCCTCCGCCTCGAGGCCCCGCAGCCACGAACCGCGGCAGTAGGCGAGAGCGCCGGAACGCCGCTGCTGCCCTGGGAGCGTCACCACAGCAACGGGAAGCAGACGCTCGGAAGACAAGCGGGAGGGCCCAAACTTCACCAGCATTCGGCGATTCGCGCCCAGGGCGCGGGGGCGCCCCTCGGAATTCAGCTGTGTCGGGGTCGTCTGCGAGGGACGAAACATCTGGCCACCCTTTCCGTCATGTCGTTGCTTGTTTTTATAATCGGGGACAGGAACTTGGTTTTGAGCATAAATTAGAATAAAAGCAAACCAAAGACAAAAAGAAAGTTTAGCAAAGTCGAATTTCAGTCTGTATTTTTGCTTCCATTTTATCTTGAGAACTCCATCGACATGGCAAATGAGGCCAGTAAGACAGCTGTGCTTCAGAGGTGTGCTGGGGTCCCACCTTGGTGGGGGACGCTGGCCTGGCTCACCGGTTGGGGCTGAGGGGGAAAAGGAAATAGTTAAAAAAAAAAAAAAAAAAAAAAAAAAAAAAGCTTGCATACAAATTACTCCAGAGCTGGAGAAAATACCAAGTCACAGAATTAAGGAGTCCACTGTGGTGGTTTTACCATACTGGACAGCCAAGTTCCACCACAACCCCTCTCTCACTTCCCCTCCTCAGAATAGCAGGAGAAGAAAGTATGCTGGAGAAAAAAAAAAAAAAATTACAGATTGAGATAATAATTAAAGGGAAAAGGAAAATGGAAAAAAAAAAAAAGCAAGCAAAGGCTGCACAGAAGCACAGAGAGAAAAAGAAATCCCTACTTCCAATCAACGAGCTGTATTCGGCCGTGTCCTGGGAAGCAGGGCCTCAATACACATACACATAGTGGTTGTTGGGGAGGACAGATGTCTTCATAACGAGAGCCCATCCCTCTCTTTCCCCTTTCCCCCCTTTTGTTGCTGAGTGTTATACCATACGGTATGGAATATCCCCTTGGTCAGTTTAGGTCAGCTGTCGTGCTGGTGTCCCCTCCCCACTTCTTGCCCACCTCCAGCCTACTGGCTGTGTGGGGGTTGGAGGAAGTCTTGGTGCTGTGCCAGCACTGCTCAGCAATAGACAAAACATTGGTGTGATATCAGGGCAGAGCACAGCACTGTATGGGCCGCTGCAGGGAAAGTTAACTCCATGCCAGCCAGACCCAGTACATCCACATCATTCGATCAAGCAGAAGTAATTTAGGTCAGGGAGAGCGCAGGCAATATAATTTTAGTGTTCAGAGCAGTATTTACAGGGAGGACATCTGTTCCTAATGCCAAGGAACAGAGACGTGTATAACAGGAAAATGAGAGCTGAAATTTAGGAGACAGATTTTCCATAGAAAATGGGTGCTTTTGTGGATACTGTGAAGGATCTACAATTCACACTAACCATCAAGGGTAGAAGTTTTTTCTTCCAACTCCCAGTATCTTTAAAAGAGACTGAGTACCTTTCTGAAAGACCTATGTCTGTTAAACTCAAGATACTGGATTCAAGGGCATCTATTTAACTTTTTCTTACCAGTGTTACGGATCAGTATGATATTCAAATCTTAAAGCTATGAAAACTCATCCATTTGAAATCCACGCCGCGATGTCTGATTCTTTGCAGAATCATGTAAACCAGTAAAATTCTCAGTATGGTCATGTTAAAAAAATTTTCAAGCAGTCAGTTGAATGCACATTTGATACTTGTTTTGTAATGTGAGTTCTGTTGTGATCATGGTGACTGAACCACAAAACACTGTGTCCTGCATTTGGCCAACAACTTTACCAACAAAAAAAGAAGTTTCTGTAGGCCTGCCTTCTGTAACCAGGAAGTAGTGGATGATCAACAGAAGAAAACTTCCATAGTGTAAATATGTGGTTAAAATGCACATAAGTAAGGAAGAAACATATCATTATGAAATTGTGCTCTCAAAGGTAAGACAGAAATATTCAGAGGTGGTAAGGATTTTCTTGTAGCCACTGAATGTGAAGTATATATCATTTTATAAAAATAATATTTATATTTTCCAGATAAATGATTTAAGAGAAATTGAATTACTGTTAAGGTACCTCAAAATAAAGAATTGCAATCACATAATCATTACAACAGAACAATTTCAGATACCTGTTTTCACATTCAATTTGTAACCTTTTTTTACTTTCCTTTTTATTTATTTATTTATTTTTATTAGAACTGTGCACCAAAACAATGTTTCAACACTTCCAGCTTTGAAAATTCTTATGAAATTTAATTGTTCTTAAAAGCAGTGGATCTTCTCCAGGGAAAATGCAAAAAACATTTACCTAATTTGTCTAATATTGTTTGTAAGTTTACATGGTGCATTATAGACCCAAGCCCAATGTGAAGCTGGTTTGAGAAACTTTTATATTTCTTTGTTTTGTGATTCAGCAACTAAATTTTTATAATCCAGGCAATGAGAATCTTGCCAAGAAAAGAAAAGATGGTGTTTGCTGAATCTTTTATTCTAATCAACAAATTTGATATGTATATAACATTTTGTGTGTAACGTTAGTAATAATGTAAGATAGTTTTTGACCATAAAAGCTTCATCTGTATCATTTTCTTTGATTTTACAATCAAACAGTAATCAATCTGTAGCAATTCAGACAAAAGACGAGAACTTGCAAAATTCATTTTAAACACATCCCTTTGGATTAGAAAATACTTTCCAAAGAGGATGCACATGCTGGTTATGCACACGAGTCTGTGCATGTTTGTGTGCCTGTCTACCTTACAAGTGAGAGAAGCAGGACAGTCCCAGTGGGCTGCCATTGCAGAAGCCATCTCTTAACACCACTCTTTGGCTCTTTTCAGCTTCTATCACCAAGCCAGGCAGACCAGAATGCTGGAGTATATTTACAGAAGATACAAGACAGGTGAAAAGGAACTGGTGGGGGGCAAATGTATGAGTTTCACTCTCAGTGCAAGAGTCTTGATAGACCCATAATATATGTTATCCAATAATGATAATAATAATGATGATATTTAGAAAAAGAAGTCTAGCATCAGGGACTTTACAGTGCTGAGGGTTTTTCTGCTCAACTATCCTGGAATATGCTGAAAACATCAATGCTTATGTGGCTTCCCTAAGGCTTTGTCTATGTTTGCAAGTGCAGCAGCATACTAATCTAATCAGTAGAGTGATACAGTTGGTACACAGGTCCTGATGTACATTTTACAAGTATTTCAAGGCAGGTTGCTATGGTCAGGGTCTAGGCTTGTCCTTCCACTGAGTGCCCATATCCTACTGATGACAGAGTTCATCTCTTGATTTCCTTTGAAAGAAATTCAACTTTTCACATCCCATTACATTTTACGTGATAAGAAGTAAGTGGGGATGACTGAGAGATTCACTTCAAAGGGAAAATCATACTCTGGAGTTAGGACACAAGAGTTGGTTACATTGTTTGACAGGTCTCAGGTCTTTGCTAGAACCGTGTGCTGGATCTTACTGAAATCATTAGACTTTATCAGCTGTTTTCAACAAAATTTGAATCAAGATGCGTAGATGAAGGGAGCTTATATTTTTACTGCTTCACCGTCTTAATTTTGCTTAGTATCATTAATAAATAGTTAACTATATAATAGTTAATAGTGTATTCAGCAGTTCTGGGACAAGTGTATGACAACCTTTGTAAATCTTGCCTGCTCTTCAATATACTTTAATAATGCTTTCTATATACATGCTGCCTCCAAATGTCTTCAATAGTTAATAAAAATGTTTTTTAAAAAAGTGTACAATATAACATTAGAGGCAATTGAGACCAGATACCATGTTGATGCTTCTGCTGATCCTTCCATTTTTTGTTCAATATATCAGGTGACTGTTTAAATTTCTAAAACAGTATCTGGAGGAAATAAATCCCCTAGTAATCGATAGGCTTAGTTATATGTTTCATATTGACTGAATATATGATTATATTTTCAGCTACAATTCAAAACAGAAAACAGAAGAATGAAAACAAGAAATAAAGTATTAGCATGGAAATATTACTTAAATGTCTTCAATGGAATTTTCTTGGTAAGTTTTTTTTTCTTATTTAGCAACTTCAAATTAATTATTTAAAAATGGTTTGAATTAAAAAAAGTAATCCTTTTTTTTTTTTTTCCCCAGGCTCTGGGTATTATGCTTTTGATGTTTGGCTTGTGGCTTTTATTTGACAGAAACAATTTATTCAGTGTGTTGTGTGAGTATAATTTTTTTTTTTTTAATTTCAAACAATTGTAAGATACATCAACAAAAACAGTGACTTTTATTTTTTTCACAAGGTGGCAGTGTTGAATTGAAATGCATAGTTTATTTATTCTGTTGTGTATATTTTCCACTATTAGATAATATGATTATTAAAATAGGAGAAACTACAGCATGTATCTGTACATCTACAATTTATATATGAGTACAATTTGTACAATTTATTTATCTCACTTGGTGTATGGCTTGTAGAAGAATCACTGAAATATAAATCAGCTCTATTGATCTTTTCTATATATAATTTATCAGAATGCATTTGGCCAGCATTTGGCAATATTATTTAAGTGGGTATTTGGCTGGAATAAACACCAGTTGGCACTTGTGCTCTCCGTTTTCCCAGAGCATCTATCAAATTATTTCACAGAGAAGTAAGTTTTGAGCCACGTGACAATAGCTGTCCTCTTAAGGAGCTGTCTTTCTTGATTCTGCCAAGGAGCACCAGCGCACCCATCCAGTGAGGAAACTGTGAGATGAAGCATTTGAGATGGGAGCAATGAGAACACCTGCTACTTTCTATATCTATACAAAACCCAGTAAAATGGAAAGGGGAAAGTGGCCAGGTGCAAAGAAGGAGGATAACAATGAATTGGAGTCAATTAAATGAAAATTCTATGTCCACACAGGATTTGCACGTCATAATAATTTTTGGTGAACAAAAACTGTAACTAAAACTATAACATATATAACTTTTAATTGTTCTCTGATCTCATTATGGCCAGTTCCATTTTTTCAGTAATGGAATTGTAAAAGTTTATTGTTTTTTTCTGGAGTAAGTTTTGTAAGTGGAAGTATTGAATAAAATGAATTGACAATGTGAATGCACTGTGTTACAGTTTCTTCAGGTGAGAACCAACCAGTGTCATGTATTTCTTTTATATTACTTGGAGCTGGATCTCTTATTACTTTTACATCAGCCATGGGATTCCTTGGAAGTGTTCAGGAAATCAAAAGTCTACTAGTTACAGTAAGTGAAAGTCAGACTCTAACTTTCTAGTAAAATATGTGAAAATGTGAGTGAAACCTGTGTGATCCTGTCTTGATGTTTTCTAGTGTTTGTATAATCGTCTGTTAGATATTTTTTGATAAAATCCTGGCTCCAAACAAATCAGAACAAATCTGATATCACTGCATGAATGTTTTCAGTGACAAAAACAATTGCATTTTGTTGAAGCAAAGATTTCTGTATTTATTAAGCTAGGAGCTTTAAAATTAATTTGGTATTGAACTTACTAGAGTAACTTTCTCTCAGTATATGCTCACATGCTGGGATGTGCTGAAGAAGTAAAGAAAAGCCTACCCCACAATATTGCAGGTTGAAGGCACAAGTGTCTGCAGTGTGGCTATAATATCAAAAAGGACAGTATGATTAAAAAGCAGAATTTAAACAGAGCAGGAACAGCTGTTACCTCTGTAGACCTGCAGGTATACTTCATATGTCTATATGATGCATGCTTTCTAAGGGAAAGGCTTTTTCATTTCTGCAAAATTATATTTTAACTATGCATTCTTCTGATCGCTTTGATTACATTTTTCCCTCCTCATTTGTTTATTGTCACAATTTTTGAACAACCTCTTTTAGACTATGTGAAAGCTGAAGCAGAGAACTCAGAGAACTTTTATACTGAGTCATGTGCTCACTACAAGTATCAATGGGCATAGCAGTGAGAGGAATCCAGGAATCTTGTTCCTTTTGGCTATTACCCTAGACATTTACTGTTTGCCTCACAATTTATTAGATGATGATAAAGTCAGAAATGTCTAATTTCTAACTTCCATGGGTTTGAAAATTAAACACTGTGGATGAGGATTTGGTCTCATTGAAAATGAATAAAATCCATGAGCTTTTTGTTTTGTTTTGCACCCTCTGGCTTAAAGGAGTTCTTGCCTGAGCATGAACTTTTAGGTCTCACCATGATAATTCAAAGAGGAAATAATGAAATAAGTGTTTTCTTCAGTGGAGCACAGCTGCTTGCTGCTTACCAATAGCTTTTGTTCTTCACTTCCATGAAAGCTGTGGCTTTGTCATCAACTCCAAAACACTGAGTTGTGCTTTACTTGAAGCCTGACTTAGTCAAAAATGCAGTAACTATGATGTCATTTTCTGAGGGCTTCCAGGGGAAAAAATATCTTTTATTGGAAAAACTGTGTAATAGTAATGAAGGAGCTTCTGGAATACTTTATTCACTGTTTGCTTATTCAATATTATATTTATCCATAATCCGTAATTTATTTTTATTTTTACTTTTTAGTATATGTGTTTTCAAGTCCTGGTATTTGTCACCCAGATCACAATACCAGTGCTGGTATTTCTGAAGAAAGAAGTGGTATGTTAACAAATTGTTACATGGGATTGCAGTTAATTTCAAAATACTTTCTTGCAATTGATTATAAAAAAAAAAAGTTTTCACTGCATTCTATATCACTATTAGTTTGAACTTGAACATTCTACATGTCCAGCAGGCACAGCAGAGGACTTGGAAAACAATTTGAGGAATTCAGCATGGTTGAATAGTTGTAAAAAGGAATACATGGAAATAGCATTTCCAATTCTTCCTTTTCTGATTTTCCACAAAACATACTCTTCCTGTTCCGGAATGTAGAATCATCAGTGACAGGGACACAGGGACAGCTTTTTTATTATTACATTTTTCTATGATTTTGAGGAATGACCAAAAAAGTCCCTCTTTCCTGGACATTAGCAGACTTAGGAGAAAGTATCAGATGGCAATCTGTGTCTGCTAGTGGATAATAATGATAGTCTATTTTGCAATTGATAGTAGGAGTAACTGGTATCATGACATTTAAAGTAAACTAATGAACTGTGAATACTATGAATTTTATTGTTTGAGCCTTTTTGATATCCAAGTAGAGATCTATTACATGGAATATTTACCTTTGCTTTAGACAAGAGAAAGCAATAATAAATACAAACATAGCTGCTATCACTAGTAACTGTACTTCCTTAAAGCTTTGTTCAGTCATTCATTTTTCTGTAAATAGCAATTTCAGTAGTTTAAGAACTCCTCACAGTACTGAATGGAATCTGTACCAAATTCATAAGGTACAGGAGGCCTTTTCCCTATTCTGCAATTCAAAAATCTGTGGTTTGAGAAAAACCCCATGACACTGGTCTCATAAACTTTATAAGCTTCTCTAAATCCCACTGCTGTTCATCACAGCACAAATAAATTAGTTTTTCTCCATCAAAGTGAATATGTATAATCAAGATTTCTTTATTAAATGTTAATTTATAATGATAGAGTCCTCCCAGATTTATATTGTATTTGTATATATTGAAAGATTTGAACTGTCAGGAATGATGCAGTCTGGAGTCAGTTCTATTTGTGCTAGGAAAATTGGTTGAAAGATTGCAGTTAAATTTATTTTACATCAACTGTAATGTCACTAGATCTCAACCATAATTAAAGTGCTGCTGAAGTATAATAAATGATAGTAACATCATCATTCACTGTGCCAGCTTTTAAACTTTGTTGTTAAATGGCTGTATCAACTGGAATGAATTGGAGAAGCCTTTTGTTGTTGTTGTTATTTCGTTTTGTAATCAAAACTTTCAATGGTCTAGGAGTTCTCACATGCATCTATTCCCTGCTACACTCTGTATAATCACACTCTTTGTGATCAGCTTATCTACTTCAATGACCGTTGAAGGTATATTTTAACAGTCTGTACAAAGATTCCTGATCTAGGGCCAACGTGAGCTACTAACTCCCCTTCCTCAAAGCAATACATATCCAGAGTTTGCATCACATTAGGTATCAAATCCATTTTTTTCCCCTGCTTATTATTATGTGGAACTGTGCTTATTAACAAATATGATAGGCAATATTTACTATTTCAGTACAGCTAATGTGCATCTAAACTATGTTCCGTGGCTTTTCTGACTCCATTTGGGCTAGTCGCCTTGTGTCTGCCTGCACTGTGTATGTACTTTGGGTCACCTCATTTTTCTTCCCCTTCTGCTTTCAACTTTACTATTAGTCCAATGGCTATGACATGTCTTAGATCATATTTAGCAAATTGGCTGAAATGATACTGCTTGCAAGTGACCCTGAAGAAATCTGGATATCAATAAAAGATCAAGGATTATACTATCCATCCACAGTCATCAATATGCATGTACCAAATGCTATAAATATTTATGAACAGGTCCATCATCAGTGGAACACCAGAATTGATGAAGTTATTTCTGAATATGGGAATAAGAGTCTGGCTGAGAAGGAACTCGAGTGGAACATTCTGAATGCTGTGCAGCACAATGTAAGGAGAAAAAACAAACAAACAAACAAACAAAAAACCACACAGATAAAATATCACCAATCAGAATTTACTTAACAACTATAATAAATACACACCTTTAATAAAGGATTACTTTTTCAGGATCTGCTGCTAATATGTGGTGGGGGTTGGAAGAGGGTGCAGATTCCTTGCTGTTACAGTAGCATGGATGAGATTAGCCATTTGTCAGGCTGTCAGTGTATGTAGGAGCAGAAGCAGTTCTGGTCACTGAACTTTACAGCAGCTGAAGAAAAGTATGAGTTTCCTAATATCTTCGGCAGTGTGTGATAACATAAAACACTTGGTCTGTTTATGTCTGAAGGCCGACCTGAACCATCGGCAAGTAACAATGCTATGAGGTCAAAGCAGAGCTCCTACTGCGACTCTTCCTTTCAGTGAGCCTTTCAGAAATAATGCTTAAAGCCTCAAATTAGCTTGCAAATCAATACTTTCAGCACACACATTTAACTGTTAATCATAATCATTTCTGTGGCCTGGCAGCATGTAATTTGGTTCCTTTTTCAGAAGAAGTCCTTTAAAGCATTTTTATGGGATCAATTATTTTTGAAGTTGTTAAGAAAGTTTTTGACCAGCGGGCTGCTACTCTCTCATCAAATTAATCCTGAACCACGAGCTTCTAGTTACAAACACTACAGCTTTACATTTTAGTATGGTTTAATACATTTTTATAGATCAGCTGTGAGTCCCTTAATATGACTTCCTGTAGAGGTGAGTTACATGGTTCTTGACAAATGTTGAATATAATTTATGATTCCAGATAACTGACAAAGCACGTATGTCTAGACTCAAGATTATAAATGCATTTGTAATGTATATTTAAAATCTGTTCTTTGAAAATCAAGTCTTCTCTCATTGGATTCATGATTTCTGTAGTGATTAATGGCCACCTCATTATGTCAGTGGTACAGTTGGATTATATTCTGGCTCATACTTGAGCTCAGCTTCATTGAGTTGTTATGGGCTCACAGATTTCAGCAAAGCTACATACCCTAGTAAGTACTTGGTGGGCTTGTTTATATTTTGGCAGTTCTCAGAGTCCTGTAGATATTTCATTGTTGATGTCTAAGCCAAATAAAATGATAACAAATCTGCCAAGATGAAGATGAACTGTAATCACGCTTTTGAATGAAATACTGCCTTCCCCAGGTCATGTGTTACTTATTTCCAGCATGAGGGAAAAAAAAAAAAAAAGCTTCAGAATATTATTAGAGAACTAAATTTTAACTTATTCTTCGTAAAATATGAAGTACTGGTTAAGCTGCTGATTTTTTAAACTGAAATTGTAGGGTGATTTTTTAAACTGAAACTTTTATATAAAAATGACAGTTCTAGCTAAATTATCTATTTTTTTTTCAAAATTTAAATGTAGAATATTCTGGACTGACTCTTCAAAACACTACAAGGAGATATTTTTCTTCAGCAGTCTCCTGTGCTGAAAATTGCACTGTCAGTCCTCTCATGGTTGCAGAATGAATGCGAGTTGAGTTGGACTCAGTGATCCTTGCGGGTCTCTTCCAACTTGGATTACTGTATGTATGACAGAATTTTCATTAAAAAACAAAACAAACAAAAACACAAACAAACAACAACAAAACAACACAGAAGTTTCTGAAGTTTCATCCTGATTCAGAATGAAAAATTGCCAGAATTTCCTACATGGCAAGAATTCTGTTCTCCAAGCTATTTTACAGTTTGATCTGCTTTGGTTTAGTTTTACTGATATTGTGTCATATTCTTGGGAAGTGTTAGCTGACACTTTTGAACAGTGCACAGTATATGTTTAGTGTTTAATATGTGAGCTATATTTTCACAAGAGAGAAATTCCTACAAAAATACAGATTAGAAAAGGGAGACTTTCTAAAGATCTCCTCTTGCTAAGAACAAAGGATTTTTGCAAATCCTTTCATTTCTGTAAATGACCTTAGAAGTGAGAAAGGAATAATGAAAAGCATTTCAAATTCCAGTCCCTATTTAGGTTCCTAGGTCAGAGTAAAACAGTGTTTTGTTTTATTTTTTTTTTTTTTTTTTTAAATTTAAATTTTATTTTTTTTTAATGTGTTTTATAATATATGTCTGTATTTATTGAATTCATCGTGGAACATCATTCATTATGTTTTTCCAGTAACTTAGTTTTCTTTCTTCTTTTGCTGTACTTAACAGTGAACTTTCCCTTACTATACTTATTGCTTATACACAATTTCTGCACTGAAATTACCTGTGAACATTGTAAATTGCAGTGTTTGCAAAAGTTAAGGGTAATTGTTAAAATTTAATATTTCCATTTTTTTTTCTATTTACATGTATACTAGAATCATTTTAGTGTCTAAAAGAATGTTCTTTTCAAAGCTGTATTTTAAGAACCTACCCTTCTTAAGCTTCTAGATATCCAGTGCATGTCTTTGCAAATTATATGTACATGAGGTTGAATTATCCTTTGCAGAAGCCTCTCTCTACTTAATATAGAGGAAAAATATCTATCTAATTCAATCAACTAAATCAAATATGGCACTGGTTGGGGTGAAAGTTCCTTTATGTGAAGGAACACAGGAACTTTATAGGTACTGGAATTACAAGTTATAGGACTTATATTCTAGATGGAATGCTGTGGAAGATATGATGTCACACAGTGGGAAAAGAATAAAAACAAGGAAAGTAGTACTCAGATCCCATGTTCATGCACCAAGTCTAGTCTGAAGGAATGGTTTTGCGATGTCCCAGGGAATTCAACATACAGTATGGTAAGAAATACAAAAACAAAAACAAAAACAAAAACTTGTCTTGAAGAATATACATTTTGCTACTAGAGGGACTTTGGAAAAAAATATTCAAAACACTTTTTCCAAATATGAAAATATTAGTAATGTTCATTAGTTTGTCACTTGTCACTGAAACCTTTTTTTTTTTTTTTTTTTTTTTTTTTACTCATTAGGTGTCAGTCATGTAGGCAATTTTATATTAAGGATACTTTAAGAAAACAGAAGTTGTGAATATCAGAGAATCAGTATCAGGGATATTTACTAAGGGTTTATGAAGTAGTAAGCATCCTGGCATTCAAAAATCAATGCTGTACAAATCAATAATGATAATGGAAAGTGACAATATATAAAAAGTACATAGCGCCTCTTCCACTCGTAATTATTATTCATTATTTATAGAATGACAGCAATTACTTCACCTGTTTGCATTATTTGTTTCCAAAGCATCTTCAGGACACAGTAAGAGAAATGAGCAAGACATTGAAATATGAGACGTGTTGCCCAAGACCAGTTCATGTCAGCATTTACATGTCCTAATACAAAGGGACCAATTTTGATGGTCAGATATTATCACCTGATAAGAGAAATGTGGAGCAAGAAACATACTCCTGTAAAAGCTCTCCAGTATTAATAGGACTGTCCAATGGAAACACGAATTCAATGGGCAGTTCAGGACTGTAATTAATAGAAAGCATGTTGCCAAATGACATCTCTTCTCTTCCTTCACTCATCAGTTTGGAATTTTGTGATTTTGACTGTTCCTTGTCATTAAAAGATCATTTCAGGGTATAGGGTATAGGAACCATTAATAATAATAATAATAGTTATTATTATTACTGTTGTTGTTATTACTGTTATTATTATTATTTTATTATATTTATAAGAAAAAATTATTATATTTATAGCTATTTTATGCTATATAATAATTTATAAGTTCTTAAAATAAACAACATAATAAGCATAGACTGTAATCTGCAAAATTTGCATCAGGATGCAAAAGGTTCCTGAAAACTTGAACATATTCTTTCATTTATTTGTAAAGTAATCTCTTAGTTATACAAAAAAAAAAAAAAACACTAAAAAAATCCCCTTTTATTAAGTCATTTCCATAGAAAATTATCAGATTTACTTCAGAACAACCTGCTTAGTTTAGATCATTTAAAAAACTTTATAGCTATCTCTGTAGTATACGTTACTATTTTATTTGATTTCTGGCAAGTAAATATCAGAACTCATCATAACTTGCAGAAAGTTTTATGCCATATATTCTAACAGCATGTTCTTATAAATATGCAATGGGAATTCAAAAGTCGAAGTGATTTTTCTTGAAATCTGTTCTTACTTAGGGATGTGAAGAATATTTAGACACATGGTTTGAAAATAATGTTTTGATCTTAACTGGAATTAATATCAGCCTGCTAATTACACAGGTAAGATTATTTTTAAGCAAAAATAAAAAAAAATCAGAAAATATTGAAATTCTACTGGGGGTAAAAATCGGTTCAGTGCCAGTTGGCTTTGGCATGCTGTCTGAAATTTTGTAAAGCTTTCCATCAATTTTAATTAGAAATAAGATCTAGCACTGTTTATTGACACCCCACTCCCCCCAGCTCTCATATTCAAACATCATCACGGATGGAGGTGTCCAAAGTTTGTTGAATGAAATGTTCGACCTGGCTTGTGAAAACAAACTGCTTTGCAAAGACAGGAAACGGTTAAGAGAATAAAAATTCTATGGAACGAAAGACCTCTTTTTTCTGTACTTGGACAGAGCTTAGTCCTTGAATGTGCTAAAACAAACAGTACAAAATCATGAAACCCCTCTCCCCACATATCAATGGGAAAATTTTATTGGGTAAAAAGGAATAATGGTAACAAAAATTTCTTCACTCCACAGACACCCTGAAGGCTCAATGCCATCAAGCAGGTAGAAGGAAGTTTTGATAGTATCTAAAATCATGGGGTTGAAAATGAGATTAGTTAATTTTTACTCAAAGAATTAAAAGTATAGCTATTTTACCTCTTCCATATGTAGTACCCTCCTACAGAGGTGGATAGTAAAAGCATTCTATAGAGTGGACCAGATCAGTGATGAAAATATTTGTTACACACAATCACATAATCCTCATTAGCACAGTATATGAGTATCTCATGATCTTCAATGTACAGTTCAATTTAAAACACTTTCTTGTCAGGTTGGAAAGAACTGTTATGTCAATTCAAGAGGGTAATTCTAAGATTCATAGGATACTGAAACATTTAACTAAATTATGTGCCACTTGAATAGATACCAAGATAGTTCTGTGATGTGGGCCTAAGTGACTTTCTCAAGGCCACATAGCAAGTCTGTTCTTGCGCAGAGAATCCGGCTTGTGTCTTCAGGCCCATGTCCTGATTATTCCCGTTTATATCCTTCTGCATTGTCATTCATAGGAGCCAGGTCAACAGTCAGATTGACTCAGTCATGAACAAGCATCAACGCTTTCTTTGTTATTTTTAATTCATCCTTTCTCCTTTTTTAGATATTTATGATCAAGCTAACCATGCAGCTATTAAGAAACATCAGAAAGAATAATATTTGGCCAGATGAATGATGAACTCTTCTGGGCATTGCTGTAGTGCAAGAAGATCTGATTCATGCCTGTGACATCAACAAAATTACTTCCACTAAAATGTCCATTGGGCTGTATGTATTGTAATCAATAGCATATTAACATTTGGGCTATAATGTGTTTGTTTATTGTTCATAGTTATAGATATAACAGTATGCTACGAAAGTCTGTGGCAGCATGCCATGTACTAGGTGGTGGTTAAAACTTCCTGAAAAACTGAATATTAGTTTTCTGAGACTCCAGAATATCGAGAGTGTTATAAATAGTACTGTATAGTATACTGCACCTTGAAACAGAAGGATTCAGTCAAGAAACATACTTAATAAGTCTTGCTGATGTTCCTTTAGGCCTTTACTTTTTCTAGTGATCCATCTTTATTTTGTTGTGGGCTCTTGTGCAATTTAATTTCTGGGAATTTCACTGAGTCATATATATTTGACCCTTACTAGTTCTTTTCCAAGAAGTGTTGTAGTAGGAATCATTCCTTCTTGCTGAATAGCTCTTACCATTCATTTAATCAAATGGCTTCTGTGGCTTAGGTGGAGTAAGCTTAAAACCCTAAAAAAACACTTTTTATCATCTGAGCAGTTAGGTGACCTGGAATATCCTGAGGAAAACTGATGGAAGCATATTACAAGTGTAGGTAATAGCATGGTTAATTATTGTTGGCCATTTTAATAATCAATTTTCCAATGCTTATTAATTTGTTAAGTTTTATTAAGTTAGTCTAAAAAATTTGCATGCCAAGAGTCTGCCACAGACTGAATTTCTTATTTAGAGAACTTAAAATAAAAGTGTCAGTTCAGAGATGAAGAATGTGCTTGGAACTGCATTTGAATTTCAAACTTGTATCTTTTTTTCTGCCACCAGTAAAAATCTAAGAAACAGAGTGATCAGTCTGTCATGCCAATCTTCAGTTTATCAGTTTAAGAATGGCAGCTATCTGTTATCTTGAAGTCTGTGATGGATCAAGAGTTTTTAAATGTATTACTGATGTAATTCAGTCTGAGAATACAATCTGAGGAGGATTTTAAATAATAACAAATAAATTAATAAAAATAGGTTTTTTTTTTCAGTAATCTTCATTTTGCAATTTACAGATTACTTCAGAAAACTGGGATCAAAAATTTGAATTTTAGTTCATAAGTATAAATCTAAAATATAAAAATAAACTGACTTCATTGTAACAAACAATACATTTAAAAATCCCAATAACCTGGTAAAATAGCAGAAGCTACTTTTTCATTGGTAAGTAGACCCATTACCTTGAATAGTTCTGTGATACAGAGCAGAATAATAATAGCAATTTTTCACTTATTTTTTCCATACATCCAATGTTCAACATGAAAACAAAACACATAATTGCGAGAAACAAAGTTGTGTCTTTGCAATAGAAGGTGTTTTTGCAGTGTAAAATTCCACTAACCTTGCATATTCAAAAGTGATTGTGCATGCAAGACAGTAGCATAGCAGTGGAGAGTATGTCAAGAAGATAAGAAGGTCCCACTGCCCCAAAATAAGGAAGATAGCTAAGAAAAACAGGACGAGCAGTGTGAGATCAGTGAAAACAAAAATCACGGGCCCTCTAGTCATGAGAGAAGAAGGAAAAAAAAAAAAAAGGAAAAAAAGAAAACAGAAAAGGAGAAATTAATGGTTGGTCAAATAAAATTGTACATATATGGTATAGAAGTGTGTCAAGTATGTTGTGAACCTGTAGTACTCAGCCAATGAGGAAATGGGAGAAATCAGGTGTCGGGTAATAGGGAATATAAGGTTATGATAAACTTTTACTGTGTGCTCCTGCTTACAGGATGCCTACCATTGCAATCATGAATAAAATAGCTTCACAGAAGATCCTGTCTGAAGAAAATTATTGAGATTTTTCTCACAGTTTGGGGGCTCATCCAGGATCTTGTTGCATACCCAAGAGTTCTTGCCACCGCAGACAGGAAGGTGCACCCTGCTGATTTCAGCGGTCCTGTTGGGGGTGGTGGGTTCTCTTGGTATGGCTGACAAAGGACTGAGACTGTTAATCTGAAGACAGGCTCTGTGAAGCACTGGGACAGACACACTACATGACACACTACACACTACAAGACATGGCACAGACACACTGCAGACACAAGGCAGACACAGTACAGGCACAGGGATAACTGCTGATAACCCAGAGCGGGAATTCTGTGCATGGACCGAGGTAAGGGAAACTTTACCGTATACTGCCTCAGGGTGAGTTCGGGGAGACTCTTGTGTGGCGTGTGAATGAGATGCACTTTTAGGGTGAAGCAAGTGTGGAGTCCCAATCTGTGGTTCTGTAGTCTCGCAAGGGGTGCGGCCGGAGATGGGTGAAGAGAAAGATAGAAGGGCGAAAGAGAGTCTTGGGGGTTTGGGCCCTTGGGTATATGGTACTCCAAGCACGGTAAGTGCTTGGCAGTATACCTCACCTCTGTCTTAATCCTAGGTGAAGGAGTGTGGTACCCTGTGGGTGGTAAAGTCCACAGCAGCATGTCAGGAAGAGATGGGGATTAAGGGTTCCAAGAGTCAGCAGGGTGGGGGTGGAGACCCCGGGATTGTGCCTAAATATAGTCTGTATGAAGTTCAACAAGGCCAAGTGCCGGGTCCTGCACCTGGGGCGCAACAACCCCAAGCAGAGCTACAGGCTGGGAGATGAGTGGCTGGAAAGCTGCCTGGCCGAGAGGGACCTGGGAGTATTGGTTGATAGTCGGCTGAATATGAGCCAGCAGTGTGTCCAGGTGGCCAAGAAGGCCAACAGCATCCTGGCCTGCATAAGAAGCAGTGTGGCCAGCAGGTCTAGGGAAGTGATTGTGCCCCTGTACTCGGCTCTGGTGAGGCCGCACCTCGAGTACTGTGTTCAGTTTTGGGCCCCTCGCTACAGGAAGGACATGGACGTGCTCGAGCGAGTCCAGAGAAGGGCGACCAAGCTGGTGAGGGGTCTGGAGAACAAGTCTTACGAGGAGCGGCTGAGGGAGCTGGGCTTGTTCAGCCTGGAGAAGAGGAGACTCAGGGGCGACCTTATCGCTCTCTACAGTTACTTTAAAGGAGGCTGTAAAGAGGTGGGGGTTGGTCTGTTCTCCCACGTGCCTGGTGACAGGACGAGGGGGAATGGGCGAAAGTTGCGACAGGGGAGTTTTAGGTTGGATGTTAGGAAGTACTTCTTTACCGAAAGGGTTATTAAGCATTGGAATGGGCTGCCCAGGGAGGTGGTGGAGTCACCATCCCTGGAGGTCTTTAAAAGACGTTTAGATGTAGAGCTTAGCGATATGGTTTAGTGGAGTACTTAGTGTTAGGTCGGAGGTTGGACTCGATGATCTTGAGGTCTCTTCCAACCTAGAAATCTGTGATACTGTGTGATACTGTGATAGTCCTTTGGGGACAATGATGAGGAATTGGAAAAACAACACAGAAACTAGGGAAAAAGATTTAAAAAAATATATAATAAATGGTTAGATATTGTGTAATTGTCTGGCCTAAAAAGCCAATAAAAGCAACTTCAGTACTTTGGCCAAATATGGGTCTGATGAAAATTCAGGCTTTAAATTTCTATGTAAACAATAAGATTCCTTTTTTGGAGGAGGAATCAAGTTATGCTCCATATAATCCTAATATTGCACCAGAGGCAGCAGCAGCTGCTCCAGGAGGGGAGACGGACTGCAATTGACGCTGTTCCTGGAGAAAGAGTGCACTTTAAGCTCTGGCAAGAATTAGAACAACGTAGAAGAGATATTGATAATTTCACCTTGCCTGATAATAACAGTACTAGCACTGTGTATCCTCTTAGGGAGGTTCCAGTGGGACAACAAGGGCAAATACGTTATGTGAACTCCCCCCTTAACAGCAGAGAGGTTAGGAGTTTTAAGAAGTTTTTTTTTTTTTTTTTAACAAACAAAGTCCTCAACTGAGGACTCTATAAGACTAGCAGAACAGTCAAATCCATTTCTAAGGCCTAATTTGTATTATGGGGTCGGGGGGGGGGGGGGTAGGGTGGGCAATGTCGGTCTTGAGTATGTTTTTCACTGGAGAAGAATGTTTAGGAGGGGAATGATTCGGCAGGCAGCTATGCAAGAATGGGAAAGAACTAACACCCCCAAATCGCCCACCCCCCTGGACCAACAGTAATTCCAATAGAGCAGAAATATCTGCTTATTCAGCTGGGTAATAACAACCCACAACACAGAAATCATATGAGAGACCTGGGGTCAGAATGGGAAAGTACTTGGGGATGAATCCTGAGAACCCAGTAGCCCAAGAGCTCTTGAAAGTTCATTTTGTGATTAAAGCTTGGCCAGATAAACAGAAAAAGCTCCAGAAGCATCCAGAGGATGGAGTGAACAGTGTAGGTAGTATGAAGATGTATGCCAGGAGGGGAGATGAGAAGGAAAAGTACAGAGTGAAACAAACGGTATTCACAGTGCACTGGGTAGTGAGGCAGAGGGCTGGAGATAGAGGGACTTTCAGGAGGAGTTGGGCCCAGGATGGAAATGAGAGGAAGAGAGACGAAGAAATGGCAGGCAAGGAAAGCTACCTGTGTCGTAAAGCTACCTGTGTCGTAACCTAAATCCTAACAGGAACAGGCTTTGAGAACATGTTTTAAGTGTAGCCAGGCCAGCCACTTCAAATAGGAGTATCTGGAGTGAAAGAAGGAGGAGAGATTGCTGTTACAAATTCCAAATAGGGAAATCGGGGCTTCTTAGAAGGCTAGTCCCACTGAGAGCCCCTGATAAATGAAAAAGTGTACCTCAGGGGTTGAGATAAGGATATGGGGATCACTTTACAATTATCGTTGCAGGCAAAACAAACTTAGCATAGGAAGATTAGTAAAATTTATTACCTATTGCTTGATGGGCTGGGGCGGTGAGAAACTCTTCCACCTCTTCCCTGCCCTGAGTGGCATGGGGGGGCTGGGAGTTGGGGCTGCCGTCAGTCCGTGGTGCTTTGTTTCCACTGCTCCTTCATGGTCACTCTCTCCTCTGCTCTGGTGTGGGGTCCCTCCTGCGGGGTGCTGACCTTCCTGAGCTGGTCCTGTGTGGGTTTCTCCACAGGCAGCGGCTCTTTGACTTGCATCAAAACAGTATCATCAATACACTCCAGAAATCTGGATTGCTAGCACCAAACCATATTGCCCTTTACACAGACATCCGGTGGTTAGAGTTCCCCTGAGTGCAGGGGACAGCAATCATGAGGCTTCCTCCAGTTACAGAAAGACTTTGTGGACTTCACCTTCTTGGTCCGGAAGCCTCTGGTAGATACCTACTATGACATCACCTGTTTTAGTGTGCCCTTTGATCCTTACCAATCATCTTTTGAATGGCATAGATCTCTGCATTCTTCCTGAGATATCAAGTCAAGTTGGTAGCAGGGTGCCTCCTTCCCTCCAAAAGCTACATTTTCAGAAATACAGAATACTTCAGCAAATGTGAAATGGCATCTGCAGATGTACAAATACTTATATTCAGTCCACATAAGATGTTTCTTCACTAGTACAGTGAATTCCATCCAGATCTAATAAACACCTATTCACATTTCACTGGTTTGTTACACTTTTAAAAGTTACTCATGCAAACCTTCCCTCCACACCCCCCAAGGATTATCTGGGTAAATTCAGCCAAGCAAAAGCTGGATGAGTATGTGGAAAGCAAGGCATACCCATAGAGTTAATTCATCTTACCTTTCCTAGGTAGGTATTATATATTGAAATTCGCTAGAATGATGTCATATACCTATATTTTTTTCTGGCTTGAGTGGGAACCATTTCACTACTTTATAGTGTTTACAACTTGAAAAAGATAAACTAGATTAATTGGATCCCATTTTAATATTATAGAGTCAAGAATTCAGAAAATCCAAAATAAAGTCACCTGTGGAATCTGAAATTGTTCCTAATGTATCTGTGTTATAAAATGGTTGTGCATGAAGGTAATATGTAAAATTGGCCATACCGCCTCAGATGCTGTTAGTGCTTACAAGAATAATTATAGAAATATCATTATTAATACATCATCTGGTAAAGAATGTTGGAAAGAGCAGAGGATAAAACCTATAGGATAGAAAGATTTTTGTTCTTTTTTAAAATGTTTTGAGATAAGAAAATGGAAACAAGTATTTTTTTTATCTGCTAATTTGTGCAATGCTGATACATGGACACTAGAGGACACAGGAAGCTAAAAGATTATACAGAGCATGGAAAAATAAATACAAGGTTCACATAATGCCATAATGTACATACCTTATTCGTAGTCCACACTTTAAAATACATTGAATAAGTCAGAAGGTTAGAGCCACGTGACACTACACTTTTAGAGAAAAGCGCATTCAGAGACAGTATGCTTCACAGGACTGCGTCACAGCAAATGAATCACTGCGGCTGTTGCTGTTAAAGTTCAGAAAGGTAATGGGTGAATGTAGTTCAGATAATTCAGAAGTTGTATCACCAAAATAAGTCCCTAAATGTGGGAGAGTGAAGAGGGAAATCATAACTACATAATTTTCCTGTACAAGTCAGTAAATAGAGGAAACACAGACTATGATTGCTCTTTCATGTGGCATAAAAGCTCACTACTGCTAAAGAGACTATGTTGCTGTCTTCAAATTCTTTGCCTTGTTTCCATCCCTGCATTTGCACTGGCACTGGCACTGGTCTGTACAGCTTTGTTGGGAACTAGTTCCCAGCCCTGCCCAGTCTAAAAATAATCCTCCAAAAAAAAGCAGTCTGTTTAGATGATGATGATGATGATGATTACTATTACTATTATTGTTTATTTCTTTATGTAAGTATGTATATATGTATTCATGGACAATGCTAGTCAAGTATGAAATACATAGAAATTTCAGGGCTTTGAATTTTAGTTCTGTCTGTCTGTACATAAAGTGCTCTAACCCTTATGCAAAAAAAATAATCTCCCTCTTTCTTTCTCTGTATCTGCCCCACAATGCTAGATGAACAATGCTTCAGCTTCAGTAAAAGCAATGAGTGCTCTCACTCGCAATGCCTAGGATGCTGTCTTGAGATTTGTGGGCTCAAGCTCCTTGAGGAGAACAAACCTGAAAACTTGTTTTTCATCCCTTTGTAATGGATGTTTTTATGGAGGGGTATCCAGTTATTAGACCACTATAGAAGATAAAGATCTGGATTCGCTGTCAGTATTACATCAAACAAAGTTAGTCATAGGAGCAGTAATAGTCATACTCATAGACCAAAAGTGACTAATTTTTCTGGGATTCTCGTGGGGTCTTAGAGATAGGTCTGGATACATCCTGTAGTGCTCAGTTTGAACTTGAATTTTCATAGAAACAGAGGTACAAGCTAGATGCTGGGTACTAATGAAGCAGGAGTGTGGTGACTGAAGTTAGGCTCTCCCCAGAATTCTGGATGAGGTAAGGAGGCACAAATGACAAATGTGCCTATATGACTAAGCGATCCTAGAAAACCAGTGGTGTGAATTCCATGTGGTTATATTGATTTCATATTCTGAAAACAAATAAACAAAAACTATTTTGTTTCCACTTATCACCATACTGCTCAGCTCCTGAGGGAACATAATATGCAATTCCAATAGGACATTTCTAATTAGTGTTTGGTACTTATCCAAAGCTAATTTAAGTCAGCATCAGTTCCGTGAATGTCATGACTGTGTTCTAAGTGGGAAGCTATTGTAACCCTGTAGCTAAAGCTACTCCAGTACTAAAGTCTTGGGGAACAGGTCCAGATATTTTAAATACTAGTTAAGACTAGAACAGCTGTGATAATTTAAGGTATGACCTCCAAGAATTTGAACATCGAAGTTCAAAAGAACAAAACAGATCAAAAATATAATTTCTCTAGAATGAAAAGCTTTTTGTAATGTAAAAGTGAAACCACTTCTTAATAGAAGAATACTAACTGTTAAAACTCTATCGTCCATTAACAAACAAAATAGGAACACCTAGAATGAAAATATAAATGAAAAAAAGTTATCAATACCTATTTTTTTGTAGTGAGTCAGTCTCTAGCTCTTTGAATAATCACTAACCAAACTCCTGTTCTCCATTCTTGCAAAATATTTAGAATTTCAAAAAGAGTACAGTAAATAATATTCTTTTTGCTTTAACAGAGGTAGTGGCATTAATGTATGATCCCAGCTCTCTAATGATATTTCAGAATGAAAGGTGACCCTTCTTTCTTTAAAGAACATTCTTAAGCCTCAATTATGCTAAATACACATGCAGACAGTCCTGCACCATGCTTTGATCATAGAAGTTATGGAATTTATCCCTTGTGACAATAAGATGATTAAAATGATCTGTACATTTAATATTTTGTTAATATATTTATATATATATATAAATCTTCCCAACTAGATTCCCATCATGTGTTTTCCCTTGGAAGTAATACATGTTTATATTTTCCCAATCCAGACTTTTTTTTTTTTAACTTATATTTTTTAATATTGTCCTATATAAGGAGTTTTTGAAGACAAAGAATAAATGTTTTATTACACATCAACTGTATAAAGTGTTTCGACATCTTTAAAAGACACAGAAAAAAATATCCTGTAAATTACTAGAATTTGGCGCTCATTAAATGATCTTTTCAAATATTTCTATCTGTAAGTAAAAATCATTTTTCACGTATATTGACAGTTTCAAAATCTTGAACTATTGGAAAATAACTGTAAAATTAGCTTATGGTAAGTGTTGCCTTTATGTTAACACATTTTACACCTTGACTTTATTTTGATTGAGTCTTTTCATAGTCCTAGAGTGGTGCTAATTCTTAAGGTTTGTCAAATATGAAGTGATACTTGATTTATTTCTTAAAGTTCTAGATTCTCATGTGAGAACTTTGGCTTTCATTAAAGGTTCACTTATACTCATCCAATTAAAAAAAAAATAAAATACAGCAAGACATACAGGCTTAAAAAAGTCTGAATGTGGGAGGGAGGCACAGACTTTTTTTTTTTTAAAAAAAAAAGCTTGTAAAGATTGATCAAATCACATATTTCGTGGGCACTGGGTCTGGGTGGAGTTGGTAATACTACATATCTTGGGGTCTGGTCTAGCTATTTTGAATTTGTGTTAGTTATGGTGCCTATCTGCATCCAAATGTTTTGCAGGCACAACTCATCTCATTATTACAACACTCAACAGGGCAGCTATTGAACTGCAAGTTCAAATCCAGTGAATGAAAATTAAAGCTGCAAGAAATCAACGGTTAATTATGCCCCTTTTTTTCTAAAAACTATGGTAGGATTATCATACAGATCATATAATTCTACCCAAATTCAGTGCCATTCCCATGTGGCCAGTAATCATGAAGTGTAGGGGAACTTAAAGGTCCTCTCAGGGAAAGGGCAAAGGTCATGACAACTTTGGAGGAAAAGACTTCTAAAACTAGACATTTATGAGGCCCATGTGAAGTTCAGGGATCATCAGACAATCCCCACCTCTCCCCTCTTTGTTGGCTATAAGATAAAGAATACAATAATGTCCCATATGTCTGGGTGACACAACCCTTAACCTCTCCACTGTATGAAATAAATGCAGATGGTTTACTCTTTTCAAGATGTAGTCCAACCTCGATCTGTGTCTGTAGTTCCACACTTTCCCAATCCAGGGGAAGCTAAAGGTTTACTACCTTACTATGTGTCCTAATTTAATATGGATTGAAAATGTCAACCTAACGTGTTAAAGCCTAGTACAGCATGTGATTCTTAGATACTATATTACTTGCTAACACCATGAATTGAAAGTGAGCGTATGATTTTGAACAATATTATTCTAGTTTGCATGTGGCTAGCAACATATATATTTTTGAATTGCTATGTAGAAACTAATTGTAATTCTTGAAAGTCTGCTGCAGTTTGACAAAACACTGTTTTATTTAATAGCTATAGTTTTTGGAAACAAAATACTGCTGCAGAATGTAAATGAAGCATTTCCCACTGCCTCTTCAGTCTGAACCAGGATACAGTGCTGAATTATTGGATGAACATGACTGCTACACCCTTCATTATTTTCTTCTCCAGTATTCCTGGGCTGCTTCCTGTTCCCATATCACACCTGCCACACTCCTATTTATAAGTTATTCTATTCATCAATCACTAGCAGTGTGATGGAAATTTTAGGTTTTCTGTCTCATTTTGAACAATGTTTCATGTGCTTATGTGGATTAGATGCACTTTTAATGTTTCTGTGAACCCATGTTGCTTCCTTAGCTAATTCAGACACAGCTACCTATCTATCATTCCAAGAGGAAGGACTGAAGTAAAAACTCTTTTGGTAATATCCCCACATTCACTACAGACTAAAAGCAACAAGAAATATAATTTAAATGTTGTTAGACTCAATCTTGCATGCATTTTGCTACTCTCTGTAAAGCTCCAGTTGAAGCTTTTCCCATGCTTAGACATTCTGACCATTTCTTTTCTGTATCATGCCTTACTTATGTTTCTAATCAAGGGTTTGTTTATGTAGCAGTCCTTCCTGTAAGAGTCTTCTCTTCTCAGTCATCTGTTTTATTTACAACAGCAGGAACCTGAAGACTTTGAAAGTTTTCAAGCCTTCCTCTGGCAAATCTGGTTGAGAATGTCCAACAGATGCAAAAAATATGGGGAAGGAATGAGAGATGGACACTCAGACAAGGCATATTTGCAAATCCCTGCAGGCAAATTTGTAGCCATGTGCACTTACACAGACATACCATTACAGCACGGCTATGCAATCAGGTCTCTCTCTCTCTTTTTTTTTTTCTTTCTTTTTTTCTGAGAAATGCAGCTGAAGTGTTAGACTGTCAGCACACTTCCTAAATCTGTTGCCCTATAGCTCTGAATGACATGATCTCCACACTGGAGTAGGACTGTATGTAAATAGCTCAAAATACTAACAATATTTCCCTTTACTAGAAAGCAAAGCATTCTTTCTCATTACCTAGGAAAGACAGCTGTGGGCACTAATAATTTTCAAACCCTCAATGTAGCTCTAGCACATTCAGTTGTCTGTGGGAATTCACTCTAGCTATGGGTCTGACCCATATGTTAGAAAGTACTTATGTTTTAGAGAAAATAAACAAGTAACAAAGACAGTAAAATATTTCTAAATGTAAATAGCACAGTCACTGGTATGCGCTTTCCAAAGTGCTGTGTCATGCCACTGCTAAAATCATAGATTTCTTAGTGATTCTTGCTTAAGCACCAGCTCACATCCTCCAGGAGGTAATTTTTTTTTTTCCATATACAGACTTATTATGCTTTGAAAAGGTAATAAGTACAAATGAAAAATCTAAGAGTAAACACATTTACAAGGTTGGTAAACCTCTGTGAACACAAAGGGAAAAAGGTCCGCTGAAATATTTCTGCACATGTACTCATAGCTTTTTCAATTTCCTCCATCTGAAAGACAAAATTATTGTAAGCACATCATGAATATATCTTTCAAATTATACTGTAATTGGCTTGTTTGCGTAGCACACATTTCATTGTGTTATGTCTGGCTGTAAAAGCTGAGGAGGAATTCTTCAAGAGAAAGGCCTGGTTCTTCTTTACCTCATACCAATTCACATGGGCCAAACTCCACCATGTTTTGTGGTGATCAAGAATACAGACTGAATTACAATGCTTTGCCCAGCTTTTTCGGAGAAGAGAGGAATGTGTAAAGAATTGAAGATGTGTGTTTCTTTTGCTGTCTTCATATCAATATACAAATATTTGTTCATCTGTCAAAATGTGTTGAGAACTGGTTTGGATTGTATTTTGTATTGATAGAATGTTTAACATACTGAATGTGCTATGTATAGATAAGATAAACTATTGTGAAGTTTATTAGAAATATAGAAAGAAAGGAAAGGTTTAGGCTAAAAAGGGACTTGAGACCACCATTATTTGGATCTTGATTTAGATGTAAAGCATTGAAATCAGTTTGGGAGGGTTATACTTAGAGCAATAGACAAAGACTCAGAAATCCTTTATTAATTTTTCTTTTCTGCCACTGATATATTTTGTCATTGTAGGCAAATCTTCTAATTTCTTATTTTTACAAATCCCCCTTTGTAAAATGGAATAAGAATACTTTCTTTTTGTCTTCATTTGTGTGACTTAATCTGTTTTGAATTTTATGTTATAGGGCATGTTTTTTAACTAGATGTTTGTTTAGTGGTTTTTGTTGAGAGTCACTGGGTGCTCTCTAATAAATAGTTCTACTGTTACTATTAAGGTTACTTGAGTCTGGTCCTTGAAGTGTAAAAGTCAAAATTCACATGCTAGGATCATAATAAACTCATTTATAAAATTCAAGTGAAGCTGCTTAAAATCCAGCCATCAGCAGGCTATGTCTGCTCCTATTAGCAACAATCAGCGCTTTTGCTCTCAATCAGTGAGAAAGGTGTTCAGCTCTTTTGTTGAAACTGGTTAAATCCAGACAAGGGCCAGACAGCTTCATCCACAGATTTGCACAAAGCTTATACCATCAATAGTAAATCCAGTCCAAAAAGACACAAGTCTGGATAGCTTTTCTGTTTATATTACCAAGGTATTTTTAACAATTGCGTTTTAGTATTGTATTGTCAGGGGAAATGTCTGTAGACATTTTCATTAGTGCCTGGCACAGAAAAACAAGGAATTTATGAAACTAAAAAAGAAATTTCTTTTAAAATATGTACTGACAGTGGAGTAAATTTTTAGATTAATTTGTGCTCCCTGGTAGGAATCTCTACTATTGTAAACTGTTTGCTTTGTTATGCAGAAGTGCCTTTAAAGAACTTTTTGTCATTAAGAGATATTGATAGTAATATTCCCATGCTGACAGAGGATTCTGATGGATGTGATCATTTGAATGTTAAACTAACTTACTTGTGGTGGGTGGAATACAGATTGGTTGTTATTGAACTTAGCCCTCAAACAATAACCAAGAAGAAAGCCCAAATCAACAAGGCATATTTGTATAGTCTGTAATTCAAAAAAGTTACCCTACAATATATCAAATGATGCACGATCACTTAGTCTTGTTATGAATGCTGACATCTGATACGGGCAAGAGAGAGGGAGTTTCAAGGTTAAATCCGAATCCTTACATTTTCATAGGTTAAGTCAGACTTGTGATGTTATGTTTCATAGAAATTATGAATATTCTTGACAAGTTAACCTCAAAGGCTGGAGAACTAGGTCAGCTAAATTGTCCAAAGTACAAATTTTTAAGATCTTTGCAGCTAATTAGGATTACAGATTTTTTCTAAACAACTCCTGAGTCATGAGAACTCTTTTGGGGGTATAAAATACTGAAAAACTGGGAAGCACCTTCTTTTATGTATCAACTGACCATGTTAGGATAACTCCGTTCATAATGGCCAGAGCTGGTTCAAATCAGAAAAGCTTTCACCCCATCTTTCAAGTTTGCTAGATTTTTTTTTCTTAATTCTTAAACAGGTTATTATTTTTCCTCCACAGCTAGAAAACACATGATCTCAGAACAACCCTCACACCAGCAGTTACTTTTCTGTCTTCCTCCCATTCTCTTGTTTCATGAAGGAAATGGAAGCCAGCAGCTCAGCCCTGATAGTTAAGAGGTAGAAATCACCAACCCTTTTTCTTGCTTTCTACTTATCTGATCCAAGGTAGAAGCAAAACAAACACTCAGAATGTAACTAGCAGACATAGGAACTATAATCCCATTGAAATTTTATTGTTAGAACCTGCTTAATCTCAGGTGAAAGTCTTGCATATGTGATGGCACGCTATAAACTTACATACTCTTTCCCTTCCTTACTCACTTGATTGTGCAACAGCAGGACAAATATTTCCCAAATCAAAGATGAGTTAGTGTTTTATCTCCAAGCTCAGCAGTTTCAGGTTTTTACTATAGTTCATGACATGACTGTTTTTTGTCGTTGTTCTTGTTGTTGTTGTTTCTGTGTTTGTTTGTTTATTTTGATTGTTTTTTTTTGTTTGTTTTTAAATTCTACTCTTTAAGAAATAGAGACATCAGGTTTTTTTTTTTTTTTATTTTTACACCTTGTAAATTTCTTTTGGTCTTTTGACATTTAAATGCACCTAAGTATGCTGTTTCGTAGAATAGCTATATTTATGTAGTCCCAGAAGTTTTACTTCATGCAAAATGGGGGGAAATACCTATGAATATTTTATGAAATAAAGCTTCTATATTTAAGAAAAGTCATCAGTCAGCAGCTAATTCAACAGGATGGTTTATTGAGTTGTGGTGGAAGATCAGCTCAGCTAAGCACTCAATAGTCATCTACTAAGACCAACCCTGCAGACAAATTGTAAATAGACATTATAAGAAAAGTTTCCCTGCACTCCTTGCTGGCCGTGAACTGTTGTTCAGAGAGTGTAGATGATTTCTGTACGATCACATGCAGACACTCAGGCTGTGGGTGCACATTATGCAAGAGTTTCTGCAGCTGGCAGAGCACAGCAAGCAATGTGGCAGCAAGAACAAGCAAGTTTGAACAGAGGTTGAAGAAGCAAAAGAGATTTAGGCTATCACTACTAATAGATTGCTCCCCAATGTACACCTTAACAGTAGTGAAAGGAATTGGAACCTAAATCTAATGATTTTGAATCTATTCTTAATCTACTTGGCCATGACTGTAGTCCAGTACTATACATGAGAGGATGTGTTTGTAACATCAGAGAAAATTGCCTATGACACAAAAATAAGGTGCTGGATTGTTTCATGCCATTAATGAAAAGAAGGTTTTATGTGGTTTCTAATGAGTTTTAACCTGCTCAAATAACATCATATAATAGTTTAACATATCTTGTAATTGTCTTCAATAATTATAAACTAGCCTTAAGGGCAGCTGACTAACAGCACCTCCTAACGAATTTCTTGCATCAGCAGTTATAGAAACAAATTCAAACCCTATGATGAGAAGGTCATGTCCACTGGAATAGACGAGGCCAAACTCAAACAAGGCTTCATGCTTAACAAACAAATGTTTATGTGTTTACTCCCTTGCTTCAAGTCATCTTCCTAAACAGGAAACTGTCTTTCTTTTAAGTAATGTAGAGAGATAAATTTCCTGCTCAATTCTTTTTCACGTGATAGACATGCCACAGTGCTTTGGGATTCTTTCCCTTTAAATTCATCATGCCGGAGGGTAGGAAGGCCCTGAAGAGGGACTTGGACAGGTTGGATCGATGGGCAGAGGCCAATAGGATGAGGTTCAACACGGCTAAATGCCGGGTCCTGCACTTTGGTCACAACAACCCCATGCAACGCTACAGGCTTGCGGGAGAGTGGCTTGAAAGCTGTACAGAGGAAAGGGATCAGGGGGTATTGGTCGATGCTCACCTGAACATGAGCCAGAAGAGTGCCCAGGTGGCCAAGAAGGCCAACAGCATCCCGGCTTGTATCAGGAATAGTGTAGCCAGTAGGACCAGGGAGGTGATTGTCCCCTAGTATTCTGCTCTGGTGAGGCTGCACCTTGAGTACTGTGTTCGGTTTTGGGCCCCTCGCTACAAGAAGGACATCAAGGCCCAGGAACGTGTCCAGAGAACCTGGTGAAGGGCTTGGAACACAAGTCCTATAAGGAGTGGTTGAGGGAACTGGGATTGTTTAGTCTGGAGAAGAGGAGGCTCAGGGGAGACCTTATTGCTCTCTCCAACTACCTGAAAGGAAGTTGTGGGGAGCTGGGGTTCGGCCTCTTCTCACGGATAATTAGTGATAGGACTAGAGGGAATGGCTTCAAGTTGAACCGGGGGAGGTTCAGGTTGGAAACTGGGAGAAATTTCTTCTCAGAAAGAGTAGTCAGGCATTGGGACGGGTTGGTCAGGGAGGTGGTGGAGTCACCATCCCTGGGGCTGTTTAAGGAAAGGTTGGACATGGTTCTTAGGGACATGGTTTAGTAGGTCACATTGGTGGTAGGGGGATGGTTGGACCAAATGATCTTGGAGGTCTTTTCCAACCTTAATGATTCTATGATTAATAATTTTAAAATTTTCTAAAAATTACTTTGAAATTAATATACGCTATACTTGTCCTGTGCATTAAGAAAAGATTTGTTTTCCACTATCTTTTGTTGAACCTTAGCATATGACTTAGCCTGTGATGCAGTGAGGGCTTTGGATGCTGACATTTTGAAATGACTGACAAAAGTATTGGCCACCAATAAATAAGAATATTTTCCCAGGAACTGCTTAGCTATGAAAACAACAATTTTCTGTTGTTTCTGGATATCTCCTGAAAATTTTCAAATCCCAAGCATCTCTGAAATCTGGTATAGTAAACTGCATTTCCCTCAATGAGTTCAAGAGAGTCTAAAATAAACCCCATGTGTTTATAAAAATTTGAAATCAGGTATGCAAGGACAATGATGTCTTCTGGATCCTTCTGCCACAGTCCTAGACCCTGTCCTTTCTTCATGAAAGGTGTTGGGAGCGATGGCAGACAAGGTATCCAGTGCACTCCTTTTACCACCTACCAGCAGTTGTCCTGGTTTAGCTGATGCTGATAGTGAGGTGATCCAACTGTTACCTCTGAAGATCTTACAGCATAGAGAAGGAGAAGTAAAGCATTTTACTACATGGCTCAGGTGGATTAATCATAGCTAGCTAGGAAAAGCTCACTGGAGTCTATCCACTGAACTACTGGTTTTAGACAACAGGAATCCAGAATGACAACTTACCAAAATGAAAGACTACCACAATAGAATTGTTTGTCTATCTGTTTTTCTTTTCTTCTGTTTTTCATTAGTCTTTATGGATTTTAAAAATAACAGCAACACTGACGCTAAGCTGTCATATAATTGTCCCATTTCTGTAGTTTGTAGTTCTGTTTTTTTTTTTTTATTTGTTTTTTCATCGGCAGACATACGTGGATGGTTTGCTTACCTAAAATCTCTCTGTCCATCTGGAGATCTTAACAAAGCTCTGGGACATCTTTCTTTGTTCACCATCAGGGGTCAACAACAAACTTCCTCATCTTTGGGGTTTTAAAGCAAAAAAAAATATGCTTACCTAAAGTTGAAATAGGTAAGGTTATAAATAGCTGAGAGGGAGAATCACAGACCATTTAACTGAGGAAGAGTTCTGCTTTTGGTCTCAGTAAGGCAGCAGATTTAAAATAGAGTTGAAACAAGTCAAAAATCAGAAATTATGCTGTCTCATGGAGAAAAACCTTAAAAAATCTTGAGTATTAAAACTAAAAACAAAATCAAGAAAATGTTCTCTAGAAAATACCTTCCTAAATTCATTCACAAATTTATTTACAATTGATTTAGGAGTTCAAACGAAATATGAGTTTAACTTCTGAATTTCAAAGAGGAAGATCATAACTTCAGTAGCTTATTATATTTATGTTTTTGAAAGATTGGATGACAGCACACATAATGAATTCTTAGTGTGTTTTTTATCAGTAGTGTTGTGTAAGTCTCTTAATATCTGTGCCTGCAGTAGCTTGATGAGTTTTAATTATCATTCATGTAGTTTCAGTTATAAAGAATAGTACTAGGAAAAGCAATTTAGTAAAAAAAAAAAAAAAAAAAAAAGCCCCAAACAGTTAAAAAAACATACTATAATGTGCCCACTGACAGATGTGTCATGAGACACATAGTTTCACAATGGTTCAGCATACCATTTCATATTTGACAATTATAACACTTGTAAGTACAGGAAGAGTCTTGTTATTAAACAGATCAAGCAATAACCAGGGATCAGCTGAGTGCCCTCAGGTTAACAAATAACATGATAATACAAACTTTAAAAAGAATCTACATTTAAGTAAAGCTAAGGTCAGAAAAAAAAAATGAAACAAGCACAGACACTTTGAGAAACCAAAGCTGTGGGTCTGAAAAATCACTAGAAATTTCTTGCCTTTTTTTCAACTATTCTTTTTTTAACTCTGTCTTGTGAGCTCAGACAACCAAAGCTCAGATTGTTGCTTTTATATAAGCCTATAAGTCTGATCAGAATTCAGCAGCTAGGTCTTGTCCCTTGAGAGGTACAACCCAGCCAGTGTCCTCAGAGCTCCCTTATCATGTTGGGCTCTTGCCAAGCAAATTTGCAGGTGCAGCCATACACTCACCCAGCACATGAATGATTTGTGTGTGTTTGCAAACTGGATGCTGTGGAGACAAGATCAAGGAGCAGAGTTTTGCATAACAGGACAGAGAAAAGTAGTGAGGTTATGGGTATGCTATGTGCCAAATAAGTGACTTTGTCCTTCCTCCACTTTGCTGCTGCTTTTACCATGGCATTATCATTTTTGGCAAACGAAAAGGGAAAGGAATGAATAATCTCAGATTGAACTCAGGGAGTAAGTAGATGCAAGCCAAGAGTGACAGAGTTCAAATAAGGAAAGGGAAAAATAAAAACAATTATCTCATTTCTAGTTGAAGAATTTTCAATGCTTGAAACAGTTGATATTGTATTTTCTCACTATGAGAGCCAGGCTCTTTCCAGTGGTGCCCAGTGACAGGACAAGAGGCAATGGCACAAATTGAAACACAGGAGGTTCCCCATGAACGTCAGGAAGCACTGTTTTACTATGAGGGTGACCAGGCATTGGCACAGGCTACCCACCGAGGCTGTGGAGTCTCCCTCCTTAAAGATCTTCAAATCCACGTGGGACATGGTCCTAGGCAACATGCCCTAGGTGACCCTGATTGAGCAGGGGGGTTGAGTCTGATAACCTTCAGAGGTCCCTTCCAACCTCAGCCATTCTATGATTCTATGAGAGTGAGGAGAACAGAAGTTTCCTATGTGACTCAGTACACAGAAGTGGTGAGCACTGGAATAAGATGCAATGATAGCTGGAAGTAAATAAGTAGGTTTAACAGCCAATTTAGAAACTAGTTATAGCTTTAACGCCAGCTTGAACTACCTTAGGTGCTCAAATCTTGTTGCTGTTGCAGTGGAATCAAGTCCATAGCTCTCAGCTTCAGAGCAGTACTCTAATAGCAGGTTATCTGTGAAGAGAAAAGAGGAAGAACATTCTCCATTCATGCATTAAATCTGTTTCTTACTGTGGACATAATCAAAGATTACCTGGGCCATAGAGCCTTAGAGCAGAAGTCAACAATTCTCCCTAGCTCAGCTATTCATCTGAGGGTGAGCCTCCTCCAAAGACTGTTTACCATGTAATATACTGTGAGGGTAAAGATCAGACTAGGCTTTCCTGCTCCTGGGAGTGTCCCAGTCACTGGATGAGACAGTCAAGCTTTCACTTGTTGCCTGTTGCCTGTTGCGGTCCACTGAAACTGGCATTATTTTCTTTCAGAGAATTGCTCTTCCAAAGGCAGAGGTGAAATTTGCCCTCCCACACACTCTTGGAAAACTTAATGAGTTGTGGGTAGGATGCATCTGGAGGATTGGCAGGTTATAATACAACCCTCAGGCAAGTGAGTTTAAGTGCTCTAACCACTGAATTATCATCTACAGCTGCTTTTTAGGAGGAAGAAACAAACTCTGTTCCATCTTTGAAAGAAGTACATAGGCAACTACCTTTAGGAAAGGATTCAGGATCTCTCCCTCCGATGAGGAAGAAAGTGCATTTTGGTAGTGTAAAATAAGGTGATAACACAGCCACTCAGACTTCTGACTTTCCAACATCTTGCTTTGGAGACTTCAGCTGTGAGGGGATCTAAAATGTATCCTTGTGCTGTGCCTCCATGTTTGGATCTGTTCTGACTCATGTCCTACAAGGGTGATAATAATGCACATTATAACAACTAGCCTCACACATTGTATCTTTATCATGAAAAGATTGTATTGTAAGACAGCAAAATAGATTCCTTATACACACTGCAATGACAATTAGTATTTCAGTCTGCTTTCCACGTGCAGATGGCAGTTTTAATTTTGCTTCATCTTCACTTGGTTGACAATGAAATCTTTTGAACTTATCACAGATGTAAAGAAAAATGAGATACCGAAAGCCCAAGTAGATTTCTTTTATGTTTAAAGTTAAGCAGATAGTTACAGCAGATAAAGTTGAACAGATAGTTTTCAGAGTAAGAAAATATGCAATCTGTCTGTTATAATAAGAAATTCTGGCAGAGCGCATATACTCTGGAGTGAAAATTTAAGCATAGAAGTGAGTAGTAAAGCTTTCTTTGACTTCAGCAAGCTTCAGATTTCACCACACATTTTTTACTCCAAGTACTTTGCTTTAATCTCATCATCCCTCAATGCATGTGTGAGAATGAAATACGTCCAAAAACTTGGTTTATAAACCATTTTAATATATATATAAAAATTTAACATATACAACGATATTCAAGTAAATCGCTAGAATTAGAAGTTTTTTTATTTGTTTGTTTGTTTGTTTGTTTTTTCCCTCTATTCAAAATGTGTCATATTAAATCATTCCATTAACGATAATCTCTTGGATTTATTTTCTCTACAGCCCGTGAATGTTCACGAGATAATTGCTATCTTTATGGAACTGATGGTGTTGCCACACTATAGATTTCCTGTGATGATGACCTACAGCTATAGCCTTACAGTGTCTCCGATTTCCAAGCAAAATCTTAAAGCAGAATTAGTGAGAAAGTTAGCTGTCCTGGGCTGCAGAGGCTGACAAGGGAGTAAGCAATGAAATGACACCTATGAAATACTTATTGGTCAGCTATCATTTACATGAATGCAGTTTAGGTTCCTGACAAATAATGTTAAGCCAGAACTATTCAGATCTCTTTATGCTTTGTTTTTCAAAGGGTTCTTTCTATTTTTCAGAAGAAAAAGAAAAAAGGAAAAAAAAATATAAAAAAGCAGTGATTTAACCTTTCAATTCCTCCTTTGACATTGATTGGACTTCTGTATTTCATACTTACCTACCACTTTGAATTACAGGAATAAAATGTAGTTTTGTTCCAGTATTTGTAATCTGTAGAATGTGTGTGAGCTATTATTCACCAGCAAAGTATAGTCAGAATTAACTTGTATATTTTCCAAGGCAAGAGCTGTTCCTGTGAAGACAAAGAAGCAGTAATGTTCAACAGTTTGAAACAACTTCTCTTACTAAACTGTATTCCCTGTCTGTGCTCAGGTTTTAGGTGTAGCTTGCATCTTAGGAAATTTGTATGTGCTTGGGATCGGGAAAAGATCAACCTCATGCTGGCCCTGCAAGGCAATATAATGATGGATCCTGGAGAAAACAGTAGCAGTATACCTGCTTCTCCTGAAGCAGCTGGTCAGGAAGTGGGTGGGTGGCAAGGGACAGTAATTTTACTGGCTCCAAGCATGTGAGAATCATGAGTGAGGCCTGAAAATATCATGTGTCTGATGTGAAACTCACTGGATTAAAATTAAAAAAAAAAAAAAAGTTTAAATTTCTTTTTGATTTATGATTTCTGAGCCACCAGACTACACACAGACTATACATTGAAACTTTTTCCACACATGGGCACATGGGGTAGGATTAGAGCAGTACACTGCCATAAATCAAAGACTTAAATTCTCACCTAATCATATAATTTTGGAGCAAGAACTTAAAAAAAATAGCAAATATGATGTTTACAATAATGCAATAGGAACTGACAACATGGAGAGGATGGAGCAACAGGATTCTAGCCAAGCTAAAATGTCAAGAAAAGGGGAAAATTCATCATCACTACAGTACATTGCTATCTCTCAGTAAGAAGGAAAAGTGAAAAGCCATGATTATCAAGCTCAAAGCAATTTCTGCAAGATCAGAAAAAAAAAACAACCACAACAAAACAGTCACTGCTCTCTGCTCTTTGCTACAAGCCAGGTTCCAGATGTTCACCCCTTTCCTCTGCCAGGAACTTTTTGTCCCATGGCTGTAGCAGCAGAAAACAGGTCAGCCATCAGCACCTTCATGCTGAGTTACTGAAGCAAGGGTACATGTCCCATGTCTACACCTGTCTGTCCTCATGGCAGACACAACAAAAACCAGGACATAGAATCTGGAGCCAACACACTTCCTGCTCTCCTTCAGAGGCTGTTCCACCCACTTCAGCTGGAGCATCAAGCAAAGAACCACTTCTGTACCTCTAACACAGAGCAGAGGAGAGGAAGATATATGCCATATACTCTGCTGTCCTAGTTGCTGAAGTAATTACTTTCAGCAACACAACAGGACAAATTATATTTTACACCTGCAAATTCAACCTGGGGTAGAATTCGCATGAACTTTTTTTGTTGTATCCTTTCCCATATTTACATGAAAAATACCTGAGAAAACATTATTCATTATTCTAATTTGAGAAATCTTCCTTACTTGATCAATACTAGAAAAAATGTAGTGATAAAATTTTGCTTTTCCTAATGAAAGCTTTATTAAAACAGTATTATCAAAAAGGCTATGGGTTTATTTTAGAAGAATTTTAGTCTGACTGGTGTGAGTTTAAGTATTGCAAAAACACAGGAAAATGTGGTCCTTAGTCCAAAAGATACATAACGTGAAGGTGGATTGAATGTTCAGTACTAGCCCCTAATGAAAGAAAACATAAAATTTCTGGTTCTGAATATTTATGTTTGGATTAAATTGTAATTTGTATCATTTTCTGTTTCGTTCCAGAAAAGGTATATTGCACAAGCATGTGATATTGGTGGTGCTTTACCTGTTTTAGTTCTTGACTGAGCTGTAATGGTTGGTGCATTAGACTGGAGAAGAATCATATTTCTCTTACAGCCTGCCTGTACCTGCAAATGGAAGTTGATGTCTTCACTGTGTGAGGTGGATAATCTTCACGTAGTCATAACAGTAAAGGAGTCATTGGGTTTAAAAAGTAAAATTAGGGATTGAATTCCATAAAAATGAACTTCAGTAGTTATACCCAGGGGATGATATCAATAGCTCAAAAGGTCCATTCCAGGACCTTCTTTGCAAAAGAACACTCCAAAGACAGAAAATGCAGCATAGATTAGATGTAAAAAGAATTGTGGAAAAGCGACAAAATTCAAAGCTAGAAGTATTGTTCTTAGAAAAGGCTTGTGATAGGTTTCTGCATTAAGCTACTAATATCTTATAAGTGGCTTTGCCCAAGGCATTTCTGAAACCCTTCTATAAAAAGAAAATAGGATATATTTATAGAATCATAGAATCATAGAAAATCCAGAGTTGGAAGGGACCAATAAGGATCATCAAGTCCAACTCCTGGCACCACACAGGTCTGCCCAAAAGTTTAGACCATGTGACTAAGTGCACAGTCCAAACGCTTCTTAAATTCAGACAGGCTTGGTGCAGTGACTACTTCACTGGGGATCCTGTTCCAGTGTGCAACCACCCTCTCGGTGAAGAACCTCTTCCTGATGTCCAGCCTAAACTTCCCCTGCCTCAGCTTCACACAGTTCCCACAGGTCCTGTCACTGGTGATAACAGAAAATAGGTCATCTGCCTCTCCACTCCCTCTCGCGAGGAAGTTGTAGACTGCGATGAGGTCCCCCCTCAGCCTCCTCTTCTCCAGGCTGAACAGGCCCAGTGACCTCAGCCACTCCTCACACGTCTTTCCCTCTAGGCCCTTCACCATCTTCGTCGCCCTCCTCTGGACACTCTCCAACAGTTTAATGTCCTTTTTGTACTGTGGTGCCCAGAGCTGCACACAGTACTCAAGGTGAGGCCGCACCAGCGCAGAGTAGTGCGGCACAATCACTTCCCTCGACCGATTAGCAATGCCGTGCTTGATGCACCCCAGGATACGGTTGGCCCTCCTGGCTGCCAGGGCACACTGCTGGCTCATATTCAACTTGCTGTCAACCACAATCCCCAGATCCCTCTCTGCGGGGCTGCTCTCCAGCGTCTCATCGCCCAGTCTGTACGTATAACCATGGTTGCCCTGTCCCAGGTGCAGGACCCGGCACTTGCTTTTGTTAAACTTCATGTGGTTGGTGATCGCCCAGCTCTCCAATCTGTCCAGATCTCTCTGCAAAGCCTTTCCACCCTCATCCGAGTCCACAACTCCTCCAAGTTTAGTGTCGTCGGCAAATTTGCTCAGAACACCTTCTAGTCCTACATCCAAATCATTTATAAAAACAATGAAGAGGACTGGCCCTAAAATGGAGCCTTGAGGGACTCCACTAGTGACCATCCGCTAGCCAGATGTGGCCCCATTTACCACAACCCTTTGAGCCCTGCCCGTCAGCCAATTGCTTACCCATCGTATGATGTTTTTGTTTAGCTGTATGCTGGATATTTTGTCCAGTAGGATCCTATGGGAAACTGTGTCAAAAGCTTTGCTGAAGTCCAAAAAGATCACATCAACTGGTTTCCCTTGATCAACTAGATGGGTGATCTTATCATAAAAGAAATCAAATTTGTTAGGCAGTACCTACCCCTCATGAAGCCATGTTGGCTGGGACCAATGACTGCATTGTCCCCCAGGTGAGCTTCGATAACTTCAAGGAATATTTTACACTGAAGATTATCTCAGATTAATCCTTGAAAGAAATTCTAGTTTAGGAGGCATTTGGACTTGCAATTTGCATCTAAATTACAGATTGATCTAATTCATGTTATGAATCCAAAAGCATAGTTCTAAAAACACTTCAAGTTTTGGAGAAGCACAATAGATTGATCCAAAACAAAATTACCTCTATATTACAATGTTCTTGTTAACTCCATGCAATAATTATTGTAATAATGACTGGAAAAATACAGACTGTTGTGTTACAGAGTAGCTTAAAATTAAAATATATATATATATATATCTTCTATATTTCTATTTTCTATACCTTCCATATAGATATATTCTAGACAGATAATAGATATCTTCTCCATTTTGTTTCATAACAACACAAATCAGGAAAATAGTGTTACCAAAAAAAAAAAAAAAGTGTCTCACTGAGGAAGAAAGAATGAATTTTTAACCCAATAGTTTCTTAAAGATTCAGCAAACCTGTTTCCGAATATGAAAGTGGTGGGGGTGTCATGATCTTTTTTGTTGTGTCTGTACTTTTGGCAGACATTTTAGGCACTGCTTGGGACCGGGGGACTGCATACACATACTATTTCCCAAGCTCTTTTACCCTTCCTTCATCTCCAAAGAGTTATTTGTTATTTTTACCCTTTCCTAACCAGTATTAACTTGTTCCAATGTTGTGAATGATAACCTCCTCAACCCCAAATTTTTCTTATGCTATTCCAAGAATATTCCTTACATAGTTCATGAGTTTCTCTCTTCATATGTTTTCTTTAGAGCACTTCATGAGCCATCAGCTTTCATCCCATGCTATGCTCTTCCATTGAAATACCTGAGCTCTTTACTAAGACAAGAAGTACCCCTGGAGATCTATTAGAGTCATGGAGTGGAGCAGCAGGACAGGGAAAGAAAATATAACAGCAGTTTCTCAGATATTACAAATTATCTGTCTTAATCAAATATACAAATCACTAAATGAACTGAGAAGAGTGTCCCCATGTTTGTTTTCACACACTTAAATCTCATTGTGTTCTGTGCATTCATGGTGGTTTTTCTAAAGGAACATTTAATTTTCAATTAGATTCATGGAATTTCAGTCAATTTTAACCATAACTCCTGAGTAGAGAATTATAATTGTGTTAATCCCGGACATTAATCCCCTCTTTAATACTTTTGCTGGGAAGGTCATTTAAAAATTTACGTAGTTTGCATTTATGTTGTGAGCCACATCTCAGGTTATTGACCGGTTAATACTTCTCAAGTCTTAAACATGCATGAAATGTAATAGTCACCTTTTACAAAGCAATCTCTTTCACAGTCCTCCGTTTTTTCCCAAGATTTGTTCTTATTCCTTTAATAGGATTATAATCTGCAACACATTATCTGAATTTTTAACTGCTATGACCCTTGAAAATGTCTGGGTTCATCAATATTGTCCAACTTTGTACCAATTCCTGAGTAGGATGAGTGGGCTCAACTAGTTAATTGTGTCATTACTAATATAAGCAATACTATTCAAGCATGGTTTAAGTGTGGGTGTGTATGGATTATAAGTGTATAATATGAATTTGAACTTGTTTCTTAAAGATACTGAGTATCTTTAATCACTGCTGCTTTCAGTGAGATTTGAGAGTGCAGAGGAGCCTTGAAGAATTACCTTATCGCGCTTCAGAATCAGAACTTTTAGTTCCTAAATTACCAATTTCTTAGATTCATAAATCTAATACAGAAACTGTGAGTCTGATCTTTATAAGTTCTTCATAGAATTTGTTAAAATTTCGTCTCCTTATTCATATGGATAGATCATTCTTATATGTATGAACATGGATGAAAAGCAAATAAATACAAACAAATAAAGCAACACCAAACACAACTTGCCTATAAAAACATTATAAAACAAACAAACAAACAAACAAAAAACACTGTGTAGGCCTTGGTCAGTTACCCAATTGCACTATATGATTTTATGTTGTCATGCATTGTATTGGCACAAGTCTTTTTTTCAATATTTAGGTTTACTGGAAGTTTATTAACTTAAAATATTTCAAATGAGGACAAATTTCAACATTTTTGTTCATTGGCAACAAAAAACAAAAGATCAATAAATGAATTTTAAAAGGTTGTAAAATATTTTTGAGAGGTCTTTTTTAAAATTTCACAATGCGTTGCATCCCAGGAAACTATTCTTGGTTGAATATTAGGGTTAGAAGAGTAGCATTTTAGATACATTTTCTATAGAAACTTGATTTATATGTCTTAGGGCAATAAATACACATACACACTTGCATAGGCATACATATAGACATATAAAATGGTTTTATTTTCTGGACTAACCATATTAAGTCTATTCTGTCACTCATGAACGTGCTATAGAATATATCTAAGAGCTAACAAATACTAAAAAAACATGTTTTGTGTCATCATATCTATTGAAGGAAGGCATGGATCTTCTTTTGTTCTGTATTAAAAGTAAATACGCTCTTTACTTCTACTGTATTTGGAAAATTGTTTTAGAAACCTCTGTCTAACCTACATCCAAAACTTATTTCTGTCTGTTGGTCTTATGCCCATGAGCTTTAGATAATAGCTCACTGGCTTCTCACTGTACTGGAAAAAATTAAACTAGTAAATATAATAGACCCAGAGATTTTTTTTTTCCCTGTTTTCTTTTCCTGAACTACTTTTTTTTTTTTTTTTTTTTTTTTTCCTGAAAGTTAAAAAGTGTTCCTGAAAAGACAACTGAGCTAGAGGATGCCAGGAGTTGCATGAAGAGACATACTTTCCTATACCTTTTTTTTTTTTTTTTTCTTTTCACCCTTTATCAAATCTGCAGTATACTGATTTTTCAGTTAAACCAACTAAAATAAGATGTAGGACCTGAAATCCCAATGGAACTACTTGTCTCTGATATCTGACAGTTGAAAACAACTACTTGTGTATTCAAAATTAAACACAAGAACTAGGAGGTTGAATCAGAGCTTTAATTATATTTGCTGACCAGAGGTATTTATTTAAACTGACTGCCTAAAAAGAACGTTTGGAAGTCAAGGCTATATATAGTGAAACAAAGCCACTTCAGTAAAAAATTGGAACACGCTGCCCAAGATGTTGTGAGATCTCCAGTCTTTGAGATTTTCAGAACTCATCTGGACAAGATCCTGAACTACCTTAGCTAACTTCAGTGTTAGCCTTGCTTCAGGAAGCACTGTGAACCTCCTATAGTCCCTTCCAGCCAACATTTTCTTATGATTCTATGGTTAGAGTGGGAAAAAAGTTAAATCCAGTCAAAATATTTTGAAAAGAGGATACGCATTGTTACTGTATACAGAAATTTCAAAGAATTTACATTGTTTTAAAGATATATTAAAGCTATGACATATAACAGATATGACAAATTTTAAAGATGCATTTAAAGATACAAGTCTTAAGTTTTACATGTGCAAATGCTATTTGCGTATTTTCTATCTTAATCATGCTTTCATGGACATAAGTCAAAGACGTCTCATGGAGAATAAACTTGAAGACATAAATCAACAATCAGTTTCTTTCTGTAAATTAAAAGATGTTCAGGAAATTTTCTAATACATTTGGACATTTTAAATATACATATTTTATTTGATGTTTATTTAAAAATATTCCTAACAATCAACTTCTATGTTAAATCTAGGTAACCATCCATGTGGATAGAAAAAAAACCTCCACCACTAGATAACCCCTAGTAGATACCAGGCTATTTATTCTGAGAACTCTCAGTATGTCTTTAAACTACCTAAATAAAAGATGACATTTCAAATGGGATCCATTTCATAACGAAAAACATAAACACCCTTTTTGGAGACTTATGATTCAATTCCTTGCACAAATGGTCAGATAAATTCTTTTTGTCTTTTCTGATCTCCACTGTATCAATAGAAGCACACACATAAGTTAATATTTCATCATATTTAGACTTAAAAAGGAAAAAGAATTGTGAAACATACAGCCAGTAATCCAGAAGATGGTTCATATATCATTAAATGACTATTCTGCAGCTTGCCAGTCATATACCAAATATCAGTGTCATGATTCCCTGCCCAGTCCCAGCCATGCTACAAACAAAATCACAGGGTAACACAGCTCCAGAAGCCAGACAATCAGCACATATGCGTTCCATTCTTACAGCACTATATATCTACATTTCCCTCTTGCACTGGAGATTGAAGGGAAGATATTAGTGATCAGCTTTGCCTCTTTTGAAGAGACCACCTAGGTGGGGAAATTCCCACCAACGCTGAGTCCTCCACTCCAGGTCTCCTTATGTCACTTTCTGAAAAAAAAAAAAAAAAAAAAAAAGTTCTTGATCTTTCTGACAGTCATGTATGCATGCACTAAATCTCCCAATATCAAACTCTCTGAAGCTGTGTGGGACAACATGGAACTACCTCTGAGAAATTATTTTTAGCCATTTCTATGTTCTGAATGAAAGTGTCTGTGTAATAAAGTTAACCTCTGAATTTCTTATTGACATAGAGTGGTATTGTGACTTATGGAAAACCCAAGTACTGTGAAAAACACCGATTTCTTTCATATTGAATTAACCTCTGACAGTTACATGTCAAATGGGCACATAGAATAAATAGCTACCATTATTCCATAAAAACAGGCAAAACCCAGCTGTGACTGTTGCAGAGCTATGTAAAAGGTGGTGTCTGAATTAAAAGTCTGGGAATTGCTCAAATGTTTCTTAGTCTTCTATAATTTAATTATCTGATACAACATAAGGTAGTTGCTAATGAAATTACAATGATTTTTTTTTCTGAAGAGTGACAAGATTTTAGGCAAGAATTTTACAATTCATAAGCTTGCAATGTGTTTCTAAAGCTCTATCTCAATCAGTGGAGACTGTTTTCCCTTTCTGTCTCCTTACTGTTCTCTCAAAGTTACAGGTAAGAGTGAAAGATATTTTATGCTTTTTTACTTATCAAAGAAGTTTTAAGACTCCACTTCCCAAGAAAAACAGAAGCTTTATGCTGAAATTAAAACTATTTATTTCAGTAACAGTTAGAAATTCTTTTTATTTCTCCCATTTGCATAACATTATTACCACTTTTGGAAACGAGTAGTGTTAAATGCTGTGGACTAGTTCCACATGAGAAATATACTATGCTTTCCTGACTGTAATGAACTAGTGTTTTAAAATTTTCCTTGTGAACAAAACAAGTGAATGATAAATGCCCAGCTTTGCTCTTATATATTTTTTTTAATTACCTATGAGCCCTTGAACACTCACTTCTTTCCATTAGATTCTCCTGTGCTCACTGAATTCTTTGGTGTGTACATGATCTAAGTCAGCCAGCCAGGAGCAAGTGACCATGCTTCGTCAGAGATGCAGTTAATGCCAGCCTTTTCCCACTGCCTGGCTTAGAGCAATGGGTGTATCTCTGTTACAGCCACTGAGGGCTCACTAGTTACTCACTAGTTGCTTCAAGAGAGAACTCCAACATTTAGAACTACTGTGCTGTCAGGAAAATGATATAAGGCAAAAGGATAAATCTAGACTGCAATCATCTACACTACCTACTTTCCAAGAAATTTTATCATTCTATGCACTTAAAATCATTGTTTGCCTGCTAGTTCTCTAGTGTATAATTTTCTACATCTATGCAACAAGTAAAAATATGCTATTGAAGGGCTTAGGTCATGTCTCCAAGCTAATAATCTCTATGATACACATGGAAGCACACATCCAACATTATTCTGCTCTCTTTTGTGGAGAAAAAATGAGTTAGTTGCAGTTTATAGGAAAAATCATTCATCTCATTAATTATGCTTATTCATTCAGAATCATGTCTGCCAGGGGAGATGACCACCTTTGGATGACATTAGAACAATTAGAGATCAATTATGGACCCAAGGCAAAATTAACTCTGTTGTGAAGAGGTAGGTGTTTTTATGTTTTGGGACAGGGACTGTGATATTTGGGACAGGGACCAAAATTTCAGGTATAGTAGTAACTGGCTATATGGTTGGTATCTTACCCAGCGATTCTGGAAGATTTGTCAAATATATAACAAGACTTAGTTAAAGTAGTTAGTGGCATGTTATGTTATCACTGTACTATAAAGAGCGACCAGTCTGAGTGCTGGAAACAGAAACAAACACAAAGGGCACATTTGTAAAGAAAATCTGTTCATGACTTATGGTATGTTTGTAAAATATTAAAAAAATCCTATTGTAATAAGCACAATTGAAGGCTAGTAGAAAAAAATATACCTAATCTATAGGAAAGGATATAGAGATAACCTGTGGAGTCCATTGGTATGCTAATCTTGATGCACAAATTTTCTGTACAAATCGGGATGCAGCTTTGCACTGTTCTCTGGTTGACACAGATAGGAGACATCATTGTTTACTTGCTACTTATTGTTTGTAATCCCAAGCAATCCGAATGTTCTGAAGTCACTCTTAAGAGTAAGCTAATTCAGTAAATAACTAGTTCACACCACCTGGGCTTGACATAATTCTGTTGTATAAGCAAATTAATTATCTTCTGAGTTATTACAGTCAGCTGTATCTTACTACTGTATGTTTCTCTTTGGAAAAGGGTCATGGAAATGAATCTCACAAAGCCACTTAATTGCATCTCTATAATAAAGTAGTAGGAGCAGCTGCTGAATAGCTGATATCTTTACATCCTAATGAAGTACCATGTTGTAGCCAAGCTTTATTCACTTGGAGAATAATGTTATCCATCGATAAATCACTTAGTAAGTTTTTAGAAATATTATTTCTCCTTTTCTAGATAATCCTAACAATATCAGTTAAAGCACAGTCTTGCCTTAGAATCACAGTGAAAATTTTAGTGCTGTGTCAGGTCAGAAAATGATAATGCTTGAAACTTTTCCGAAAGGATATTATGAAGATGCAACATCGTAAGGTCAGCTACAGTTCTCTAGGTGAAAGAAAGAACATTAAAGGGAAAAAAAAAAAAAAAAAAGAGAGAATAACAAAACTTCAAAACCTTATTTTTACTGTATTTATTCTACATTCTTAAGTTCTTAGCTTTGGAGGAGTGATTACTTCCACTTAGAAAAGGAATAAATGTTAACTTGTTTATTTTCTGGAGGTGTACAAAGAACTTTGCAAAGGAACATCTCAACATTTTCAAAAATAAAAATGTGAATTTTTCCACTGAGAAAGATCATAATTATATAATACTTGCATAGTTCAATGTTACTCTCATGTTTGTTTGTTTGTTTAAAAAAAAATAAAATGCTAGTTTGGGATAAAAATATGTATAGATTTACAGAATAAGTATACCACTGAGCCCTCTGCCTGGATACTGCTGTATCTTAAAACATATCTAAGATGATACAGAGATGTATCAGAATGATGTCACAAGATAAAATAGTAGGGCTGGCACTGTGAGGACCAGATGGTCAGTGATCACAAGGCAGTAGTAGAACAACAGGTGATAAGAAGAATCAAAAGAGACACCAACTGAGAGGAAAGTAGAAATTTTCAGCTTCTACACTACCTACTATTTCATCAAAAGGGTTGCAAAAATGTCAGGGAAAACACTCAAGGTACCTCCATAGCCTGGTGGTTATGTCTGGGATAAGTGTTTGAGATTTGTCTTGCAAAAGTAGAGTGGAGTGGAGTACAGAACTGAAAAACTGTAGTGAAGATATTCTTAAGATTAAATGAGGTTACTGCTTAAGCAAACTGGGGTCAGTCAACAGGAGTCTCAGAAATGCCAATTTTAATCAGAAATATTCATGTCAAATTGAATTTGCAGTTCTTGCATGGTGAGAAGTGATTCTCACTGGGTGAACCTCCATGTTATCCATAAAGTAAAATAAATCAGTTTCCTATGTAGTACACATTTCTAATCAGACATAAAACCATTCTGAACACTTGAGTTTGACTTCTGATAACATTTAGGGGTAAGCTACATTTTTAAAAAGTTATTTGCTCTATAGTAGAATATATTTTAACAGTGAAAATTGAAAAGAAAAAGTGTTTCTTTCTTCCGTTGTCACTCAAAGCAATGAGAACTGGATTTCAATTTCCTCAAGGAAAAAAGTCTTATACATTTATACATGTGTGCACTTCTGGGTGTATGCAGGCACATTCCATACTGTTAACTTTGAATCCATTACTTAATATCAAATACAAAAGAGAGATGGTGTCCTCAAGTTTTATGTTCATAAAAAAATCAAATATTATGAAGATAAGCAACTTGCACAGAGGAAATCCCCTCAAGATTAAGAGCTATTGCTCCTAATTAGATACCAAAGAATCTAATGCCCATCCACAAATACATAAGAAAATGGACTCCATAATTTTCATTCAGATAAAATATTAAGCATTACAGGGCCATCAGACAATACTTGTGAACAAATCCAGAAGTGCTGCTCTCTTTATTCTCCCTTTCTCCACCACTGCTTAGCAGCATGAATACAATATCAAAATCAGAAAATTAATGCAGACTAAATATAGGTAGCATTTTTACTACTTGGGAGTGGTATCAAAAGAAGTGGTTAGATATAAAAACAGCATAAAAAGTGCTCTAAAAGATACTTACAATTAAAACAAAACAAAACAAATCAAAACCTCCATTTAGCAATACGGAAAGTTTTTCACCCTCCTTCCATCTCACTTTTCATCCTCTATAGATGATAGCCTCGGGGTAGTTAAAGGGCATGTTTCTCATTGGCAGGGACAATGAGAGATTCTCATAAGGCTTTCTCATGAGGATTTCTTTGCTCTTTTACAGAGGCTGTGTTAAGGGTGGACAGAGAACTACTAAAATGAGACAAAGCTACAATATATAGCTGTACAGATATTTCACCAATTACTGATCTGAACAGTATAGCCTGTCAAATTGGTTTGACACAAGATTATGAAAATAATAAGTTGATTTACAGAATCACAAAACTGTAGGGGTTGGAAGGGAGCCCAGAACTGGACACAGTACTCCAGGTGAGGCCTGACAAGGGCAGAGTAGAGGGGGAGGATCACCTCCCTTGACCTGGTGGCCACGCTCCTTTTAATGCACGCCAGGATCCCATTGGCCTTCTTGGCCACCAGGGCACACTGCTGGCTCATGGTCAACCTGTCATCCACCAGGACCCCCAGGTCCTTCACAGTGCTCCTCTCCAGCAGGTCATCCCCTAGCCTGTACTGATACATGCGGTTGTTCCTTCCCAGGTGTAGGACTCTACACTTGCTTTTGTTAAACCTCATTTGGTTTCTTCCTGCCCAGCTCTCCAGCCTGTCCAGGTCCCGCTGAATGGCAGCACAGCCTTCTGGCGTGTTGACCACTTCTCCCAGCTTTGTACCATTGGCGTACTTGCTGAGGGGGGGACACTATTCCCTCATCAAGTTTGTTGATGAAGATGTTGAACAAGACTGGACCCAGCACTGACCCCTGGGGAACACCGCTAGTGCCCCTGGGGAGCAGCACTAGTACCACTGGGGAACACTGCTACTGAAAAAAAAAATAAATAAAACTGCTTTAACTTCTTTTCTAAAACTGCTAACCCTGCTTAACTCTGCTGCACCTTCAAAAAAGAAAAAAAATATCAGAAATTTTGAGAGTACATTGAAATTTTTACAGAACATGCAAAGAAAAATAATGCAGATTTTTGATACCTAGTCTTGTGTATCTAGGGAAAAGGTAGAAACACTAAGGTGAAATCAGGATTCTGGGTGTTGCGCTCTTTTTTCTCTCTACTTATTTATATATTTATTTATTTGTTTATTTATTCATTTTATATAAACCCATAATTTACTATAGCTCCAGTTCTTAAGTCCCCCCAAATATTTGGCATGAGCTGCTCATAAATAATGACTGTTATGGTTATAGCCTTCAAATCTACTAGCTTGCACTTTGCCTATATAAATACAAATCACAATTATGTTATGTTGTTGGGCCAAGATCCCCTGCAGTTTTAAATTCCTGAGCTATGAGAAACAAATTCAGAATGCATGTCAGGGAATGTTCAGGTTCTTTCCTTGTATATTATTTAATCTGTAGGTTTTCCAACAAAACAGGCTAAACAATAGATGCTTTAACAATACCATTTTGACAAGCAATAGACACTTCAAATGTCTTTGGTTATTGTTCATTCATGTCAAAAGTTATTTTTCAATGAAAGAACACTCCAAAGGTACACAACGACACACAACATAAGCCAAATATCAGGACTCAAAAGAAATTTTGGAGTTGATCAAAATATTATCTATATGAAACACTAATAACAGCTTAGATTTCATTTAAGGATATGAAAATACAGAAACAAGAAGGTAATGAATAAAAAAAATGGAAGCTGCCTGTCATGTAAATGTGCCAAGAAACGCCAGCATCTTTGACACCTTTCTTTTGTTTTAGTTCTTTGTATAGAATAGGTACTTGCATATTTACACATATACCTGTATGTGCATTCATATACATGTATACATATATATATATATGTAAGTGTTGTTGTCCATTGTAATTAATTCAGTCTCCCCTTGATAAACTATGCAGAACTTTTAAAACTATTGCATTTATTGCAATCATATGCAGTTTTTCTTCCTTCATGACTTCCCCAATCATGTGGTACTGTGAAGCAGGGAAAACGTTACCAAGAGTGGTGATGGTATTTTAAATCAAAGTACACCTTCGGACTCCCCTTTTGCTTCTCTGAAATCTCTGATCTTCCAACAATCAAGAGAGCAATCTAGATATAAGATATTCAAACATTCACAGATTTAAGCTGCATAATATGACTGTGATTGGATGTGGATGTGAAGGAATAAAGCTATAATCATCCCATTTCAAATTGGCATCTCAATTTCAGTGTAACCAGCCATTTGTAAGTATGTAACTAGCTAACTGGCTGAATATGCAGCATCCAAATTTCTCTTACAAGTCATTTCCAGTAATGATGGCAACAAGAAAGCAAGTCTAATAGGGACTATTAGACTACCAGTTTAGAATGTAATGGATGGCTTTTCACATCATGAATATTTAGTTTAAGTATAAAATAACACTCGTTTTGCATAGTTACTTTGCACACTTTAAGTACTAAGCCAGGTTTGTTTCATTTCTTGAATCTCTGCATTTAATGAAGAATTAGATTTAACAAAGTAGTTTATTTTTATGCAGACTTTCTATTTAGAAATCAAGTTTTGAATGAGGCACTTAAACTTCCTAAAAAGAGAAAGAAGAATTATGTTTCAGAAAGGACAAGACACTGGGAAAGGGCCAGTCTGTGTAGAACACTCAAGAGCAATACCTTTGAGAATGATTAGCAAATGAAGAGTCTGATCAAGGGTTGCTGGAGGGTACTTTACTTTCAAAAACTCCAAGTGACTGCATCTGAACTATGGCAGACACAACTTTCAGCTCTTTTATGTGGCTGTGGGGCTTACTAATGGAGACAGAGAGAGAGAGCGAGAGGACAGACAGAAAGAGAAAGAAGAGAAATGGAGTAGGTGTCTTTTACATCTCTGCTAGAAAGTGTCCCACCTGGGTTGAAAATTCTTCTCAAGTAAGAGAGTTTCAAAGACATAAAGCTCTCCTCATGATTTGGCAGCAAGGCCACACATCCAAAGAACAATGATTATCACATGTTTAGATCCCATTTTTCTTTCTCTGTTCTTTGCCAGTATTAAAATTCATGAGGTAAGTGGAAGACAGTCTTGATACCCTAAGCTGGTGGCCAGGACATGAACAGTGTTGGAATATTTTCTGAGTTCCTTCTTCTAAGACTGTTTCTGTAACAGATACAAACAGATAACAGTTTTAAAGCAAACAGATGACTCACACTCTCCATTCTCAGGTGGATGCTCTGCTAAAAACAAACAAACAAACAAACAAAACAACGACAATGACAACAACAAAAATCTAACTTCTGCTTTTCCCCACAGAAGTAAAATGTAGGCAGTATATGCAAGGAGTACCCCTTCACATACCTGTTTTATTTCTGTTCCCTCAAATAACCTATAGCTTCGTTCATACATGACTCTCTTGAAGGTAGGTGGTGTGGGTTTGCATCCCTCAGGCTAAGGGGTGTGCTCAATCTAGATTGACTGTTTCCTGCTTAAATGCTGAAATCTCTATGGCTACTGCCTCCTCCCCTCTGCTGCAACTGTAAAGAAAGCAGCCACGTCTTTGTGAGGTCCTGTCAGCATGTGTCAGACCCTGAAGCAGCCTGGCAGAGAAATGCTTCATTTCTGGATCTTCATCAGGTTTAGACAGGAGATAAGCAACAAGCTGTTGGGGCTGGGGAAGCCCTGGGCATGCACTGAAACAAATTTTAAGAGTTTATAGAATCTTAAAATCAAACAGGGAGGAACCGACTTATTTTAACAGCCTCCAGGGTTAGTCACTGGGCATGTGAGGGGATTTTTTATTTCAGTCATCTCAGATCTGCCAAAGTTCATCTTATGTACTTTACTCCCTTTATTCAGTCTAAAGGAAAGATCTGCCTGCAATCAAGCTGTTGAATACTGGTGCAATGTGATGGTCAGATGGCAAGGGTTTCTATGATTTGCATGTAATTCTCTTCTTGAAAAATAAATAAATAAATAAAAATATTATTTCTATTTTAAAACAAAATAAAGTATCACAATTAAGCCATTAGTATTAGCAATATAGTTCAAATGAATAACAATAAAGAATTTTACTCTAAATACGTTATCCATCACACCATTATCTGAGTGATTTTTGTTGCTGTTTTTTCTTGAACACAGCCTATAACAAATTATTATAACAAATACTCACTGGTGTATATTCTTATCAACTACATAGATATGGATTTTAGATATCTTTGACAAACACATACATTTTTAGAAAGAATAAGGCAAAAACATAACAAAATTTTAACCTTCTGTGTAACCTAGTGAGTACATTTTTTGCTGTAAATATAACAGTATGAACAAAATAGGATTTCACCTTCTGCAAACATTTGTCTTTTTTTGTGTGTTTAGAAAAAGAAAAATTAAAATAATTTTATATGAAGTGATTTTCAAAATTATTTTTGAGTTACTCAAATATCTAAAAAGCATTTTGAATCAACAACAAAGGTAATGTGTTACCCAAAATATAATTTAAAAAATTAAATTAAAAAAAAAAAAAGGTTAAAAAAAGGTATTGAAACCTGCAATGTTGAAAGATTTCCAGCACGTTGGGCTACCCTGAGTTGTTATATTGCAAAAGATATCTCATCAAAATTTATTGTGTTCAACTCTCTGACAGCAAAAGTCTACTTGCAAGTTTTTAACTTGCTTTACACAATTTTTCTAGATATTTACACAATTTTTCTACACAATATTTTTCTAGATATCTACTGGAAGTGAAATTAATGAAATTCCCTTCTTCCCTTCCCTTCCCCCTTCCCTTCCCTTCCCCCTTCCCCCCCTTCCCTTCCCTTCCCTTCCCTTCCCTTCCCTTCCCTTCCCTTCCCTTCCCTTCCCTTCCCTTCCCTTCCCTTCCCTTCCCCCTTCCCTTCCCTTCCCTTCCCTTCCCTTCCCTTCCCTTCCCTTCCCTTCCCTTCCCTTCCCCCTTCCCTTCCCTTCCCCCTTCCCTTCCCTTCCCTTCCCTTCCCCCTTCCCCCTTCCCTTCCCTTCCCTTCCCTTCCCTTCCCTTCCCTTCCCTTCCCTTCCCTTCCCTCATTGTTTTCTTTCCTCATTATTTCAAATCCGGATAACCTCTCCAGAGAGGTGTGCTGTCTTCCTGAAGCATGTGTCAGAGATGTTAGGAAGCCTCTGCTGCAGCTCATTAAACCAGAGAACTATTATCCTCTTATCATCATTCAGACTGGGTCCCGGGATGCTGCGACAAGGAAAATGAGTAATATTAGAAAGGACTTTGCATCCCTGGGGAGGATGTTGAAGGGATCGGTGGTGCAAGTAGTGTTCTCCTCTGTCCTCAATATGGGTAACCAGGACCCAGAAAGAAGGAGGAGAATGGGACAGGTAAGTGAAGGCTGAGGGGGTGGTGTCTAGACCAAGGCTTTGGGTATTTTGATCTTGGGCAGGTCTTTGAGAAGACGGGTATGTGGGCTGCTGATGGACTCTAACTCAGCAAGTGGGGCACAAGTGCATTGGGAACGAGCTCTGTGGACTGATTACCAGGGCTTTAAACTAGGTTCAACGGGGGAATGGAGGAGAGTTAAATGTGACAGAAAAGGGCTGGGGGATATCGTCACTGCTGTCACTGTTGAAGATAGTAGGGAAAAACCTCTGAGTTGTCCCATAGGATCGTCTGAGGGCTCCTCAGAGAAGGTAATGTTCCTGATCCCCTGTCTGGAATCTTCTTGCATCCCTCTAGGGGTAACTGCGCCTGCTGCTTCCCTAAAGTGCCTGTATACCAATGCACGAAGCAAGGGAAATAAACAGGATTAGCTCAAGATCTGTGTACAGTCGCAGGGCCACAATCTCATTGCAATCATGGAGATGTGGTGGGACAGCTCGCATGACTGGAAAGCTGTCATGGAGGGCTACGTCCTTCATAGGAAAGACAGGCTGGGGAAGCAAGGGGGAGGAGTTGCCCTTTATGTGAGAGAGAAATTAGAATGTACCCAGCTCCATTTGGGGGAGGGTGAAGAACGAGTGGAGAGCTTGTGGGTGAGAAGGGGCAGGCTGGTATGGATGATACTGTTGTGGGGGTGTAATACAGGTCACCAGATCAGGTGGAGGAGGTCGATGAGAACTTCTACAAGCAGCTGGAAGTAGCCTCGCAATCTCAGGCGCTGGTTCTCATGAGGGACTTTAATCATCCAGACATCTGTTGGGTAAGAAACTCAGCCAGGCACGCGCAGTCCAAATGGTTCCTACAATGCGCTGAAGATAATTTTCTGATGCAGGTGGTGGAGGAGCCAATGAGGTGGGGGTTTCTTCTGGACCTTGTTCTTACCAACAGGGATGGGCTTGTTAGGGATGTGAAGGTTGGGGGCAGCTTGGGATGCAGCGATCATGAGATGGTGGAGTTCAAGATTTGGAGAGGAAGAAATGAGGCAAAAAGTAGGATTGCTACCCTGGACTTTTGGAGAGCCAACTTTGACCTCTTCTGGGACCTACTTGGGGGTATCTCATGGGGCAGATTGCTAGAAGGTAAAGGTGCTTGTGAGAGCTGGGCAACATTTAAACAGAACTTCTTCTAAGCCTAAAGTTTGGTGCATTCCTAAGAGTAGGAAACTGGGGAAGAGGGGCAGGAGACCTGTGTGGATGATCAAGGAGCTCACCGACAAGTTCAAAAGGAAGAAGAAGGTATATGAAATGTAGAAAAAGGGCCTGTCCTCTTGGGAGGAGTATAGGAGTGTTTTCAGGGCCTGCAGCGATGCAAAGAGGGAAGCTAAAGCCCACCTGGAGATGAAGCTGGAAAAGGAGATAAAGGATAATAAGAAGGGTTTCTTTAAGTATGTAAACAGTAAAAGGAAGACTAGGGATAATGTGGGTCCCTTGATGAATGAGGGGGGTGTCCTGGTAATGGGGGATGCTGAGAAGGTGGAGATACTGAATGCCTTCTTTGCTTTGGTCTTTGCTTCAAGGACTCCCCATTGGGACTCCTGGACCCTGGAGGGAGGAGAAAGAGTCTGGAAATGGAGAGCTCCCCTCTGATTGAGGAGGGGTGGTCTCTGAGCGTCTGGGTGGGATCAATGCACACAAATCCATGGGGCCTGATGGGATGAATCTATGTGTGCTGAGGGAGCTGGCAGAGGTGATCGCCGAACTGCTCTCTATCATCTTTGAAAAATTTTGGAAAACAGGAGAGGTGCCTGAAGACTGGAGGATAGCCAATGTCACTCCAGTCTTCAAAAGGGCAAGAAAGAGGATCTGGGAAACTACAGGCCAGTCAGTCTCATCTCTGTCCCTGGAAAGGTGTTGGAACAGCTTGTTCTGGATGCCATCTCCAAGCAATTGGAAGAGAAGAAGGTTATGAGGAGTAGTCAGCATGGATTCACCAAGGGGAGATTATGCTCAACCAACCTCGTTGCCTTCTGTGATGACATCACCAGCTGGGTAAGAGGGGGGAGAGCAGTGGATGTCATCTACCTTGATGTCAGCAAAGCTTTTGATATTGTCTCCAATGACATCCTGCTAACAAAGCTGAGAAAGTGTGGAATAGATTAGTGGACAGTAAGGTGGATTGAGAAGTGGCTGACTGGCCGAGACCAGAGGGTGCTGATTGGTGGCACAGAGTCTGGATGGAGACCTGTGACAAGCGGTGTTCCCCAGGGGTCAGTGCTGGGTCCGGTCTTGTTCAACATCTTCATCAACAAACTTGATGAGGGAATAGTGTCCCCCCCTCAGCAAGTACGCCAATATACAAAGCTGGGAGAAGTGGCCAACACGCCAGAAGGCTGTGCTGCCATTCAGCGGGACCTGGACAGGCTGGAGAGCTGGGCAGGAAGAAATCAAATGAGGTTTAACAAAAGCAAGTGTAGAGTCCTACACCTGGGAAGGAACAACCGCATGTATCAGTACAGGCTAGGGGATGACCTGCTGGAGAGGAGCACTGTGAAGGACCTGGGGGTCCTGGTGGATGACAGGTTGACCATGAGCCAGCAGTGTGCCCTGGTGGCCAAGAAGGCCAATGGGATCCTGGCGTGCATTAAAAGGAGCGTGGCCACCAGGTCAAGGGAGGTGATCCTCCCCCTCTACTCTGCCCTTTTCAGGCCTCACCTGGAGTACTGTGTCCAGTTCTGGGCTCCCTTCCAACCCCTACAGTTTTGTGATTCTGTAAATCAGCTTATTATTTTCATAATCTTGTGTCAAACCAATTTGACAGGCTATACTGTTCAGATCAGTAATTGATGAAATATCTGTACAGCTATATATTGTACCTTTGTCTCATTCTAGTAGTTCTCTGTCCACCCTTAACACCCTACAGTTCTGTAATTCTGTAATTTCTGGGGTTAAAAGAACTCTGGAAAATGAATAATTCTTACCTTGTCCCATTAAAGCCTTGTATATTCTACTTCATTCTTTATTTTCATTACTGAATATAAGATAATTCCTCTGCTAATATCTTGGCCATTTTTCCCCTTACTTTATAATATAGTAGACCTAAATAAAAAAACAACCAAGTGATATATATATATATTTGTTATGTGATATTATTATTATTATTATTTTTAATAAGTCTTTATTGGATATATATCTTAGAAAATTAATTGGCGCTTCTGCCCACTGGGCTTTTTAGATACCTGTCCCCCTTTTCCACCAGAATTACCAATCCACATTATCACTGCAATTCACTGGAGAATTCCAGCTGTCCAAATCCATCTCCATCCCTCTTGCTGAAAGCTGAGCCCTGGCTGCTGCTGGCTGGCTCCGGCCTACAGGAGCCATCACAGGCTTCCGTGTTGCTGTGGGCAACAGTGTGGTCCCTGCACATCACATGGCATGTTGCAGCACACCCTGGGTTTAGATGGCCTCTCCTTGAATTCCTTAAGCTGATTTTGAGAACATATGAACCAAAGTAGTGACAGTCAGAAATAAAATTATTTATTCTTTATTACTGCGAAAGACTTGCACAGCACATGCCTGAATTTTCTGCTACACAGAAGGGGTAAACGGTTAATCAAAGTGTATTTGAATCTATTCATTTATGTTGTGAAGATATCTCAAATTTGATTTTATCATCAAGTTATATTTCTGTGGTAATTGCTTCAGAATTACAGCCAACTGAACATCATTTGTTAGAAAATGGTGTTTTAGGTCAGAGAGCAGTGGGTTACTTCTCTAAGCTATTTTACCCGGAGAATTGCCTCAAGTCAAAAGTGGAAATGAATTTATAGTTGTTATTTTCCTGCTAACTGTCTACAGATTCACATTACCATAGTTTGCATGACTGTCAGAGTTTGTTCAGGGAAGGCTTAGGACTGGAATAGCAAGGGTATTGCAGGTCAAGCACGCTGCACTTTGGCAGAAATACAAGACCCAGTTCTAAAATGAACTTCTGTCATTACCATGAAAATTACAGTGAATATCACTGTAATATATATATATATATACATATATGTATTCTCAGATTTACATTCTTACTTTCCTTGCCAAGGTATAAGTACCTATGTAAAAGACATCAATCAGATATATCAATAAATGTATTTTCACTGTTTGAGTCAGTTAAGTACTTTCTATTAAATCAGGTTTCATTTGTTAATTCCAGCTTACTTGAAATGTTTTATTCAAAATATATTCAGGTTCACAAACTTTCATCAAATCCACTGCCAGCTTTGGATGGATACCTTAAAGAGTTCTTATCAGGTGACTTCTGGTATGGGCGTCCCATGATGTCTGGCTCTCCATCTGTAGGAAAAAAAAAAATAAGTCTACCTCAGACTTAGGATGGTAGGGACTGCTGGTAGCTATATTTGTGAGGTTTTGATCAGGAGACTGAACACAGATTCCAGAATGCTGAAGTCCTCCAGAACAGTGCAGGCACCAGAAATAATACTTCTTTTGGGGTTAATATTTTTTAAATTCTACTTTTTCAATCTACTGATTTCAAGAAACATTAAGTATCTTCTGAATGTGCAACCACGTTTCAAGAAATGTTGCATATCAGTTCAGCAGAACTGCTCATCATAGTTCACCACAGCTTTTAATTATCACAAGGTAGCCCTTATACTTAAGATTATTAACCTCTTTTGCAAATCTCTTGGTTGAAGTGTCAGTATAGAGTTGAGTCTCTACATGGCTACAAGTAAGAATGGTATGCCTACGGCAGGAAGACTTCCACACTGAAATGTTACAGTCATCTAATTTCACAAATTTTAAACGTGTCTCACTTATTATTATCTATGTACTTGAACTCTACAGAATATGTATACTTACCAAGGGGGAATATGTATAAAGAGGTTTTTTTCTTTAACTTCAAACCAAATGTAGAAAAATGTTAAATAGTTTTAGAGACTCAGAATTAAGCCCTAACAGCAATTTTAGAGGGAAAACAAACAAACAATCAGACAAACCAATAGAATTTATTGCTTTCTCCAAAATGCAGAGAATCTGTGGGTTAAACGTCTTTTTAATCATAGCTGCTGAATGACAGGGCACATTAAATCTTTTTCTCTCTCTCTTTTTTTTTTTTTTTCCTCCCATTTCAGTCAGCAACCTTCTAATAAAAAAGAACACAATATAGAAAGAAAATCCACTGTCTGTAATTAACCACCCACAATGAACTTTGTATTATCAGAAGTCCACCTTTTTTTATAGAGTTCTTTCATGTTTGATTTTATAGAAGTTATTCCATTTCCTTATCAAGATGCTCCATTGGTAAGAACTGAGGTTAATATTTTCAGAAGGCCTTTAATAACTCAGTTAAATAAATTGCTTTAGGGTTTAAGTAAGATAACAGAGATGGCAAGTTCTGAACTGTATTTATTTTACTCTTCACTCTCATCTCATTCTACATTTTTTTTTCTTGCCATTATCAATTACAGGGAAATGACCAGTAAAATTCATAGGAAAGTACGGTGAAAGACCTATGATTTTATAGGAGCTGAGACTTCTTCTCTACACTGTTGAAAGTTCCCTACAGGATCGAATATCATCAGATATCTAGGATTTCTGCTAAGAAAACTTACTTATCTATTCCTTGTAGGGTTTTCTGTATATTCTGTTTCACACCATATCACTATGATGTGTATAATAAGTCATAGATAAATCTAATTAGCACAGCAAATATTATGAGTTAGACTTCCTGAAGGAAGGATTTTGACCTTCCAAATTCTGAAGAGCTGGATTATGCTGTTAGGATTTATGGATAGAACTCCATAAAGTGTATGTTGTGGTTTAAGTCGGCCGGCGGCTAAGCACCACACAGCTGTTCTCCCACCCTCCTCCCTCCCTCTCTGGGATGGGGAAGAGAATCATGAAAATGAAGCCTGTGGGTTGAGATAAAGACAGTTTATTAGGACAGAAAAGAAAAGGAAAATAATAATAATGATGATAATAGTACTACTACTACTAATATATACAAAACAAGTGATGCACAATGCCGTTGCTCACCACCCGCTGACTGATGCCCAGCCTATCCTCAAGCAGCCGGTCCTCCCACCCTGCCAGCCACCCCTATATATTGTTTAGCATGACATCAGATAGTATGGAATACCCCTTTGGCCAGTTTGGGTCAGCTGTCCTGGGTCTGTCCCCTCCCAGCTCCCGCTGCACCCCCAGCCTGCCTGCTGCAGGACAGAACGAGAAGCTGAAAAGTCCTTGGCTTAGTGTAAGCACTGATCTGCAACAATTAAAACATCAGTGTGTTATCAACATTATTCTCATTCTAAGTCCAAAACATAGCACCCTACAAGCTACTAGGAGGAAAATTAACTCTATCCTAGCTGAAACCAGGACAGTGTAGTAGAAAAATATACTAGAAAAAAAAATTATTAAAGAATTTAATTATATGAATATTGTGTGTAACTTCCACATTTAATGACCAGAAATAGAAGAACAACTTGTCCAAGTGACAAGTATACTGTTCTGTTTACTGTAGCTAACAGTACTTCCCTTTTGCTTTGATGGATCACAGGGGAAGACAGAGCCATTCAAGTAATAAGGTCCTGTCTAGACCTGACTGAGAAATACTATGAAATACTTATAACCTATAACTCATTGCTTTGTAGTAAAGGTACTTAACTAAGAAATAAGAGTGCCAAGTTTAAGTCTTGGTTTAATGTTTTGAAACAAGGACACGAACCTGTCTTACTTCCCAGGATCCTATGATCAGTATCCCTCTCAGTGCAAATCACATATGTGCCTGAGAAATTAAAACTAATACTCCACCCTCTCAGCTCTACAAATATTTCTTGTTACTTCCCAAACAACTTTATGTTCTTGTAAGCTTGTAGAAAATTGTGTTCAAGAAAAAGAGAGAGAGAGAGAGAGAGAGAGAAGAGAGAAAGATGACAAACTGTGTTCTTTCATAAAGATGAAAATTGATAAGTATAAAATATCCTTCTTCATATGGTCACTTCATGGAGCAAAAGTTACAGAATGAAATAGAAATTTCTCGCTAGGATTATAATCTGAATACATCAATTCATTATTTTTCTTTAGCTTTTCATTCTAAGGAAAAATATCTCAAGCATCTGCAATAAAATAGAAAGATATCTTATAATGGTATAGATAGACAGAATGCATTTTCATTCATATTGTTTTTAATATGAACTCTAGTACCTAGAAGTCTTGCATTTGTCTGTAGTAGGACTGAGATTTGACCTTTTTTTTTTTTGTATATTCCTTTTATTTGTTGATGTTGTATTCATTTTGATTCATATCTGCTATATTCTGTTTTGTTTTATAGTGAATATAGTATTATGAATAAGGAAGAAAAAAGGTAAGACCTTGAAGCTTCAAATTTCAGCCTATAGTGATTATATAAATGGGCCAGCAACTAGATATATTTAATCCCACTCCATAGGATAAGAAAATCTCTTACAATTGTTGAAAGAGACAGATTTAATTATGGCACAGTTTCACAGAAGCTAGAGCATATAAGCACTGAGTGGACACAAAGTGTTGTCAAGGTACTTTTGGCAACTGGCCAATTGCCACAGGCAAGACTCTAGATCAAAGAGTCAAAATTCTTAATCTTTGTATGAAAGGCTCATGCAGTCCAAGCTTGCTGTCAGACACTGATCAGATTATTATTCAGTATTACTTTTACTATTTCTACTTAGGGAAGAAAAATGAGGCTTGGTTATGAATGTTTTAACAGGAAAGACAAAGACATTCTCAAGAACGACCTATAGCCAGGAGATGAAAGAACTTTTTTTTTTTTTTTTCCTAATTCTAACTCATTTGAGCACTAAGAGTTTAAATTTTAGATTACAATTTAAATCCACTGTGAACACAAGATTCCACCATATTTTGCTTGTATGTTCCTATTCCAGACAGCCCCTGTGAAAAAAATGACTTGTTGACTCCTTCCAGTATTGCTAGAAAATTCTCTGAAGGCATTCTTTGTTTCAGATATCAAGGAATTATGTTGCTAAGAGAAGAAAGAGCAACTTTTTATTGTACCCTGGCTTTACGAAGGAGATGTAGTTGTGACTTTCTGTGTGTCAATAATTACAATACTGATGCATTTGTTTTCTCCTTAGCATAAGAGTATAAATACATGGTAATAAAATTATCTTATTCTCCATACACAAAACTTTCCAATAATCTCTTCTTAATTTTTCTTTTTTTATATAACCTTAAAATCTTCATAGCAAAACTAATTTTTGAAGTTGAATTTGAAAATGAATCATGAAACTCCAATACAACATAACTATTCTTTTCATAAAGAGTCTCTGGCTTTGTTTCCCATGAAGCCAGTGGGAATTATGCCATTCGAGTTCTACTGGGAGTAGGACAGGACCACAAGATATTCTGTTTCCTGGGAATACTTCAGAATGTAGATTTCCTATATTATTTTTTCATATAACCTTTGGGATTTGACTTTTTTTTTTTTTTTTTTCCTTTCATATGACCAAGATTTACTGCAGTTGGCACAAAACCATCATTACTTTTTCTTGACTGGTTTGCACAGCTACAAAAGGAAGAGGTGGGATGAGATATTGCTGAGGAAATGTGCTGGAGCTGAGAAGTTCAGTGTTTCCAAGAACGTGATATCCGTGCCTGCACCTATTCCTGCCCTTGCACTTTTTCTTTTACCTCTCCTCATAAGCAGCGTCACCCTAGTCATACACGTGTCCCTCTTTTTTGAAGTTGTGAAAGTCTATTTTGCCCACGCTGTTGAGAAACCTTGAGACAATTCATCTTAATAAGTTGCTGTGTGACTGTTTAGTTAGAGGATCTGTTACTGCTGCCAAAGTTATAATGTAGTAATCACTTGATTTTTAATCATCTTCCATTTAAATACTGTTTTCAATGCCTTCCTTGATTTTTGACTTCATAATTCACAAATTTCCCAGCAAAATTGTGTTGACATAAATATATCTTTAGCTTTCCAGTCAGAACTGAAAACCTGATTATTATTTTGTAGCTGAAAACTGGTAATCAGGTGACAAATACCCTTTGACAGATGCATATGCACACACAAGACCAGATTATAAATTAGTCTCCAAAAGGGATTTTTTTGTGGCTATGTCTGAGCCGCTCAGGTTGTACAAGGAGACCTGACAGTAATAGTTTATATTAGCTAAGTATTAAGAATAAATCTTATAATACAATTGGATTTCATTTTCACTAACTGAGAATCACTTCTTAAAAGAGGTAGTTTAAAATATCCTAGGAGATGTGGCTTTTGATTACAAAAAATAGAGACTGTCTACATATGTTTCTCATGACATCTATTTTACTATGTAACATACAACTTCATAACATTTTCTCATATGGCATCTGATGACTGGCAACAGAAGCAGGCTATCTCCTGTGTACAGTATGGAAGCTCTCCTTTGTCCAGGATACAAACCAAATAATTTTTATTATTATTTTTTTTTTTTTATGCTGAGCAATTGTGTCCAGCTGTTTGGCTGACCTCCCTGAACTGTGTCACTGCATGAAGACAACATCAGAAGACCTTAGACAGAAGAATGGCATTCAGCTATGAAGATTACCAAGAATATAACAACAATTTCATATCTACTTTAAACACAAATAATCACTTCTTCAAAGACTGAACAGTAAGATATCACTTGAAAATGTTAGCTCTGTATCTTACAAATGGGTTCTGCAGACTATGAATTTTTTAATTCATTCTGCAGACTATGAATTTTTTTATTCATTCTCATACGTATACATTACTAAAATCTCAGGAGATCACATATGTATGTATGACTTCCTGTATGACTGTAAAAGATAAATACTTCAAAAGGGCATGAAGGAGCAAATGGGAGAGCTTAAATTGTGGTCTCTTAGAAGAATGTGGAACATCATGCGAATGTCCACGCTGCAAATGAAGAATTATTAATACGACCTTAGGAGAACACTTTAAAATATCTGCTAAAAATGACATTTTCTTGTGGATATACCATCTGAAAATGATTAACTAATTGTGTTGCAGGGGAAATGAAAGAAAAAATATGAGTAGAGATACTTATAACAGACATACCCAGTTCAAAATACTCAGAAGAGAACTAACATTTTATGTTCATATTATGACCCCAAATGATGGAAAGAGGTAATAGGCAACTTTGAATTGCAGATTTCCTGCAAAGAAGAGAGTTACTTTTCTTTGTGTTATAAAATATATTTTATAGCACAATTATGTATAAGTATATAGAAAATATGTATAAAACATTTTATAGCACAATTTACAGCATATGATGTAAATACGTGCTCAGTTCAGCATATTATTTAAAGATTCACACACTTTTGGCATTAGATTATGTTGTTAATGCTTAAACGTAGGAAACTTCAATTGACGTTGCGTACTTACTGAATCAAAACTGTAGACAGAAGAAATTGAACCACCAAATCCGTGAGAAGTCACCTCTGAAACAAAAGTTCTATAATTTCTACTGCAAACACAGATTCTGAAAGACACTTTAAGCTTCCTTGCATCAAAGCGGGTTTGTGAGAATGAGTATTATCCTATAACTGAATCCTGCTGTTGAGAGGTACCCAATTTCACTCAACCACTACACTGACAAGACAAACAAGTACACAATCTTTTTTTCACTCCTCAAGATGTGAAGAAGCAGCAGTGCTACACAAGACTGATTTTACTTTACTGGAACACCAAGTGAGTTATTTCAATCTGACCTTGAATAAAATGGCAGACAACCGCTCTAAGTGTAGCTTTTCTTGTACTGAAAGTAGCTAGCTGAGGCACTGTTGACAGTACACCCATGCCACAGCTGAGCTCAGTGTGGGCTTGGTTGTCATTCTGCTTCTCAGGAGATTTTCAGTATGTGCCAGGATTTTATTTCCCCTGCTAGTACAGTAGTGACTGAACAACTTTGAATCAAATTATCTTATGATTTCTTTTTATTGTACAGGTGTGTGGTGGTTTTACTCAGGTGGACAGCTGAGCTCTACCACAACCTCTCTCTCACTCCACCTCCCCAAAGGGAAAGAGGAAGAAAATACAATGCAAAGGACTCAATGGTTGAGGTATGGACAGGGAGATCACTCAACAATTATTGTGACAGGCAAAACAGACTCAGAGTAAGGAGATTAGTAAAAATTATTGGCTATTACTAACAAGCTAAAGAAGTGAGAAACAAAGGAAAGAAATCAAAAACACCTTCACCCCATCCGCCCTCTTCCACCTCCTCCCCATGTTGAAGCAGAGGAAGGGAGTGACAGAGAAGGAGCGGCAGAGATGAAGTGCTATAGATTGACCACAACCCCCATTTCCCCGTTCCCCTGTGCTGCTTGGGGGGAGGAGGTGGAAGAGTGTGGAAGGGGGGAAGGTGTCACACAGACTGAAAGATCTGGGAATTAGGACTGGAATTCAGTACTGAGGAATTTACTATTGTTGTCACTCAATCTGGGATCACAGACTTCCAATCCCAGCTGTACAGTGCATCAAGTTCAGGATGATGACTGCTCTGGAATGTCCATATTGAAGATGCCTCAAGGTCAAGGACTGGAACAGTTGTCTGCTGGGTGGAAGGTGTAGCTTGACTCACTTTTACATTGAATGGGGCCTACAAGCCAGTTTTCTCACTTTTCAAATAAACATTGCAACTTGACTGCTGAGATCCAAGTTCCATACCATTACCTTTCATCATGCTTCTCTCCTCAGCACAGGTTTAGGTCACTTGAGTCACTTGAGATCCCAAGTGACTAAAGGTTTTTATCACCAACAGTGGTCTCTTCAGGGTAAAAAAGAAGTGTACAGTTTAGCGAGACTTCTGCATCCAACGTACTTCACAGGGTTTATATCTGCTCACCTAGAGCATATCCTATATAAATTGTTGAGCAATACTAGTTCAGCAGTAGGCTAGCCATCAAACTTTGAGGGAAAAGTTTGCTTAGCTCAAACAACCTAACTGGGAGAGTACTTTAGGCATATTCTTAAATTTTTCATTTTATACCTGCATAAGACATTAGAATACAATGATTTATGGAACTGATGTGAGAGCTATCCTGTAACACCAAAGATTTGCTTACACATTACAGCTAAACATCATGCTTTTTTCTGCTGTTTTCTAAGATTCCCCTAAATGAAATAACCTGTGTCATTGAAAATATGTTTCAAACAATGGGTCTACACTAAGATTTTTGCAACTGTAAAAGAACATGCCTCCTTCTGCCCCTGAAAAAGAAATAATAATTATAGCAACTAACATTTTCTTTCCTGCCACAACTAATGTCATAAACACAGCTTGAGACAATATAGACCATTTGTATCACATGTCTGAGCAGAGGAAGAAAGAAAGAGCATAATAGAATGGGCATTTGCTAATGGACTGTAAGAGTAATAGAGAAATCTATCATTGGAAACTGGGTATTCATCTTAGCAGGCTAAACAAAAAGATTTTTTGGAAGTTGACAATGAAAGGATTAGGTTACTAACTGCATCTACTTGCTTTAACACTTGGATGGATTTATTTATTTATTTATTTATTTTAAGAGGAAGAATAATGAGTGCTCTTTATCTGCAAGATTTTTTTAAGTTACTCAGAGAATTTAGGAATAAAAATAACCCAAATTCTTGACACATTGACCTCAAAGAATCAAACAATAGAATGAAATATTTACCATATTGCTGAGCAAGTTTTAAAGTAATATATTTTCTACATTATATGTAGCAGCAACCTGTCAAGAACTGTAGACAAGTTAAAATTTTGAAAATTATATTCAATTAGAAATGCATGACAGTAGAAGTATTTAATTATTCTGGCTGGCAAATTTTCCTGAACATGTAGCTTCATGCACCAATAATGTACTGTAATTAATCCCACTTTTCTTTTGTACCTTTCGTCTGCACATTAGACCATAGATATGTTTAAATGATCTGGAGAAGTCACTGGACACTTATTAGATATTTGCTACGTAAAATGAGTGACATGTGACTACTACATGGTATTTAGGACAATTTCCTAAAAAGAAAAATTTAAAAAGTCACATAAAATGTAACCATGGTAACATACACTGGCAATGAACAGCAGTTCTTTCTGTAAAGTCAGTAATTAAAAAATTAAACAAGGCCAAAATAATGAGGAAGAATTCAGACAGATTAAGTTAAACTAAATTTTGAAATCGGTGAACTACCTGTTACAGCCTGCCTCCCCTAGCATGCCGTGTTGTGTGTTGCTCTTCCCCAACATTTTGGAAAGTGGACTTTGTAGAGTATTACTTTGTGAACAGCTCCCCCCCCCCCCCCCCCCCCCCAATTTTTTGTTTCCATACCTGAGTGGTCTAGAAAAATCATTCCTCTGATCTTAGTTCATACTCTTGCCCCCAAAATCAAAAGAGTAAGAACTGAAAACCTTTTAAAAGTGCTGCTGAGGAAAACAAAACAAAACAAAACAAAACAAACAAACAACAACAAAAAAAAACAGGCAAAGTGAAATACAATAGATGTTCATCTTGAAGCAAAACAGATACCTCTGCTGTACAACTTAGCCAACTGTGCCTGCGTATGCAATTGCCTTGTAGATATGAGAATAGTTTGCTCTCAGAACTGTTTTATGATATAAATCTTGCCCCCAGCAACATTGAGAAGGACTACAAACCATCAATGGAAGATTGAAGCAAAACCCAAAACACTAAACCAACAACCATCAGCATATGTTTTCCAAACTTAAAGTGAATAAAATGCTTATAGCTATTAAGTGTTCTCTGTAATGCCGAGTTTACTGAATAGCGTATCAAATGTTCATTACAAATCTTTGTTGACCTACAAGTAAAGTTTCCTGGTCATTCTAAGAACTTCTACAAGAAATATCTGGATGGGGTCCCATGAATCTCTGTTCAAAACATATTTTGAAAAACTAATTAGATTTTTTTTTGTATTCTTCAATGCAAACCAAACTGAAATGCATGTGAATTAACTCCAACTTGTTGTGTAGAGGAAAAAAAAAAGGGAAAACAGAATATCCTGTTTTTTAAAACGATATCTACTTACTGATACACTTACACAAATGAAGAAATCCCTGTAAACACTAGAAGTTCTGTTAAAAGAGCTAACCAAGAGGTAATCCAGTCCAGTTTCTTGCCAGACCATCCCACTGCATAGCTTGAAAATGACATCCATTTTGGTATAAGCTATAAGAAAATCAGAACTGTAGTTATTTAGAAATATTTTATATCTTCAGATCGCTTTTTTCTTCAAGTTGCCAGAGGGGTTGCAATAGGACTCATCGAAGAGTAATATACAATTCAGCATGAGTCATGGAGACATAACAAAAGAATAAACATTTCATGGATGAATGATGACAATGTTTATTCTGTTATAATTCAAAATACTCATATGCATTTTTATTTTATGTAAGATGTTTCAAATGACATATACATATGAATACTGACAAAGTTAGCATGTATATCGGAGTGAAAAGTAATTAAAATCTTATGGGTAGAACTGTTTGGTATAAAGATTTTGTGTGTTCTAGCCAGGCTAAGGCACGCTTAAATTAGAAACAAATGCTGTCTTGGTATATAAGCACCTCTCTCTCTGAAGAGCTGCAGCAAATATTTGATACAAGCAAACCATTTCTATGAACTTACAGACCAGTAAAATCTGTGAGTAGGGCGAGAAATAGATAGGTCATTTTTTATAACAGATGAATGAGAAGTCAACAGTCCAAAGGATCATGCCGGGACTGCTAAAATGATCAGGAAAAGATCCTAATCGTATTGTTGTTTAGCCTACATACAGTAATCATTTTTTAATTTATTCCTTGAAAATGTACACTTTTGTACATATTTTTAAATATTACAGTATTTTTTCCCTGAAGATACAATTTTCATATTTTCATCTGTTTGTTTCATAACATTTTAAATATAAGCATGTTATGCATTTTGTATTTTTTGGTAATATGGGGTTCATTGATTGTCATTCTTGGCCTCTATTTGGAATAATATTTGTCTAAAAATCTTATGCAAATCCTAAAGTTTCTTAATTCTTTTTTTGGTGATAGAAGATGCCCTAAAGCCATCTTGTACAGGAAGCTGAAGTTTGGATATGGGAGACAGAATAAAGGAAACTATAGTTGAAATATAACTGATATATGCAAATTTTCCTCCCTATGTGTCAGTGTAGCATACAGTGATGGTGCATGGGGCACATGTCTTAGGTCTCCAATTAATGTGTTCGTCTTTATGGAATATTCACAATGCTGTAGCAGTTTCAGCAGAGCAATCCTAAACTAACCCTATGGTCCAATGGGTACAAATTGACTTCCAGTTTCCTTGAGGAATGAGGATGAGTTAAAGACAACTGCTAACATACACCACTTATGTTGTTGTATGTGTATGTAAATGACATGACCCATACAGTGACCATTTTTATACTTTCATTGAGCAGTGACAGAAAAAGTCTACTGTAATAACTCTAATCAATACATAGACAAATGAATAGACACCAAGAACATGAATCATCTCACTAGATGTACACAATACATCTCCTCTAGTCATTCATACTCTCCTTATAATCAGTGTAGAGAAACTGAGGCATCTCAGAACCCGAGGCATCATCTTTGATTTCCTCCTTAGATCAAAGAATTTGCACCATGAAATTGACTGTTTCTCTCACTGATTACCAAGGAACAAATGAGCTGTCAGTGTCCATGCTGCAGCCAACTAAATTCAGCTGTGAAGGATCCCATCAGTGGTGTTTTTCTTTTGGTTCTGTAGTTGACCCCGAGTTCCATTGTTATCTGTTTGTAGGTGTAGAAGTTTTATTCTGAGCTCTATTTTGAGCAGAAGGATGCACTAAAGGAGGTGATTAGTTTTGCTGTGGAAGAACTTGCACCTAAAATCCATGTTAGATTCAGTTTATGCTAAGAAGAGAGTCGAAAAAAAGTTACTTCATTAAATGTGCTTGTGTGGAATCTAAAAACAAATTTCAAATTAAATATAATACAGTACTTCTGTTAACATTAAATATTTTAAAGACATATGTAAGTGTAGAATACATTATAAACATACATAATTTATCTGCATATCAATACAATGTTATGCATCAGCACTTTTTTACACTCCTATATACAAAATTTTCTTTGCAAAATAAGAACAACAAATGTTTGAAAATGATGAACAAATACCCAGCCAAATAAATTAATGAATTTTAAAATATTACTTTTTTTTTTTCTCTAATGTCTGTGTTTCTGCATTTTTCATCCCTCTAGCATACGCAGGTCTTATAGGGCATTTATATAGCAGTGAAAACTAAAAACTATTACTTACTATTTTTCTAAAATTATTACCTGAATTACTTAAATTTCTATAAATTTTAGTCTGTGTTTTGTATGTAAAGCAGGGATTAAATACTCTTATCTGTCTATATTTTGTTTAGTTAAAATATACGTTACTTATGCCTGTGACTGTCCTTTCCTATGCCATATGTATTGATAGAGACTAGTTAAAGAGAGTTTGAACTTCAGCTGTGGTTGTTAAGAAAGTTTATAATGCAAGAACAAAATTATGGTATTTTGAAAATTTATAATATATTCTAAATTCTTGAAATATATGCAAAAAATATATTTGCTGAATTACCCAATTAATTACATACTTGCGCATGCATCACTGCTCTTGAACAAAAACAAAATTTAAATATTTTTCTAAAATTTATTTTAAAAAATGTAATATATTAAAACAGTTCATACATTAAATGTTTTATATTCTGTAGCTTCATCTAATAACTACAAGAAGAGAATGAAAGAAAGATCAAAGCCCATATTCAGTACTACATATTTTCTCCTTTACATAATTTTCTATACTAATGAGCTGTTAGAGCATTGTGATGAACGCAGGTCTCAAATCCTTTTGGGTGTATAATTTCAAATGATTTTCTCCTATGAAATACAGAAGACTTAAAATCCAGTTTAATATTTTAATAACGTGAATGATAACAATTAGGGAATCCCTAAGGAAGCGTTGTGAAACAGCATTGAATATCTATGTGATGATTCTGGATTTTACAGAGAAGAGGCTTATTTTTTAAAAGGCCGAGAGATTATGGACCAACAGAAAAGAGAAATAAAATGTTTAGAACATTTCTTTAGAAAATAACACCATAACAATATAAAAACTTGTACTATAATATAAAATTGAATTTACACATTGCTGACTAATTTTTTCTACAGGTGGGAACCATTTTTGATTCAGTTAAAAAGTTGTTTTTGGTTCTTGTTTTTGTTTTCTGGAGAGGACAGATTTAAAACATCTTAGTTTCAATAGTCATTATGAAGTGAATTATGTATTCCAAGATGAAATTGTATGTGTACTAGCCATTCTTTTTGGCTGAAATGTTAACTTTTCTCTGGAGGAGAGAGATATCAGTACTAACTGATATAAATCTATAGGAATAGACAACTTTCTTTTTAGTCACTTCAGGTTAAGAGCAAAGACATATGCACTTGGCATCACATATAGACTGTCAAGGGATATGTCCTCTTCTGAATACTTAATGACTGATCAGAGAAATGAACTAGAAAGGTAGCTGTGCCATAATTAGTGCTGTTAAATATCCATATATCAGGTACCCTACAAAAAGCTCTATAGGGTCAGACTGTTCATTACAAAATAAGAAAGAATAGCTTTTAAAAGGAAATATCCAGCTATCTGCAACATAGTGATCTCTATAGCTATTCTGGGAATAAATGTGGAAAAAAAAGCACATGTAACAGATAGGAAGTAGATAAATTATGCATGCCTGAGCTTCTCTTTGCCAAAAGGATGGTTACTTCACACAGTGCTTGCCAGGAAATGCTTATTTTTCCCATGACTTCTCAAGATGTTAAGCTATTAAAAGAAAATAATACAGATGGATTTAAATGTTCAAGGGGACCTGATTTTCACAGGGTAATTGCTCAGCACTTTTTAGTAATCATAATCCATTAAATTAAGCTACTGAAAATACTGCAAAAGGCTGGTCACTTTTAGAAAACAAGGCTGTTACATGAATCATTAAAAAACAAACAAACAAACAAACAAACAAAACAGGAACACTAACTTAGTCTGAATGGTATTCCATTATTTAGAAGGAGTCTAAAGATTCTTCAAAGATTCAGTTGTATATATTTTCAGAGAATGCTGTGTGCAGCATCTGCGTGGTTCACTGAACACAGATGCCTGTCTTTGTCATGGGCATGTTACAGGCTTGAGTAAAGCGAAATACAATGAAATGATATCTCAATTCAATACCTAAGTCATTTAATGAATGTATGAAGATCTCTGGCACTGCATATGTTAGTATGCAGACATGACAGCATGTATAGAAACAGAACTGAGGTGAGACTGGATATGAAATATTAAAGAAACAGAGAACAATCAAGGCTGCATGAGAACCATGTTGCTGTCAGAATGAGAACAATAACAAAAAGGATGGTAATTAAAATGTCAAGGTATTTGGGTCACAGAAATACTAATTTCTTACAATTTCTGTTTGTAAAAATCAAGTTCAATGATAACCTTATGTCTGCAGTACTAGTGGGAACAGATGCACTGTTTCAGCTTCGTGATTGCATTTGAATTCAGTCCCAGAGAAAAGGCAATCCCAAAATCTCAACTGCAAAAACACTCCTACAATAATAATAAAAACAAATAAATAAAGAAAAAGAAGCAGGTTTACCAGACACAGACTATAAATATATAGAAAAATGTTCTGCACAAAAAGTATTTCTATAACATAGAAAAAGGTATTTCTATACCATACAATAAAACAGAGAAACAGAGTACAAAGCAGTCCAACACAGTTGAGAGATCTTCTGAGAACCTGGAAGTGGTTTCATTGTGTTAGCCTGACGCTGGTAACAAACCTAGACTTTCAGTACGGATCATCACCTGCATGCTAGCCACAACGTTCTCCTCTGCTGAAAGGTTTTTGGACATTCCTGAACTATGTTTGCTGGCAATATTTGAAAGAGTATGTAACAGAAACTTAAGAAGAACCATACAGACCAAAGGATCATTTATTTCAGTATCCCTCCTCCTACAGTAGACAAAAATAAATATTTAGTGAAGGGTGAAAAAAGCCATCAAACCTACATCCCCTGAATAGCACTGCAGTCCAAGCCACTCTCCCAGCCTTTGATCTTGTCTCCTGCAACAAAGGTTTTGGGTTTGACCTCTGTGAGGTCCATGCTACCTCACAGAGGGCCTCTCCCCAGTCCTGTGCTGCTGCTGAGCCAGCTGCTGAGGCTGCTCAGATACTTCTGAAATAATGAACCACAGCAGTTTACAGACTATCATATTAAGGTTAACCACCATCAATTTCAGTTTTCCTTAGTAAATCGAACTTTTTTATGTCAATTCAAAAGATGCTGCCTGAGCAGTTTAGTGGACTGTGCCCTATTAACTCCTGACCCATGCTTTAGGGTAAACTGGCAAGATGCTATGGGTTGCACATGTCCCACTGTGGAACTTCTTGACATCATAAGAAGCAAATATGTTGCTAGCCAAGGACAGTATTGACATGTAAATTTGTGATGACAAATAAATAAATAAATAATCAACCCACAACAATACATATAGCATTGTAGCATTGATGTGCTACATCCTTTTTGATGAAATATGTGCTATATCCTTTTTGATAAAATATTTAGGAACAGATAATGTGTGGTAAGTGTGGTAATTCAGCAATTGCAATTCTCTGTAACAGACATAAGAATTAATATTTTATCATCTATAAACTGGCATGAGGCTGATATATCGCTGCCAGTTGCAGCTATTAACTTTGCTTCACAAAAAGGTATTGTTGATATTGGCTTTAGTAAACATTACAGTGAAGGGAACATTATTTATTGTATGCAATGGTGCCATATCATTTAAAAAGGATTATGTTTACTAGCAAGAATAAAGAGACCATTAAGATTTTACAAAAAAAAAATTAATATCAAATAAAATTCCACATTCCTTGGTAGAAAATGTAAAATATTTAAAACATCCTTTCAGACTTGCCTTTACTTACAGTTTGGATAGAATGCATACATTCCCCTTCTCTCATTAAGTGTGATGTGTTTTCTAGACATGAATGACACCTGACCTAGAACTGTAAAGAAGTTCCACAACACAAAAAGCTACAGCAGAAATATCAATGTAAATGTTGACCATTTCTCAGCAAATTACACATTAAAATGTAGTTTTATTTATTCTTCATCAAAAAGTGGGTATTTAAAAATAATATATGGATACTTACATATACTTATTTTTCATTGTACCAATGAAATAAAAAGATAGTTTGTAGCATAATAGAATCTAATTTAAAAAAGGATATAATAATAACTTAATTAAACCCAAACAGACATCAGTATTTAATTTTATGCTTAAATGTGAACTTCTGCTTAAGAACTTTTAAGATTAGAGAACCACTCAAAACTTGAAGGTCTATATTGAACTGGAATGTGTATTTGATGAGTGAGAGGGTAAATGATATTTTTATTTTCTGCTGAAACAGTTATCTAAGATGTATAAATTAAGATTATATTTCAAATGTTATATATAATCATTTAACTTAAACTAGACTCTAAATGCTAAAATTTTTCCTTTATCCTAGTGTTACCAAAAATTGTGGCTATTTTTTTGTTGCTGTTGTTTTCAACTTGTTTTTATATTCTTACTACCAACATGTATTGCCAAGTACTTAACAAGCATATATTATTTTAATCCCAGTTAAAACGATTTGTGATTGAAAACTGTTATGAATCATAATATAAGGTGGAGGAGCTCAAACTACCTTTACAGGACTTGTTTGAGGGAAGAAGTTCAGCTGTAGCAATATGGGGGGGGGGGGTGGCAGTGCACCTGGCCACAGACATAGACTCACTTTTGAAAACAGCAGTTGCCTCAGATGTATGTTACTCTTCCTCTTCTGGAAGTTCTCACATCCATAACCCAGGATGGAGTATTTGCTCCCAAATTATGTTTTTGAAAAGTCAGCTTGTCAAATTAAACAACCAACAGAATTTTCATCAGAAAAAATAAATCAATAAACCACACAACACAAGCAACATCATCAATGAAGACTCAGTTTGATAAATTATGTTGACCATTTAAATACTGTTTTTGAAGCTAAAGGACACATAAGTAAAGCCCTCTGTAATATATACTGGGATATAAGCCTGAAATTTAAGATTTAATGTCTAGACTATCAAAAGTTTTTCTCACTTAAAATGTGCTAAAATGATGCTAGGTGTATAGACCCTAAGGCAAAATTAATCTTGACAAATATAAGACAGAGTAATATGCTTTGTCCACACCTTGGATCATACTGAACTACATCCAGAAAAAAATATTTTAGAACAATGCTTCTCTGTACATTACTAAATTGTGCTTTAATGTATGTTAATAATGATTTATAAGTGAACATATTAAAATTCAGATTTGAACTTTTGAAAACGGTGACAACATTCTTCAAAGCAGACAAATTATCATGAATGCTAATTACAGCATAAATAAATAGTTGACTTTCACCAAGGAAATTATTTTGGGAATACATTAAAAGGTTGGTAAAAAAGGTTGTGAGTACTTATATATTTAGCTGTTTAAAACAAAATTGCCTAATTTCTCAGGGGCTTATCTTTAATACAAGATTTTTTTATTGTCTCTGAAAAAATAAATGAAAAAGAAACCTCTCTCTTCTCTATAATTTGGTTTATTCACATTCATTTCCTGAAATGAAATTTTAATATACAGCTTATGGCTGAATTCAATCCTTTGCATCTCTTGTCTTTAGCTGGATTACACAAAGAAAGGCTGAAGGACTGAGATGTACTTGGTTTCTTTGGCTTGCCTTTTACTAGAACTACCAATTTTGTAGACAGTATAGGACAACGAACAATCACTTCGATACTTATTGCATTTATCATACTTTGGAAGTAGTTGGAAAGCCAAAACCTCTCAAGAGTTTTATTCACTCATTCCACTAATGCCTCACATAGAGTCAGCATTATTTTAACATAACATTTTACTAAATAAAGCAGTAACAGAGAAAGTAGTACCTCTCAGGCTGGGCTGTTATCAGTCAGAAACAGATGGAAAGTTGTGACTGTAATGCAGAATGTATTAAACTGTGGATTTCTTTTTTTGGACATGTTTTCTCCCAAGTTCATCCAGTTGACTTGATTCTTTTATCTAGTATTTATGTCTTCTCCCACAGACTAAAAGCTTTGAGGGACACAAACTTTCTCATCAGTTATATGAGTGTCATGCAGTGTCTACAACAATGAGACCCATGTTTGTTTTTAAGTGTTTTTAAAATAAAAATGAATGGTAAACACAGATAATAACGACACAGTAGTGACTACAGGCTGTCTTAACATGCAAACATGTAGACAATTTAAACTTGAGTAAACTCTAAATTAGCCCTGTGTAAATCTTTTGATAAGTCTTCTGATATGCCTGGTGTATATTTTTGAGTATATCTCCATTATCTTTTGCAAACTGACAAGAATGAGCATCACCTGACTCTAAGATGGTGAGGTGCAAGTCTGCACTGACGTAGAAGCTATGTAGCTGGGGATCTGGATCACAATCTGACAGGAGTCGAGGCTGCATTCCTTCCAAAAATGACTGCCCTTCAGGAACTGATCAACTGGAAGCTGGTCCTTCAGGAACACAGCTGTAAGAAGGAGACCATAAAAAACAAACAAACAAACAAACAACAACAACAACAAAACACAACACTTTATTTTCTTCCCTTTCATCTTTCTCTATTTTAAAGCTAGACATCTAGTTTGTGAATGGAATTTCCTATCTCTCTTTAACCAAATAATTTTAGGTCTTTCTGGAGAAATCTCAGTGCCTCTCGATCAAGCTGTGTCAGCCTACAGGAAAATATATAAAAGAATATAAGTCTGTTACTAGGATTATGTGAAAAGTTGCATGACATATTTCTTACAGAAAAAGCCAGAACCTTCAAAAACACATGGAACAGGTCAAATCTGCACTCTCTCTTGCATCTTAAATATTGTAAAAGCTGTGGTTTGCACTTGCTTGGCTGAAGAAATACAAGCTTAGTCACATGCAGTCTGGCAATGCAGAATGGTCTAAGAATGAACAGAGAAACCATTGTTTTCCCCTTGACTTAGAACATAAGCAATTAGTAATAATAAAAATATTTTAAAAGGACAAGAACCTGCATGAGATTGTAAGTAAAATAACCCATCGTCTCTTTGCTTGATGGTACATTTTAAAAGACAGTGCCTTTTCTTCATCTCTGTGCAGAAAGTCCTGTGAATTTGCATTGTTTGATGTCACATTCTGATGATTAATAATAATTTTATATAGCTAGGGGGAAAAAAAGTATGTCTGTGCAGTCAAGATAAACATCTGCTGCCATTTTAAAACATGTCCTACAGTTTGTGCCCTTGTGCTATTTTGTGTAACAGTTACCAGAGTGCTTTCATCACCATGATTCTCCGGATTTCCATTCTCATTTTACACACACACTACCTTTGCAACAAGCTCAAGAGGAAGCTGTGAATGGAAAAGTGCTTTAATAAAAGGATAGCAGGTTTACTAAGAAAATGCATGGATTGTGTCATTTGCCCTTTGGAGCAACGGCTATGATCTAAGAAGCAGAAACAAAACTTGATCTTCCTCTGACACTTCTTTAGATATTGGTCTGGAATCGGAAGATTCAGTGCTTTTGACCTATGAACTTAACAGATGAAAACAGAACCAGACAGAGAGGGAAGAGCTAGAAAAACAAACTGAGCTAAGTTTTAAGGGTGACTAAATAGATTATACACATAGAATATACATAGCCACTCTCTTTTCTTACTAAAAATTCTATTAAAAACAAATTTCAGTCTGTGCCTTTTCTTTTTCAAAAGTAAAAGGGGAAGAATCAATATTTCTAGATGTTCTTATTTGATACTGGCACCAGGCATAGTTTTTCTGTAGATGGGAAGGAGAAAAACCTAGTGGGCTGAAGTACTTTCCCAGACGGTTTAATATTGTGAATAGTATTTGCAAATTATTGTTGAGAACAGAGGAGATATTCCATAAATCAGGAAAAGCTGAGTTGAGAATTGAAGGTCATGGAATTACTGAGCTGCTAGTGGAATTCTGTGAACTAAAATCTAATAGTGATTTTGGAGGGTTGAGAGGAGATATCCTGGCATATGAAGTGCAGCACAACTCTATTTGTTTTTACTCTTAATGAGAAGCCAAGACCTTGTGCAACCTGGAAAAAATCAGTGGCAGTGTAGAACCAAAACAAGCCTAGCTCCTGGAAAATGTGGAAATAAGACTAACCAAGAAACTTCCAGACTTCCTGTACTTCTGGCATCTCTCTTTTTCTCTACCTTCCTCTGCATAATTGTTTGTTTCTCTGATAATCATAGCTCAGTTCTTCTGTACACATTCATTATGCTCTGTGCTTCAGTCATATGATCAACAATTTTTTTTTTAATGGCAGAAAACATTCAAATGCTAGGAGGGGATTCAGAAAAAAAAAAGGAATATTTTGCAGTATGTGAGCTAAGAATAGAACAAGATCTCTTTAAATCTAGTGTACTTTCACATGGAAATAGAATTCCTCTCAGTATGTTGTGAATTAATTAAAAAAAAAAGAAAGTCTTTTTTATCCAAGTCTCGGGTCTTGTATTATACCTTGCTCTTTACCAAGCATGAGTACCAAGAGCTCTGCTGTTTTGTTTCCCAGTCTTCCTCATTTTTATTTTTTTCCATCTCTAATCAACACTGAGTGCTGGAAATTTTTTTGGTAGTAATAGATAAAGTGTCAATTTTTCTGGGGCTGTTTAGAAATCAGTTATTTGAAAGATTAATTTTAAAAAGTGTAGCCATAAACTGCTCTGAACAGCAGAGAGATGAAGTTCTGTTCTTACCTACACACATTTTCTTCAGCCATTTGCACTTTTAAAGAAATCAAAAAACAAAGGAATATATTTTGTTTCAGGTATTTTCAGATATACGACTGTGTTGCTACTTATTCCATAGATTCTTTCAGTTTTAGAATTTCCATTATTTCTATTAAAAAAAAAACATATAGCATTTTTTTCTAAGATGACCTGTAATCAAAATTACATTATAATTACTTTATACATTGTATTTCTATCAGTCAGAAAAGCATTGCAATGCAATCTCAAAATTATGTTAAATCCAATGTAAGGCAATACCTCCTGAATAACAACCTTTATAGATCTATTTTCCACCAGGGCTTACCAGATCTTCAAATAAGAATGTTTCTTGTAGTCATAGCTGAGCTTAGCTAGGTTCAGGTTCTAATGAAGGATTCAGCTATTCCCACATGACCAACAATTTTCTGTCCTCTAAAATGTCAAGCTCAAGGGTCACACAAATTTGCTCCCTCTGCATGTGCTACTTTTCTCCTGCTCTAAATACAAACTTTTTTTTGTACTCCTGTGATCCCCTAACCTGCTCTATCTGATTGTGAGCATCCTGAAGGAAAGTATCCTGAAGGAACGCAAGGGCATGTTTGAAGTTATGTTGGTGGCTTTCCAACTGCATGTGATCTCTATATCAAGTGAAACAGCAAATAGCAAACTGTATGATTTACTGAAGGGGACAGTCAAAAGCTGCAGGTTATGATGGAAAAAAAAAAAGTGTTGGTTTATTACATCCTAATATTTGCTTGGGATTCACTTATTAATATAATGTGGCATTGATGTGTCTGGCTCTTTTTATTTGGAATGGAAATTACCTCATAAAAAGAGAAGTGATAAGCAGGGTTTTATTCATGTCAAGGGAGATGGGCAATGGATTGTTCTTCCCTCACTCCAATGTGTCTGTAAATTTTAATTAGAAGGCAAAAGTCTTGATGTCTGAAAGCCGTGCAAAATACGTTAAAAAAAAAATCACAAAATAACAATAACAAAACACAAACTGAGAAGTAAATAAAAGTATCGTTGTCTTGTACTGATGAAAACTATACTCTTCCCTTACTCAAAATATGGTTTATTCTAGACTTACTTTAATGTTCAAGCCAGAGAAAGTCCTGACACTCACAGAAAGATATCGATTGAGATGGAAGGGGCAAATGAAGAGGACAATGACTTTAACCATTAAACAGAGACAACACAAGCATACTTATTGAACTTCACAGGAGAAAAGTATTAAATAGTGATAACTGAATATTCAGCTGAATTCAACTATAAAATGGTTTTAACAGTCCAAAAAATAGCCTGTAGTCATATCTGCTTATTAAAAAGCAACCTGTCAGCAAGATTCTGAATTCTTTATCTTGTTGATCAGATAAAACATTGCTTAATTGAGGGATTCCTCAGGTCCTGTGAATGTGAACTTTCTTTTTTTTCTTTTTTTTTTCCTTTTTTTAGTACATATATATATATATATATATATATACACATATATATATCCAATAAGTAATATTGTTCCAAAAGCTCTGGTCTAAATTAAAAAGTTGTTTTAAGGTAGTGTGACAATACTTCCCTTTTAAAAAGGAAGCTGTAGCAACTTGCTGCGGTGAAAGAGAACTATGTGTGGTAAGGGATGAAGCCAAGTTCATGAAGAACAGACCGTAAGGGCAGGAAGTTAAGTTTATGTCACTTTTTCTGGCAAGTTACTGTCTGACACCTATGAATTACAACATGAAAACAAACTTATATATATAAGTGGTAATACAGTCTAAAAATACAAGCACACAAGAATAATCTGTTTTGGGCTGTGTTCATTACTTTGTCTTACGGATTGTACCTTTCAGAGCACTGTTCTAAAACTGAGTTGATCTTAAATTAGTCACAGTATTTCCCTCTGCCTTTCTTACTGCAGTTATTAGGGCATACTGTATAAGTATATATAAGGAAAGGAAAATAGATTTTTTGGAATGTGTCAAAATGTTTTCTGAAATCACTGCTGACTTACACATTTCTGCATGCCTTCAAGTAACTATTTGCTATAGTTTGACTTTATATTTTCTGTTGTGATCAGTATCTACTCATGCTTCTTTGTTTTAGTAATAGGATGCTACTAGAACACTAAATGTTCTAGAAATCATTTGGTAAAGCCACCTGCAATACAGAATTTTGATATCTGAAATACAGAAACTATAAAATCAGTCTGAGTTTCTGATCACATACAGTGAAATATTCCCTTATTTACTTTTTCAGCAGAGGAATATAGAATAGATTATATTTTGGATGCTGAATCCTTTGGTTCTCATTCTCATACACAGTCTGAATTGACTTATGATTTTTAGCAACTTACACTTTCTTTGTAGGAACAATGAAATCAGTAGTTCTGCGTACAGTTGTGACTCAGAAATAGAAAGCCCTGTAGAAATGCTTAACAATATATTTCTTGATTACATACATTTTCTTTCAAGTGTTTGACAGTCATACATACAGCATAAATGAGATTTTTTTTTTACTTAATATACCAGAAGGTGTGTCGTATTACTTTCTTTTCCTTCTCTTTGATCTGTCAGAAACATAACTGCTTCTACCTTTGACTGTTTAGTTACTTCACTTGTTTCTACTGTATCTCTCACACAGAAGTGTATAATGAGCAATATTCTAGGCTTTTTAATCCTACATTGAAAGAAAAGATTCAAAATTATAATAAACATCAGAGATATATAAATGAATTTGAAGGCTTTTTTTTTTTTTAAATTTGATAACTAGGCATATGTTAACCACCACCCCCAGCTCATATTAATTACAACTACTGAAGCTGGTCAAGCTTCTTTCTGGGCCTTAGACACTTTGTGACATCTTGTTAGTTTTAAGACCTCTTAAACTGAGCATGAATTATATGTGTTCATTTAGACTCCTCTAACACCAGATATAGATGGAATAAAGCCTTATTAATTTGATATTTCACTTTTTATGTGAAATTCAAAAAAGGATAATGAATTCAAAGATTTTTTCAGACAGTATAAAGCTCATAATCCTTTCATTCTATGATGCTGCTTATCGCTGTTATTTCTTTTTATCTGCAAATGCAAGTTTGTATTATAACAAAATAATAATAATGATAAAAAAATAAATAAAAACCAGTTTTCCAGGTTCAGAAGCTCAAGGCAAAACTTAGTTAAAGTTGAATGGAGATTTGTAAAGAAAATATGAAAGAAAACTAGAGAAAAAGCCCAAGTTGTTTCTTAATTATTTTTTGAGCTTTTCTTCAACTGTTTCCCTTCACTGCTAAGCAAAACCACTCTATTTGAGTACTGGCATGTTATAAATGGATTAGAAGTAGCAAACACTAGGCTGTATATAGATGTTTATTTTTTATATTTACTATCATTGTTGGCTGTATCCTTGTAGGGAAGTCTGACAGAATATGACAAGAGGTGCATGCATGTGTGTGTGCAAGTGTGTAAACAGAGGAACAGACCAAAACAGCAGACTTACTGCTTGATGTAAGTGAATCACAGCAATTGCTCCACTGATTCATGGTATGATTACCTGCATGTATCATGCAGTAGGCAACTGCGGGCATGCTGGTGTTCATGTAGACTGCTGCACTGCCGTGAGTCACACTGCAATATGAAAAGGTGTGTAAGGTCATGAAGATGAAAAGCATGCTACTTGTTTGATGCATGCTTTGTAAAAGTAAAAGGTAAGTGTTTAGGTTATAAGTTCTCCACAGCAAGATATACTTTATCTGCACTTTCACATGATACATCCTCCTCCCTCCAGTGAAGACTTAAAAACTCATGAAATTCTGCTAGTTACCAGGAGGAACTACAAAAAGGATAACACATTCACCATTTGCTTCTTATTGCTCTTTCAAAATATTGAAATATTTTAAAGTAGATATCTAAAGAATACATTTGTATTCCAATCCCAAAATTCTGTTACTAATGGAAAACTTTTCAGTATCCTATTTCTGTGTGTGTAGTAACTGTATACTTAGTATCTTATTGTCTTGATATGATTCTCAGGAAAGAAAGATAAAAAGCAGATTTTTTATACTGCTAAACCACAGTGTCAAAACTTCCAGATGACGTGGTGTTTTTTTCTTGATCTCAGTTCTCTCCCTCTCTTTAAGACCCTTCAAAACTGCAGATTAAATTCTAGTACCATTTTGGGCATTTTTTCTTAACACACATTTAAGTTAGCGGTAAGTAACCATTTTGATTTGAACTTCTACTAGATTTCACAGACCAGGTTAGAGAAGAGGTTGAATGTTACAATACGTCTTTCAAAAACAAATTGTGTATAAGAAGAGAAAAGAGAATGAAAGACAGTGAGATCGCAGGAACAGACATCCATGTGGCTTTCTGTCAGTAGTAATGGAGCTGTCTCAGAAAGCAGTTTATTCTTGCTAACAAAATGCACAGCATCAGCCAAATGTAAACAAACCTTCAATTATGTTAAGGAGAAGCAAATGGCTGAACTAAATCAGTTGGGAGGGAAAAAAAATCAAAGACAAAAACCTCTTTCAGCCAGGCTAAGACATGCAGAGCAACATGTGATATTGCACTGAACTTTGAACATAATGAAGCACTCCTAACAAGATGTTAAAGCAGAAAAAGGAAAATAAATAAATAAATAAATAAAATCCAAGGCTAAATGAAATATTAATTTTGATGCACTGTGAGATATTTCACAAGAAGTTAATATTTCTGAACTTGATATGACGTATTTCACTAAATTATAGTTTTAATGAATTATGTATTTTAGCTGAAATTTCAGTTTAAAAAGTAATTGGTTTACATTACTGTTTTCATCATTTGTTGATGCTTCTTATTGTCTTCTTTCTTAAGGAGACTCTCCTCTTCATCCTTATAAATATCTGAAAATATCTTGCATTTTGCCATGCTGCTGTAGTTGCAGCAATTGTCTGATAATAGATTCAATTATCTCCAGTTCTCGTTGCTGTTGTCTGCATGCATAGCCATGAGGTAGGAGCTCTTCTCTGCCTCTGCTTGTGTTTAGATATCAGTGTGATTTTGAAGGAAAAGAAGTATATTTTGACTTAAATTTTGGCTGTGTTTTGGCCAATAAACACTTTCCTGTTAATGTTTTTTGTTTTCAGGCTTAATTAGTTTTGTTACAAAATAATTTGTAAGCGATAGTAAATTCTAAGCTTCTATGATCCTAAAATGCATTTTGAAATTGATGGATTTCACTTTTCTTCTTGTGGATACCATTTGCAGAGACATTGTAAAAAAAAAAAAAAAAAAAAAGCTAGAAAGTTAAAACCTTTTTTTTTTTTTTTTTTTTTGCCTAGAGGTGTTCTTATCATTAGGAAATAAAGCTGTATGTTTGAAGTCACCTAAGCCAAGAATATTCATTCCTTTCTCAGGCGCATAGGTTAAAAACTCTTTTTCACAGTAACATTCAAGACTGGTTTTTATTCTGTGTTAGCACAAACCAAAATTTATAAACTTTTTAAATGAATAAAGTTCCAAACACTCAAATTTATCCCCTATATTTTACAATGCAAGAACTAGGTTACGTTTTTAAAGTTATTGTGTGATGTTCAGATGAGCTGGGAGCAGAAGTATTGAAGATTCACTGTATTCCACACTACGTAAGCTAATACATACTTTTACCCCAAAAGATTTGTAATTGTGTTTTGGAAAAAATGAGTGAGCAATGAGAGACTATGTTTTAGATTCAATACCTATATATATAACAACACTTGAGCATCATATATTGGCTTATGATTTATAGCAATAAAAAGAATTGCAGAATTAAAGAAAATTGTTAAACAGAAAAAAAGTTCATTTCCAATAAAGACTTTTTTTTTTTCCTTATATACTTTATCTCTTTTTCTTTTAAGTGGACTTATAGCCATATCTAGCAGAAGTACCTCACTACTTATGGAAGGGGAGGCAAAAGAAAGGAAGATCTTGAACAGCTGTCAGTGTGGTAATGACTTTGTTGTGCCAAAGATGTAAACTTCAAGGAAAGACAGGAATTGCTTACTTACCTAAGCTATGATCAAACCACATGTGAATTTTCACCACCCAACAATTGCTATAAGCCAATGGTGAACAGATTTATGTGAGAAAGATGACTTACTTCTTTGGCACTGGGAATGGGACCTTGTACTTATTACCATGGCACTGCAGAATGAGTGTACGCTTCCTCAGTGCATGCCTAGAATCTTGAACCTGGCATCTAAAAAGGAAGTTCTGGATTTCCTGTCAGATTATCTCATTTCTGAAGGAAGATATATCCAATTTGTTGGCACATTTCTACTCTCCCAATATTGTCACTCAAAAAGGAAAAGACAGATGGGTTCTGGTTTACTTTATTTTATTAGTAAATGTGGAATAGTCAGGGACACAACCTCATTTACCCAGTGTCCATGCTTCCAGGGTCCTGCTGTAGGTTTCCTTGCTCCATGCCACAGAGTTGTAGCACTGAGACAGTCCCTCATGGTCCTTTTTTTTTCAGCATAGACATTAGTGACAGTAAGATTTTCTACTTCATAACTCAACACTCAGCTTGCAGATAAGAAAAAAAAAAAAGACGACTGAATTATGTACTGGAAAAAATAGTATATTTAAGTTGACATATGAAATGTGTCCTACTCTCCACACTTCAAATGCTGAATATTTCATTGAAAAATGAAATCTTTGTAATAAAAATAAGTACAAAAGTTTCTGTGGTCAGAAATCTGTGCCCTTTTTAAGTAAGGCATGCCTATGTTTTTAGCTTATTGGACAATCCAATTGTTAAAAGGTGTGATTGAGTAGTAATTTCATGCCTTCCTCTGTGATATAAGAGTGGGAGTGCTCTCTATAATACCACCCTAAATTGATATATCATCCGAGATTTGTTTTTTCCTCAAATAATAAAACAAGGTTATGTGTAGTTTCAAAAAATGATATATTTTTTCATACATAGAAATGATGCAAAGATAAAAAGTAGTCTATGTTCATGTACTGGAGAATCTGAGTGTACTTCTACTGAAGTGAAAGGAAAGTAATTTTAAAGTATCTCCATATTTCAGAGGCACTGATCTATTTGCAACTGATAAAAATCATACTTTGAAGTAATTCTATGCTTTTAAAAATCATAGCCAGGAGCAAATACCTATTGTTAGGAGAATAGCATTAAACCCTAAGGGAAAAGATTGTTATCTGGCAAAACATGCCAGAGTAATATACAACTTTCCTGCTTGTTTCAGACAATTTTATTTCATATTTCATTTGGCATAGATCTCCAAATCCAACAGCTTTCATGAGGAATTTCTTCTAGTCCACAGGAAAAGAAAGAAATGAATAATAAAACAATAAATGGTGAAGTTTATGCTTAACCTAACAAGATGCAGAATGTAAATCATTTCTGCATATTTGCAAGTTACGACAACATTTTAAAGTTGAATTTTGTGTAGCCAGAAGACAACGTTTATGGCTCACAACTGGGAAGCTGGCAGGATATCATTCTTTCTGATTATGTATATCAGACATAATGTCTTCTAATATATGCTCTAGAAACTGGCATTATCTGCTCAATTAGGCCAGGCAAATAAAAGAATGCAAATATATGAATTAAGTAGATTTTCCTCAAACTGTTTTACTGTCACTCTACTGTGACCTGGTTTTAAGTCATGCAAAGATGCATTCTCATAGACTCTAGAAGCATACATCATTTCTACCGTGTAAAATGAGCAAAGTACTATTTTACTCTGATAACTTCTTTAGGGGATCAGTCTCTCCAGGCTCCTTGTTGTTATGGGTAGAAAGAGGTTCCTCCAGAGGAAGATACTGAGCTCTAAATTGAACACCACCTTTTGCCTAATTCTCTTCATTGACCATTAGATCTGACCACCGAATGTTGCCAAGTGATGTCTGCAGCAAATCCATGTTGCGCTTAGTGGTGGCATGTTGTTTTTAAAACAGACAACCTTATTTTTCACAGCCAAGCAAGTCAAAGGGCTGTGAGTGTTAGTGGACTTGACAGCTGGATATGCATCTGTATCTCCATCTCTTTCTCTCTCTGTAGTATACGATCTATCCATAGGTGATTGTATGTATGTATATGCGTGCACATATAGATACATGTATATACATGCATGTATAAATATGTGCAATTGTATATATGCAGATGTACATACACACTTTATGTATTCATTTTTACATATTTAGAATATGTTAGCTTCCATTAAAAATAAATATATATTTTTAAGTGTTAGCTGATAAGAATACCTGCCAGCCATCTGGACTTAACTTTTGAAGCTGTTATCATGGTACTCTATTGTTTGTAGAATGGTTGATCTGATCAATGCCAGACTTGCAATTAAGAATAAGAAGCAAATGATATGATGTTCAGCAATATAATCACTATCCATTTAAGTGTCCCAAAAGTACAGTCATACTTGTTCTTTCACCCATCGTAAAACAAAGTCCATTTGCTAGATTAAAACACTACATGTTGGATTACTAACCCATTTGTGTTCAATGAACTTGAATTTGAGCCACAGGTATTTTATGTTATGCAGAAGCATTTCATAACAATATTTGTTTATTCAAAGACTTGATTTAATTTCATACAGTTTATAATTTTCAAAGATACTACATTTCTAAATGCATTTATAGAATGATAAACTTTCTTTTGTATGTACTCAGAATTTTACCAGATGTCATATTATGAATTCACATCTATTATGTTCTTGATTTTTCCCTTTACTTGCTAATCTGTATAAAAACTGCATTATTTATTTATTTATTTTCACATTAGATATTAGGTATTTTCACATTAGGTATTCTGTACATCATAAATATCATTATTTGACTGGTGTGCACTAGTAGGAACCATCTTTTTTTTTTTTTTTTTTCCTAGAATACAAACTGTATGCGTTTGTGTTTCATAGCAGTGCATCCAAATTCATCTAGACAATTCTTCTATACACCTAATAGATTCTTCTTGCAGAAATGAGAAGATCTACCCCTCGAATATATACTCGAATATACTCGAATATACTACAATTCTAGCAAAATTCCAGCTGAATTAAGGAGCTGGCCTAGTGAATTTACATGACAGTGCAAATGTTTATATTTGTACATTTTTGCACAATAAAGCTGAATTCTTAAAGACATGAATAATCTACTAGTACAGAAAGTATTTATGTTAAAAAAAATGAGAGAGGTTCAAATCTTATCTAAGATTTTTGAAGCCTTGTCTTGAAATTTTTGCTTTTTAACAATTTATTGTTTTTAACATGTTATGAAATGTCTGTAATCTTGTTTTTAAAGTATCATTATCATTATCAAAGTAACTTGAGATAAGGAAAATAATTAAAGAAATTCCAGTGACTGGTATATTCACTATTTATGCAAATCTGCAAATGAGCACGTAATTTCTATTGATGAACACAAACTAAAGGACAAGACATTACACTTACATAAACCTGAAAATGTGAATGTATATATTTGAAGAACTAGACCTTTAAAATAAATTGCCTCCTTCAGCATAGTCCACTCTTGGCTCTTCCACTAAATGCTGAGCTGAGCCCTGGATACTGATGTTTCTTCATACCCATCAATTGTGCTGATGTTCCAGTCAGTGCTTTACTCGTTATATATATACATGTCTGGCTGCCAAAATGGCACAAAACTCAAGTCACTACCATAACTCAGTAGCAACCCCACCTCCTGGCAATTTAATGAGCTTATTTTTATAGAAAGAAGCTCTGTTCTTGATTCATTTTTTTTTCCTGACTTTTGACAAATTTATTAAAAACCTTCAGAAATACTTAATCCTCTGTAAAACAGCTGGACAAATAGCCAGATTAATTCTGTAGCAGTTCATTTCAATTTGATAATCATGGCTGTAATTCTCTGCCCCAATCAGAATAAACTTTTCCCCTAATTAAAGACTAATGTTTGTTTGTGTGTAATTTGTTTACTTTCATAGGTAAAACTACATTATTTGCATACTTTCTTGCTGGGATCCCTTAGGAAATCAATAATACATTTTCATTTTTTTAATAAAAAAATCCATCCTTTTCATTAATTAACTGATGGTATCAGTACTATGAAGTAGACAAGGCTTGTTTTGCAGTGTCTTGTCTTCATTTGTCATGTCCAGGTAAGACCAGAGCATTTTAAAGATAAAGAGACCAGGAAAAACAGCTTTCTAACTGATGTTTCCATGTGAAAGCCGCATTAATCATCTCTTTGTAAGTATTAACAATAGATTCATTACTTTGGACATAATATTTTTGTGAACGAAACATGTATTTGTAAATAAGCTTTCTGTTTGCTCATTCGTATACCTCACCTGAACAAAGATAACATGCTTGCCATACTTTCTCAGCCTGTAACTGAAGTGGTTGATCCTGCAGCTTGAAATGTGGTTGGGTCTGAGTTCTTACTTCCTTGGAGACTGGGGGCACTTTTCGCTCAGAGCAAGTCTGGTGCATAAGGCAGCAGCACCATAACTGTCTGCCCCGAGGCACGCATTCCTGTGATGTGCATTCCTGCCTACTTCTCCTGCTCTGGGGAGTTATCTCCTGCTAGTTTATACCTGTAGCAAATTAAAGCTTTTTTTTCACATGTACTTACAGACACATTGCCAAGGGTGGAGAGACTCTAATTGTTATTTACCATGGAAATGTTGCCATTGACTTCACTAAGCACATGATCAGTCTCTACTTTCATAACCTAGAACCCATAAGATAGGCAATACCATAAGAAAAGAATATTTGTAGAGAATTAAACTCACAGTCTACTCATTAGTTAGTGATTTCATTTCTGCAGTATAATACTGCTCTCAGTTATACAGTAGCATCCAGGGTAAATCAACAGCTCTAGGAAAAATAAACAAGCAAACAAATAGAGAAAAAAGACCCTCTTAGCACTCCAAACCCTGCTCTTTCATATAAGCACTTACAAATTGCATTGACACATGTGTGACTTGCATTTGAAGTTTGCTTTTGAGTCACAAGCACTGTATAGCTGAATATCTCTTATTGAAACCTTGTTCTTAAACTGCACTGTAAGAGTGACTCTTCAAAGTCTATGTACAATTGCACAGAGGATTCTCACTAAAATAGTATAAATTCCTTGATATGATGCCATTTGTTCAGCAGTAAAGGGAAACCAAAATAGAGTGCTCTATAAATAAACAACCCTGCAAAAATATTAATGTAAATGCTGCATATTTTGATTTCTGTGTACAGAAAATAAATTTTACTGTATTTGCAAGAAAATACTAGTTGCTAATTTCTAGCATTTATGAACGTACTCCAAAAAAAGTAATTTGAGCAAATTTTATGACTTAATTGAATCACTGTAGTCTTTATATAATATTCATATCAGTATAATATACAGAATGCAAAATAATACATAGAATCCAGAATAATCTACACAGCCAATATTTCTATAGCCTATTTTTTATTCTTAAGTCACAACTTTTGCAGTCTTGCAGTAAATATTAAATTCTAATCTCACCATTTTTTTAATCCTTCCTCTTCATAAATATGAATTTAGTCAAAGTATGCAACTATTCAGTTCGAATCTTGAGCTTGTCAAAATATTTCTATCACAATGAATCTAATCTACAGAACTGGGATCTCAAAAGCCATACCTATGTAAGGCATGTGGGTGGAGGGTGGAATTATTTCAGCTGCCTGGAAATTTGGTGTCTGGATTAAGCTAGGATTTTGTCTTCTTTTCAGCTGCTGGACAGAACAGGTATCCACAGAGCAACTTAACCCATCCCATAAGAGGAATGTAAGTTACAATAATGTTGCGATGGTTGACATAGGTTAGATAAAGCCTACCTTTAAGTAATTGTGATACACCCATATGTGATGCATTTTCTATGAAGAAAAAAAAAGGAAAGGAAAGGAAAGGAAAGGAAAGGAAAGGAAAGGAAAGGAAAGGAAAGGAAAGGAAAGGAAAGGAAAGGAAAGGAAAGGAAAGGAAAGGAAAGGAAAGGAAAGGAAAGGAAAGGAAAGGAAAGGAAAGGAAAGGAAAGGAAAGGAAAGGAAAGGAAAGGAAAGGAAAGGAAAGGAAAGGAAAGGAAAGGAAAGGAAAGGAAAGGAAAGGAAAGGAAAGGAAAGGAAAGGAAAGGAAAAAGGAAAGGAAAGGAAAGGAAAGGAAAGGAAAGGAAAGGAAAGGAAAGGAAAGGAAAGGAAAGGAAAGGAAAGGAAAGGAAAGGAAAGGAAAGGAAAGGAAAGGAAAGGAAAGGAAAGGAAAGGAAAGGAAAGGAAAGGAGGGGAGGGGGAGGGGGAGGGGGAGGGGAGGGGGAGGGGGAGGGGGAGGGGGAGGGGGGAGGGGGAGGGGGAGGGAAGGGAAGGGAAACGATCAAGTATCAAGTATTGTTATGGCTTTATAAAATTATAAAACAATTTATAAAAAGCATTATAAAATACTACCAAATTAATCAGTGTTACTATTTAATGGTCTTTATAGATTAACTTCTTGCTAAGAAAATATTTAAACAATAGATAAAATACAAGATCCAGGACTTTTGTATACATATTTAACTCTATTTGAAGCTTTTCAGTAAATAAGAGGGGAAAAAATGTGTTGTCAAAGATAAAACTTTATTTTCAATATTGTTCTCATAGGTAAATAGAAATAATGAAGTAAATGCAAAATGAGGAAAACCAAATTTTGAATAAATAAACTTGTGCTGATATTGCTTACCCCAAAACTTTTGATTAATTACTATAACATAAATTAGTACATTATTAGTTGGGGGTTTACAACAGCGTGATTAACCTCATTTCATATACAGGGAAACTGAAAGACAAAAAACTTTAAAATACTTGTTCAAAAGATACATGGAAAACTGATAAAGACAGTATTAATGCAAAAGGGGCAAAAGTTTTTTTTTTTTTTTTAATAATACCATTTAGATGACTAAGAGGGATTAAAAAAAAAAAAGAGGATGGAAAGGAAAAGGAGGAGGGAAGCTCATCTCAATAGTAAAATCTAAGAAAGAGAAGAGACAATCATGAACCAGATGAAAAGTCAAGACAGAACAGTACATTAAGAAACATGATAATGCCTACAAGACAGAATGATCAGTAGACAGAAATAGGCCAGATGGGAAAGAGTCTGATAATCACTACAAGATCAAAAGAGTCAGGTCTTTGTGGTTAGAAATTCCAAATGAAGAAGAATAAGGAGGCCTGCCCATTGAGCAGATTCAGACACAATAAAGATTTAAGATATTGACTGTAAACTGAAAAGATCTCAAATGGAGAAAAAATTACTGAGTGTTCTTCATGTCTGGCCAAACAGCTTCCTGATTTCTACTGAAAAGCATGGATAAGTAGCAGACAGGCAATATTCATAGGAGTGGAAAGTCAATGAACACAAGAGTTCTGCCAGTCCAGCAGTTCTCATAGCAGGAATCTGATCACAAATGGAGTTTTAGCACCTTGGAGTGAGAGCAAAGCCTTGCTTTGAGTACTCACATTGGTATTTGGGGTTATAAACCCTGCAGATGCAGAGCCTGCAGGCAGCAGTTTTTGGAAATCCAAATATAGTTAATGAGGCTGAACAGAAGATTTAAAGGAGATGCCCAACTGCTGGGAGGAATTTTCAGGGAAAGGACTGTTCCCAACAGATGAAGTTGATTCTGAGTCTGCAAGTAAGCCCAGGTATCCAAGATCAAAGCCAATTCCTCAGAGAATGGGGTGGGAGAGTCTCAGATAATCAATCTGCTTACATTTAGTAAAGAAGAAGAAGAAAAAAATGATAAACGGAGTGGTAAAGAATACAGAAGACAAAGAATAGTATTCTAGGAGAAAGAAAATATGAGCAGTGATAAGAATAGAACAGTAGCAAGAGCAGAAGTCAGGGATGCAAGACTGTTAGAGGAAGATTGCTTAATTTAGCTAGGAAATTGGATGAACCTCAGAGAAAATAACATATCTTTACATTAATGCAAAGACCTCTGAAAGTAAAATGAGAGACTTAGAACAGCTAGTGTAAGATATGGAACAGAGATCAAGTTAAAGATTATGTGTAGTATTCCGGAAGCTGCTGTTGAAATCCTTAATTAAATGAGAACTGAACATAAATAAAATATATTTTGGTTAAAAACAACTCTAGAGAAGAATTCAGTTTTTTTTTTTTTTTTTTTTGGAAGGAGGGGTGGAGGTTTTTTTCATTTTGTAATGTCACAGTTCTACTATGAGCCCTCAAAATGGGACACTGATATGAAGAAATTAATATTAGTGACAAGATAAATATTAGATCAGACTGTGCATACAGATAGAAACCATGGATAACTTGAAGAGGAATTATTACTCAATATTCAATAGCAACAGTTTCTGAGCAGGACATATGATAGATTTCCTTATTGACAAGTAATTAATGAAGCAAAAATAAGCGATTTACTTTTTTGGGGGAACAGTGAAGTTGTAAGGGAAAAAATCAGTTAAAGAAAGTTACGGAAAATTACATGTTGAGTCATCATTAACTAGTGCACTGGACTAATCAGAACGGTTAAGTAATTCTGTGACTAACTATATTGGTCTTAAAGGACCCAAGGGTAAAAATTTAGGGAAAGTTATTAGGAAAGCTTGTAGACTTATACAACGAGGAAGTACAAAATCTCTTTAAGTAAAATACACAAGAACTACGAAAGCTTGCCTGAGCTTTCAAGAAAATTGATGGTGAAACTCCTGGTGGCAAAGAGAGCTTTGCTAATGAGAATGATTAAAATGGAAATAAACCTCTACATTAAATGTTCAATTTCTGTGTAGCTGAAGGCAGCTGAGGGAGGAAAAAGCCACATTATTTCCATCTCAGAATATCTAAAGTACTATGCATGATTTTAAACACATTTTAGTAAATGTTTTAAAGAATCGTCTCAGCAATTAAAATAAATATATATATTAAACTCAAGGTTTGCAAATATGTCTGCAAATAACAGGATAAACAGTGAGACTACTCATTTCACTTCAATTGTATGCAGATTTTTCAAACAAATTTGGAAGAAAAGGTAGTCAAAAAAAAAGAAATAAAAATCAGTAAGATCCTTATGGGTTTACTAAGGATGATTCCTGCACATTAGTTTCACATATTCATCTGATAAAATAGTATTTTCTTTTAACTACAGGAAATATTTTCTGAAATTTGCTAAGTATTTCTCATAATATAGAAATCATACATGCATTGTACTTATACCCTTCTGTAAAAATCTTCTATTTACTACTACCGGAGACAGACACTCTTCATGTGGGCCTATGTCCAAGTCCCGTATATAACTAGGAACAACATATGCTACATCTGTGTTGCTTTGTGCATGAGCTACTTAGCCATTAACAGAGATGTAATAAATTAGCTCAGGTATAACACTTTGCTATTACAATATTGTAGTAAGCTATCACAATGCCTGCTGCTTTTAAGACCCATGCTAAAATCTCTTCACTCTGTGCATGACTAATGAGTGCACATGATGCATGAATATTTTTCTATATTATCTTTCATTGCTCTATAAGACCTACTTTATACACGCTGCCAAAACAAAGGGAGAAAGGGATAGCATTGCTCTCCATAAATACATAATGACACATGAAATACAGAGACAGAAAACTGTTTAAAAACTTTTTGGCACAAGAACAAATGACAGTGAATAGACTGTGACTAGATACTCAAAGAAAGCCTCTAACCATCCCAGGAGAGAAGTTCGGGACCAGCTTTCAGTAAGATGTGGTCATGAAATCTAAGTAGTTTTAAGACTAAACATGATAAACTTGGGGATGTGCTTATGAAGGTAAGTTGATGATGATATAATGGAACTGGATTTGGTAATGCAAGTTCTCCTCTCCGGTTCCTTACTTCTGTGAACGAAACAGAATATCTTGGTCCCCACTCCCTGACCTTAGCTTCTGGGCCAATAACTAAATTCTAATTCTGTGAATATCCTGTAAGATTACTTTTCCTCAGATTTATGACCGTAATGATTTCAAATGAAATGATTTGAAATGAATTGCTTGTGGCTTTTGACAGGATGATCAAGCGGTGCTTGATTCTTAAGGTATTCTGCTTAAGGAATATGGAGTACACCAGTCTGCAAAAAACAGCCCCTTATACCACAGATTTTTAAGGAGTTAAAAAGTAATTTCCATCCTTAACCATCAATAAATAAAGTGGCGTGTGTAAGGCATGGGGAAAATCTAATGCAGATTTCATATTTACTCCCCAGTTGTTTTGCTGCAAGTGGTAGATTCTGTGGCCAGTAATGGATTGCAGGATTGCAGAAATGAGTGAAGACGTACATTTGGCCTTGTCAGTCCTGAGATCAAGAAATGTGTTTGGATTTTCTCAGCCCACCAGCTTGTGACTTGGGGTCATATGTTAAAATTTGTTTAGACTGATTTGTCCTGAAGCCCCTCACTCAGACATGCAACACATAGCCACAGACATTTTGCAGCTTCTCTTTAAAACATACTTTTCTTCAAGCAATGTACAGATTAACATGGGTCTAGCCCACGCTAAATCCTAGATCCATACATTTTAGAATATATTTTTGTGGGGCTAGAATTTCATTCTGGCTCATCTTCTTATAAGATGAAAAAACATAGTAAAACACAGTGAAGGTATATGTTTAAAATAGACTATCTGGACGAAACATAAGGAACAATTCTGAGCATCATGTACTGTTTCAGGCAAGAATTGAGCAAGAATACCATTCAGAACTGAGTCGGCAGTACAATACTCAAAATGTGGAATATATTGTTACTCTACAAGCAAAAATAACTTTCTTTGGAGGGTTATCCTGCAAGCATTAAAACAAACAAACAAACAAAAAAAAAATCGCTTAATGCTATTTTATCACTTCCTTCAAGAGTTATCATATATTCATGAACAGATCATCTTTATGCTTTGCTATATATTTTATGTGATGTGATGCTTATATATGTGTGGCCTAAAAGATAATGATAATATTTTTATTAGCTTCATTTTAAATGTGTTAAAACTGAGGATATGACAAGGTGAAAGCGTTAGACTTTTATTTAGACATTTAATATTATGAATGCAGTGTTGCAACGCAAACCTGCATAGACTGTTGGTGCAGAATTGTGTAGTTCAGTAAAATGCTGGCCTCTTCTTATTCAAAGTAATTGTTGTCTTAAGTCGGACCTATCAATGACATCCATGACAGTGACATCTTCTTCAGTCTTTTGCAGCAGAATTATTTTTTTCTCCATGTCCTGAGTGGCCATGTTAGAACACTCTGTAGAAATGTACATAAACTTGCCTAAATACATTTGAAATTTGTTCAGTTATTTACATGTAATTCTGAATTACGTTAATTGAAATAATAGTCTCTACCTGTTACACTGTATTATCAAAGTACCAGTTTGAAAAAAATACATACCCAACAGTTTTCTGGAAAATGTCGCATCTTGAATATAACATATCATGAAATGAAACTTCTTTGAACTCACATACAATTTTTATCTGTTTCATTTTTTTTTCTTCTAGTCTCAATGAATTTGGGGAATCAGAAAGTATTTCCCTATGGTATGATTTTATTGGCATGATTTTATGTTTTTATAGTAAACCTACTGGTGTTGACGTAATATAATTTCTGAGATTCTCAGTGTCTTATACAAATGAGCATAATACATTGAGTCATTCCTTAGTAAGCAGTAATTTCTGTATTTCCAAAACCAAAATTCAGAAGTTATAGCTATGCTTACAATTTAGTGATGCTTTGTATCTAGCTGAACAATACTTTGAATGCTATTTGTTTCTTTTGTGAATGAAATGGGGTACTTTTAAAATTTATTCTGCTGGAGAAATGACAGTCAATATAATGTTCCATCTATTATACCTACACCTTTAAGTTAAGAGAATATTAAATTTTAAATACAGTTTTTGAAAACTAAGTAGTCAAACCCTCAACTTGTAGTGTTCTTGGAAATGAGTACTTTAACCTCTATACCCATCCAAGCTTCACAATGCATTTTGACTTGCCCCAAACTGGAGAGTGAAGTGCCTTCCTAAATATTTTCAGAACACAAATGCAAGGGCACAGTAAGCAGACCTAGGCTCACTCTGGCCAAAGAGATAATTCATGTCCCAAGGCATGAAAATTTCTTTCAAATCCCAATGAGATGCCACCTCCTAGTGAATGAGATGCCTCCTCCTAAGAACAGATAGCCGAATTCTGCGATAAGAAGTCCTGAGGACTTGTCAGGGGTTCTGTATATTTACTTTCCGAGCAAAAATTCCTCAACAGGTCCATTACCACAAAATCAATGAAAACAGGCAACTTACATAAAATACTTGCACTGTGTCATGTCTGTAATCCTTTTGCTACCATTGGAGACAAGGCATATTATTAATTCCATGAATCACCAGTAGATCACCAGTAGTTAACCAAACAGGCTTACATTTAAAACAAACAAACAAACAACAACAACAAAGTAAAAAAAGGTTCAGATGTGATTTACAATCACTGGATCATGAGGCTTTTTGAAAAATATGGAAAAAAAAGACAGACCCTTGAAAACTGTAGTTATTATACAATATGTTAAAAAGTTCATATTTTTTCTTTGTCTATGATCTATTTCAGTGTTTTGCAACTGTGGCTAATGTTTAGCATAACCTATTTTATTTTTCTACTTGCTGTGCACTTGCTGGGTGATTTATTAACTCCTTGGACTTACCCTCAACCCACTCAACCACATTATTTTTAAGTTTAGTGTCTGGAAATTTCATTTGTATACCGTGATATAAATTCTTGTATTTATACCTGCTATTATATCTTCAAGAACAGAAGATTTGGCTAAGTAGCTGCTAGCTTTTTATGTTGCTGCCATCAACCTAGTTTTGATGATATCTTTCTACACTGTCAAAGGTACAGAGAATGTCTCCATTATTAGAATTGTTATCTTCATTTTCCACATTTTCACAAGTAGTGTAATCATCTTTGTTAGGTATAACTGCTAAACATGATTTTATATGAGTCTTCTGCTTGGTTTGGATGCTAGCTTAATATATCTTTTATCTGTAATGAATCTGGTGGTGCTCTGAGCATCTGGAATTTGTTTATCTTTCCAGTATTCTATCATTTAATAGGATGCTATTGCTTCAGATTAGGAAGTATTTATGATGTTTTGCTTCTCCAATAGGTGACAGAAGGGCACACTTAATCTGGCCAGATTTCTATGAAAGCTCAAAACTTCTAGGACTTCATTTCTAATGTTATTCTCTACTAGAATGAGGTAGGCAGCAACTTCTTAAATTGGGTTGCTTGGACACTGAAATCACCATCAAACCCAGCTTCCTGAGTTGCTTAAGTATATATTTAAGACACGAAGCCTGCAGACAAGATTTAACTTTTAGAATGTTCCTCTGTTTTGTCCTCTAAAATAAGTTAGTAGTTAGAATTTATGGGTGTAATTGTAAAAATATTTCTGTCATCTTCTCAGAAGACTGATAAATACTGCAGTGAAGTTACACACAGTGTAGCAGACAATCCACATTTTTGACAACATGAACAGAGATGTGTTTGATGAGGTCAGGAAAAAGGAGCAAATCTCTTATATCTGTTGATATTTTAAAACAAATATTTAGAGATGAAAATGCAAAAAGCCATTTAAGTATAGACAGACTTTAAGGATTCCATCACTGCTGCAACACGTAGGAACAACAGCCGCAGTTTATCACTGCTCCCACTAGTTGACAAAATCTCAACAGATTCCTTCCCTAGATAGATATTAAAACACCATAGCTTCTGACCTGATCAAGACATCTTGCTTGTAGCTCATCATTCACGAAAGAATCATACTGAAGTGTACAATAATGTTTGTACATCTGCTAAAAATACTTAGCTGTTGTCCAAGGAACTTTGCTTAAGTCATCAGGTTGTTCTATGGTGAAAAAGCTTTGTAGGGTCAGATTGAATGTAATCTTGTCTGATATTTTCTTATTTTTGGAAGGATAGGTCAAGTTAGGCAAAAAATCCAAGAATTTTCTCTCCTATGCACCAGTTCCCATTAATACAATCAGAAATGTGAACACCAGTATTTGGACATGCTTTAATAAACTGAAAAGCTATTCAGTTTTCAAAAAAAGAGTGTTTCAAACTGGTTGAGACTTAGACAGGACATTAACAAATGATGCTGTCTAGAAGTGACATTGGCATTGACAATAGGCATATAGAATTTATATTAAACAGCAGCAACAACAACAGATTTTCTTGTTGGATTTCTATCAGAGTCTGAAAGTAGCACAGGATCAAAATTCAGGCTGAACATGATCCTTAGAACAATCAATTTGTTGTCCATGTACAAAACTCTGGATTTCCTATTGACAACATATCTGGCTTTTTGACGGTTTTGTGTGTAGCATCTACATACTTACTATGCATCAAGTCATTATTTTAAATCTGTAAAAATAAAGTTTTGGTGTAAAGCAGTGTCCCAGAGACTTAAGTCATCATTGTACAGCTGTAGTAGACTGGTGAAATATCTAGTATAGCGGATAATTGCTGATGTAAATCAGCTTACACACTATTCTGAGTTGCAATAGCTGAAGCTAAAAATCAGAGCTAATAATGAGAGAATAATAAGGAGAGAATACTAACAATACTGGCAATTTCAAAAAGCGTGAGATGTGGTATTATCTGATTTCATATAGCCACCATGTGAAAAAGCATTATTTACATGCACTGGGAATTTTACCTATACTTGTATACAACAGGTTCATTTAACAAGAACTATTTTTTAAATGAAGCACTATGCAACAGACTCTACAGAGAAGTCCTGAACAGGTTCAAACCACTAAATAGTTCACGTCCTGGCAGTTCATGCCCTGGACCATGAATGAACCTTAGGGACGATTATAACCAGTAATGATGACAGTCAGTTATGATTATTTCAATTCAAATTTACTATGTATACTGACTTATATTTATTCCTGTTTTGGTATGTGCTTGTTTACTTCATCTTAGTTTGAAGAATGTTATTTCTATCTTTCACCTATAACAGAACAACATGCCATCACACTAATGAACATAAATAGTTCAGGGCAGAAATGATTTTTATAGATACTTGATACTTGATATTAATTAAGACTGCAGTTATTCAATAGTTAGAAGATTTATAAAAATACGTTTTATTAACTTAGTAGTTTTTTCAGGCATGCTTACTTCCAACAAAACTACAGAAGAACCGGTTGTATTTAAAATTGTTATGCAAGTGACAAGACAGTAAAACCCAGAAGTAAAATAAAGCATAAAATTAGTATAACTGCTATCTAAAACATTTTCCTTCAAACAGGGCACATTCATTTTCTCCACTTGTGCATTTTTTATCTAAAGTTTAGGCAAGGTAGAGGTTTTTATACACGAGCATCTCAGATTTGCTTTAGGATGTTTCTCATGCTGGCATTTCTTGTTTTCAACTTAGGCTGTTTCTCTCTGTCCACAAATCTCCTGAGTCACAAGCACAGATACATTAAGAGTCTAACCAGCAAATGAGGCATTCTTTCTGCATGTGTAGGCTCTTGGCTTACAGAATGATAAGTTATCCTCCAGTGTAGCTCAACACTAAGTTGTCATTGCAACCTTCATGTCCATCAGTGGCTTCTTGTGCTTAAAAAATGGCAAAAAAAATAGCAAGCTACTTTTGTTTCATATTTTCATCGTTTGCACATGGAAAAAAAAGTGCTTCTACTTTATAGGAGCTGGAACTATGTGCCTTTTGAAGATTAAACCAAAGTGGAATTTAAAGATGGTTGTTAAAAGTTCCAATAAACTTAATACAAATATTACAAAAATTATTGCAAGATTTTCAGTAAAACCATCTAATTTACAAGAGCTGCAAAGCTCTAGCCCACCTATTCAGAATGTAGATTGCTAGTTTAAAGTAAGTCTGAGGAAGATGAAAATATTGCTGTTGAATGGTTACTACTGTGTTGTTTTATATTTGCCTCTTTAATTATAATAGTATGTGAAGAACTGCAATTGCTGAAAACAAATTCTAAATAACTGATGATATGTTTGGTGAACATTAAAAACTGCATGATGCCTTTCTCACGGTAAAATTAGTCATCAGTCAATAATTGATGATATCATTAAAGATCTAAGCTTGTTGTTAACCGTACACAGAATTTAAAAGAATCCAGGAATGACCTTTACTGTGTCAATTAACTATGCAGTCATATGATACGGTTATCTTTATTAGTTAATTTACTTTAAAAAGTGTAACTCTTATAATCTGGCAGTAGAAAACATAATTTCCTCCCCTTTAGTATAAAGAAGTTTAGCTCACAATTAGAACCTTCTTGAGGTAATTTCATTTTTACTGAGTTCCAAATAAGATTAAATCACGAGATGCAAAATATATTGCTTACGGGAGTATTTTTAGACATAACTGAAATACAGCCTGTGGAAATTCTCAGTTGAGTGTACTAATAACAACATGGAGAAATACACCATAGTGTGACGAATTACTTTTGATGATGGAGATGAAATAAGAACATAAGTTTGCAGGACAACTTTCTGAGTAAGATAAATGGGAAGTGCAAATCAGCTGGTGAGTCCAAATTTCTAACTCTTTGAAGAAAAATCTCTTCTTGTTTGTAAGAAAGTTTTTTTTTTTTTCAGCATGTGTTAAGATTGAAGTTGATGCAATAGTTATTCAGACAACATTAAAAAGGTTTGGTCTTCATTTCATCATGCCTATCTTCATCAAAGTAAATATCCCTTTCTTTTCTGGCTGACATGCCTTTGAACTGCTTACTTTCTTGGTTTTATTATAAGCCTTCCTTTATAGCCAGAATCAATATATATATATATATATTCCAGAAAAATGCACACACACACACAGAAAACCAAACAAACGACAAAAACAGAACCAAACAACAACAAAAACTGGTAGAAGGCCAGTGGACAGGCTTAATGACAGGAAGTTTCAGGGGTGATTAAGGAGGAATATCCCAACTTCATTGTCATGCGGTTTGTGGCAGCGGTGAAAGCCTGAGCTGCAAGACTTGTGCGCCATCACCACGGGCGATGGTTGGTGCTTCTGTCCTCCCCAAGCTTTCTCTCCATCCCTTCTTCACTCAACATCCCTCATCCCCCCAGCTGCCTGCCGCCTTCCAGCACGCAGATGGACCCACTGCGGCCGCCCTTCTCCTGACCGATTCCCGTCCTTCCTCAGCCCAGCGCTCTCAGCCCCCTCACTCTTCCTCCGGAAAACCTCCGCTATCTCCCAGGAAACCTACACCCATGCTGCCGTGCCGGGGCTCCGCCGCCGCCCTGTGTCCTGCTCCCCCAGCCCAAGGGGGCACCGCGGCGTCGCCTCTCGCAGCGGGGTCCTGCGGCGAGGCCGCGCTAGAGGCGCAGGGGCGGCGGCGCCCGCGGCGGGCGTCTCCATCCTCCTCCTCCTCCTCCTCCCTCGGCCTCCTCTGCCCTCCTCCCCGCCAGCCCCCGGCGGAGGAGATGCTGCTGCAGGCAGTGTGTGTGTGGGGGGGGCGCGCTCCTCCCTGCGTCAGGAGGTGCGGCTCCCCCGGCCCGCCGCTGCCCTCCCCCTGCCTCTCCCCCCGCCGCTTTTATGTCTGTCTTTAAACGCCGCCGCAGCCGGGGCTGGCCACATGTGCCTGCCGTCGCCGCCCGGCTGCCGCTGAGCCCCGCGCCCGCGCAGCCCCGCTCGCCGCCCCGCGCCCGCGGGGGCACCCGGCCCCTTCCCGCTGCCGGCGCCCGGCGAGCCCCGCGGGCGGAGGAGGTAAGGCGGCGGCGGAGGCGCAGGCGGCAGTGGCCGGTCGGGTCCCTCGCGTGTGCGCCGGGCCGCCAGGAGGGGCCGGGGGTACAGCGCGGTATCCCCCTCGGGGGACAGCAGCGAGAGACCGCCCGCTGGAAGCCGCCCATGCGGTTTTAACGCAGCGGTGGGTTAGGTTATAAGGGAGCGCGGTGCTCTTTATTTATTTATTTATTTATTTATTTATTTATTTATTTATTTATTTATTTATTTATTTCTCTCATTACTATGGCGAGGGATTTGCATCCTTTGCCTACCACGAGTGACAGCAACCGCATTCATCTCCCTCGCGTGGCGCACGTAGTGACTGTGCAGTGTGCCTATCGGGGAAGGACGGGGCGAGGGCCGGCAAGCGCGGAGTGGGGGTGCTGCCAGTCCCGCCGGCAGCGGCCGCCTGCATCCTTGTTCCGCTCCCTTCCTCCTCCCGCAGCCGCGGAGGCAGCGCCCGCAGGCTGGGCGGAGGCCGGTGCGGAGCCCGGCGCTGCAGGGGCGGAGGCGCCGCCCGGAGGGGAGAGGCCGGGAGCCTTCCTGCGCCGCCGCCCCCCGCCCGCATCCCTCATCCCTGGAGGGGCCGGCGGGCTCTGGGCTGGTGCGCCCCGGTGTCAGCCATGTTTGGGTGGGTATTGTAATGAGGACCTTTTCCCAACCGCGGGGCGTCTGGGGCTTGTTTTCCGTTCAGGATGCGAATGGTTGCAGCCCACTGCAACATTCGCACGGCGACGGGTCCACGGTTTTCTTACCGTGATTATTTTTTTTCCCTACTCTATTTTCTTATAATTCCTTTTAGTTTCCTATTCCCGTATTTGGTGGTTTTGTTCCGATTTCGCTTGTGTTAGAGTGAACTGGGATTTCTTTGAGGTGCTTTGCTTTTCCTGTGGAAGTAAATGAGATGACTGAAATATGCCTTCACCGTCACAGTCTTGCCAAGGAGAGGTTGTAATAGGATTTATTCCATTTCAGCAAATTGCACTATGTTTTATTTGTAAAAGATGTAGTCAAGACCTCACCCTTATCAGCCATTTTATTTTGTCTGCGTGATATTGCTAACATATCAAGCTCAGTGCTGTAGTATTGATTTCTAAGAGAAGCCTAATTATTTTCAAATAGTAAGGTACTGTGAATATGCTGTTGTCATATACTGTAGGATTGGGAGCCACATCTCTGCTCCCCTCTCCAAGAAAAGTATAAATGAAGAAAATAAAAATTTAATTATCTGATGTAATGTACATATGCACTGGATGTATTATCATGTGTATATGATGTATATTCTGCTTTCTCCAATTGATAAAAACTTACATCAATATACCTTTTTTTTTTTTTTCTTTTCTGTTTAGCAGTGTGGTTTCTAGATACTCATTATCAAGATCTTATTAAAAAGGAAACTTTACAAAATAAATAGATAAAGAGAGCTTAATTTTGTCTTGGCTAATATACAAGATTTTGGTTTACACATAGAATATGTTAAGATAATGTTAGAATTACAATGTGATTCTCCATTTGATGCATATCAACAATTCCCTTGGGATTCAGTTTTGCACTTCAGATTCAAGAACAGAAAATCCCATTGGTTTTGATTTGTGGATGAAAAATGAAGCCATTTAATTGCTGTTCAGGTCTGCCACTGATAGTGAAATTGAAGAAGTCAAACTGCTGAGACACCTCAAAACTACTTTTGTGGGATGAGCTGATTCATGTTGACCTCTAGTGTGTTGTCATTTTTACAGTTTTCTTTTTTCTTACAAGCAAAAGTAGTAGTGCAGATTAGGACCATATAGTTTGAACAACTCTGTCAACTCTTTTTTCTCTTCTGTATATTGCAAAAGCCTGTATGCACAAAACCTTTTAAAATGTTGAATTTATTGGAAAAGAAAAAATAATCACAGGTTATTAAGAAAAATGTTTGGGAGATAGCAACAAGAAACACAATCTACTAATTACAGGTAATTCTTTTGGTATGAATTGCATTGTTATGTTTTATTGGAATAGTTGCTGTGTGAGTGGTATAGAATTAAATTGCTTGAGAAGTATTTGCAGCAGGAATCTTTTTGGGAAGATAGTTTTTCTTCTGAAAATCTCTAGTACACAGCCAAGAGTGTCCACGATTTTAAGTGCATGTGCATCTACATCCCCAGATGATCCATCGCACCAACTTTTTCACTCATATAAAGGTATAATGTTCTTGCTTGAAAAGACAGTATCTATTGGTTTTTGGAAGAACAGTTTTGGGTCCTTTGCTCATAAATTTTATATATCTGCATGCCAATAGATTGTAATAAATAAATAAATAAATAAATAAATAATGATCAGTAGCAGCTTTTCAGTGTGACTAAAGATCTCTGTATTCTCAATTGGTTGCAGAAGAACTTTGACATATCAGTGGGTAACATCTCAAAACTTAAGCAACTCCATTCTTCCTTGAAATTTAATTCAAAGTAGCCTTGCTGTTACTCGGGAAATGTTCTAGGAAAAAATACAATGACAAATGTTAGCTGAATGTTATTCTTCTAAGGAGCTGGGTGCACAAAATGTGGCAAGCGCATACTAAGTAGCATGAAATAACATTGGTAACTGTTAGAAGAGTTTTAAGGGAGTGGTAATAACTGATCCGAGCTACCCAGAAGCCTGCAATGTAACATAATTCTTCTTCACTCTGAGACTTGTGGTTCCATATTTGCTATATGGAAGAAAGAAAAGAATAAGGTCGTGTAATGCTATGTACAGCAAAGCCTTGAATCTAGTTCATGGTGGCAGTAGTCTTATCTTCCACTTTGGGAAAATAGACTTCTGCTGTTGGCAAATGCTATTATTTTTGTATTTCAAGTGCCAGAAATTCATACTGCAGTGCTAATGATTCAGCATGCTCTTCTTATGCTAAAATGGAGAAGTGATGGGAAATGGGAATAGGGAGTTTCCAGCATAGGATTTTCTATAAGGGAATTTGGATTAATCACTTTCTTTTTAAATTCAGGGATTTACTCTAATTTAAGCTCAAAGCATGATTTATGTCATTAAATTAAACAATCAGATCTGAGGAGAACCAAGATTTGTGATAAACTGTCTATGAACAATTCATCTTTTTTGCTTATGTGTAGAAAACAAACGAAGAAGAAATCATATATATATACATAAATATATATATGTATTTTTCCCCAAGGACAACCTGATTTACTTATTGATCCATTCAGATGCACAGAGGGGAGAAAATTAAGGTCTTAGGGCAACTATATATCTGATAACGTCTAGTTTTCAATACTACATTTTGAAACTTAATAACTTCAGTGTTTAAATGAATTCTTTAATATATTTTCATATTCCCATCTCAAAAGCATGATAAGATTTTACAATAAAATCATGGTCATGGTATAGTTTATATGGTTAATATAGAAAATAGAGGTTTTATTTCATGTTGCCAACAGTTATGACTTTTTTACTTCACCAGTGAAAAGTGAAGTATCTTCAGAATTGCTAGCATTACTTCACACAACTTCAGCTGGAAGAGCAGGATCTACTAAATTTGAGAGTTTCCTCCATCTGAATGGGAAATTACAGATAGCACACCCCGCAAGTCTGTGAAGTATTTCAGTGAAGTTGACTGTGAGAAGAAAATGCTGAGAAATCTATGAAAGCTGGTGAGAAACTACTGTAAGAGGAATAAAGTTCAAAGATTACATGCAATGAAAAGGAAAAAAAAAAAAGGCCATTCAAGAGCTCTAAGTTGTTACATTTTCTCAGATATTTCTGTTCAGACATTGATGTTGAAGAAATTGAACATTTCTGGGAAGAAAATCTTACTCTTGTTATCAAACCATTGTGTTTTTCTTAAAACTGTAGAGAGTGTTCTCCAGTAACTAGACTTCAGGGAGACTAGTCTGAGGTAAAAATTTTCATCAGGTTCTTGATGCATGACTGGAAGAACATTTTATTGGAACTGAGAACAAATTTCCCGGTAATATTAAGCAGACCCAATGTCACTGAAGTTTGTATAACTACCCATATTTACAGCAAGACTGAATTTAATCTTGTGTCTTTAAATATGGTTGATTGCAAGAAGAAAATGCTGAGAAATCTATGAAAGTTGGTGAGAAACTACTGTAAGACCAATAAATTTCAAAGGTTACACACAATGAAAAGAGCAAAAAATTATATTTGCTATAGTCTAAACGATTTAACTTTATAGAGATACCAGAATCAAGAATATTCTTTTTGTTGTTGTTTTCAAGTTTCCCATACCCCACAGGTTTTTGTTTATTTATTTTTTTAAAACACTGTAGTGTAGTGTCTGTGGTGTGCATTAGAATGTCTCAGATACATTTATCTACACTCTTCAGTGATGCTGTTTCATTGCTCAAAATATAATTATCTTTCATTATGGTCGAGTTAGGTACCTCTTGAATCTATATCTGTTACTAACAGGCTGCATTAAATGGACGAGGGCAAAGTCCTATATCATGTAGTTTGATATACTGAAGAGCAGAATAATGGCTGCTTGAGTACGTAGGTAAAATGGACTTGACTAGGCAAAAAGAGTATGGTGCATATTCTTGCTTCCGCCAAAAGACATAATGCTGCATTGCAGCACTAATTCAGTCTGTTAAGTGTGTACTGTAACACAATATAACTCTTGCTGAAATAATTATCTATCTGTACACAGATTCCCCCAGCAATAGCCATTCTTCACAGTTCAGTAATCCCACAAAACCAGGTTTGCAGTCTTCTTTCTCTCTTAGTCAGACATGACCATTAGCTGCACCAATTGTCTGATTCCTTTTTGCCGACTCACAACAGTCTTTTTCTGCTAAAATTTAGTCCTCCCATTTTCTGTATTGGTTGTTTCAATACACTGCCTAGCTTTTATAGGTTTCCTTTAAGGTGCAAAATCTCCTCTTCACTTTGGCATATAATTCTCAACAAGTAATTTCATTGACTGAAACCTTTGACATGAATGTCAGTCAAGATATTTTCTGAATGTCTGCCATGGTGAGCGTTTTGACTTTTAGTTCTGTGTCCTCTACTGAATCACCTGTTTCATCACTTGGAGTCAAGGTGGAGCTTTTGTCAATAGGAATATATAAGCTTGTGGTAATGCTCGTGCACTGTGCTGCAACAGTCTACCCTCAAATCTGAGAGATATATTGCTTTTTGGTATCCCTCCAGCAGCATGGTCGTATGTTGACTGCTTCATCTGAGAAGATCAATGAGCTCCAAAGAAAATAACTTTTATTTTTTTTCCTTTAACGTCAAACATTGAATTAAAAAAGGTATCCATTCTTTCCTTTTTCCTATTTTTTATTATGGTACAGTAGCATATTAAGACTTCTAGAACGTTATTTTTTTCTGAGCTTGTTTGATATTCCTTTATGAAGTACAGACACATTATTTCTTTTCCTTTTTTTCTCCCAATTTAGGTGAAAATTGAAACCATTTTTGATCAAAGATTTGAGGATTATGTCATTTATTAAAATCTGAATGTAAATAATTCTACTGAGATGCTTTGATTAGATGTAGAAACATGATAACAGAAATAAATTACACTATGTTAGAAGAGAATGGAGGGTTTATTGGGCATTGCTTTTCAGAGAAGAATGCATTCCTTTTAAAAATGTAAAAATAGTCATGTTTTAATTTGTCAGAAAAGCATCTCTAGAAGTTCCTTAATATCAGTTATATTAGCTGTTATTATGGCATTGTGGGATGTTTACACAAAATTGCTTTGAAAATGGCTTTTTATAGTGGCTTGTTTTGTAATTGCAAGAACATGGGGCAGTTGTACTTATTCTACTTGCAAATTTGCCAGCGAGTTTTTTTTTTTTTTGGTACCTGTTTTTCTGTACAGGTTTGAAAATCTCCAGCATCATAACTTAATTGTTTATTGGTACTATGCAGTTGAGAGAACTGAAAGTACTGTGTTGGTCTACGAAGTGTCTATATATTGGCATGCAGATCTGACAGTGTCTAATGAAGATGTGTCAGAAAGGAATCCCTCACTATAACCAGTGTAAAGGTGAACAGGAGCAGGCAGGGTTGAACAGAACTATTACAAATCCCTTACAAGAAAATACATATAAGAAAAACTAGGAGAAAAGGGTATGCAACAAAATGTTTCTGAATGTGTCTTCCACTGTTTTGGCTCACAGAATTCCTTTGAGTACTGCTGCAAATGCCTGCAGTTTGGTCAGCAGAGGCTTTGCAGGTCTTATCTCCCTGTGCTAGCATTTCAGAATTTGTTCCTGAACCTGAAGTAAAAAGCTGTATAGCAAGCTAAGCTCCAGATCTCCTAAGGAGCTAATTTAGGTCTAAATTCCATATTGTAAGGGATTATTATTGCTTAATCTGCTAATAATGTGGCAGTCTAATCAGGTTACTTTTCTTCTGCATGCTGATCCATTAAAGCTTGATTCTTCTCCCACAGAAGAAAATAACAGAATTCCCACTGTCTTCTGAGAAGGAAAGTTTCTTGATGTGTCAGAAAAGACTCACTGTTTTATCTTTCACTACCAGAAAGAAATAGGAATATTAACATATCAAGAACAATACTAGTAAGACATCCTAAAAATCCAGGTAATTTGATTTAGCAACTTGTTTCCCAAAAGTTTGCTCATGCTAACTCAGATTTTGATTACTGTTAACTCAATGAGAATTTTTTTTTCTAAATTTCTCTTAACTGAATTTTGATACTGTTCAGCAATTTCTGGTCTTTTAAATTCCCTCAAACAATAAAGGCAGTTGTCAGGTCAATTTAAGATTAATTTTGGATTGGAAGGATTTTACATAAGAAAAGGGATAGCATCTTTCTTTTCTGCTTTGAGTTGAGGAAAAGTCCAGAGAAAAAATATATTCTCCAGTATATGTGATAATAAAAATTTCCCTTCCATGTTTTCGTCTGACACATGACATCAGTTGAATTATGAAAAGGGTGAGTGAAACTGCCTGGAAACCAGAATTAAATCAGTGCACCTAATCCCATGACGCAGATCTAATATAGAAAAACAAAACAAACAAAACAAAACATAACAACAACAACAACAACAACAAACAGCAGCTTTAATAAGGCTAAGTTACCTTTTAGGCATTTTACTTCTAATCCAAAGTGCTGGTAGTCAATAGTATCGTGTAGTAATATTTTACCATATGTGGCAAGATTTAGGAGTTGGAGCTTAAAATGATGACAGTAATGGCTGAGTCTATGCTACCAAATTCTGTAACTTGTTGGTAAATATGGTGGTTTGTTATGTACATTTATTAATGAGATCATCAAGGAGAACCAGTCCAATCACATAATGCTGTATTACTGCAGAAGTCTCTGTAGAAGGTAGCTAGAATTGGAACTGAATGAACAATTTAACAGAATTTGGCATGATATTTCCTAGTTATTACTTGATGCTAATGAAGAACTTCAGTTCTGTATTTGACTAGAGCCAAAGTATGTGGGAAGCTAAAATAGTATTTTATAGGTAGAAGTGCTAATGTTCAATAGTATGTTACAAAATAAAGCTTGTTCACTGATTCCTGGTTAGCCAATTCTGCTGGTGAATAACTTAACTAGATATCTCCTTATTGAGCCTTTACTTGAGGGCATTCATATCCAGACACAAGTTGAGTGTTTTCTTGTTTGCCTTCTGTATGGGTTGATCAAAGAAACAGGCTTCTGTGCAAGCCTCCTAGGGTATGTGTTAGAAGTTCCTAACATAGAGTCCTTGCACAAACCAAGTGGGACTGCGTTTTGAAAAAGTACACCTGATGGTACTGTCTGCTGAGGTAGGACTTCTCATCTGGTTTAGCACAGACTACTAGTACAGAAAACAGATTGTGAAGTCTGACAGTCGGAGACCACTTGTGAATTTGTGATGTATCTGAAAGACTTTAGCAGTGAAATCTTTGATGCAGTCTGGACAATGAAACATACTGAATTAGAAAACCAATACAGCTAAAAAACTTGCATTGTCGCACTAGTCTGCTGAGCATGCCTCTGGCATTTTCTCAAATATTGCAGTCTATACTGTGATATTGCTATTGATAACATCCTGCTTAATGGAAAGTTAATGAAAGGAAAATTAATATGATATTGTGCTAGGGCTTGATGTTTTTTATTTCAGTTTATTCTGAAGTGTAGCAATGCAGTGACTCATCTGTGAGAGCAGCTGATAAATAATATTGCTGCCCTGCAAGTCACTATATCTAAAACATTTATAGAGATATGACCTTTTAAAGTATTTTAATAAATTCTGATAAATAGCTGGTCTTTCAGACAGTAAATACTGTTTCTTACAGTTATAAAAGGATTTCAGACATACAGACAAATACCAATGTAGGTTCACCAATGCAACTTTTGTATTAAATACTTGTTTCATTTTCACTTGCAATCCCAGACTTTATTACTAATTACTGCAACTGAGAAGCTGCAGAAATTTACACTGGTGGATCAAAAGGAAAGGAAAAGTTTGTAATGTGACTAGAAGTAGTAGTTGAAGTACAAGAGTCCGAAAGCTCCATTAGGATTGTGTAAATGCTTCAACTTAATGCATTATTAGTGTTTGCATCCTGGTTCTACTTAAATATTTCAGTCACAACTACTGAACAGCGACTAGAACAGGATGTAAGGTGGTGTGCCAGAGGTGGAGTTGTTGAGAGGAGGCAGTAAAGGGAAGTAGAGGAAAAGTGACAAGGCAGTGACTATGAGTCTAGGGAATAAATGGGAGGAGGTTAGAATGGAGTGCAGTATGCAACTGGAGTGAAGTTTAGTTTCAAAATCCTAGGAAATTATTGGAAAGGTAATTGTGCTGTCAGCCATGAGGCTGGTGATAATACTTTTGCTGACAAAGGTTTTAGTTCAGCTTTTCTGAAGTATCTTCCGGATAAGGTGTGGGCTGCATTCCAGTGGCTTAACTTCTTTCTGTGTGATCTGTCACTGGACTCTCAAGCAGCCTTGAGGTGCTTGATCTCATGAGATATTGATCAATTATGATAATCAATTATTGTGCTATTAGTCCTGTAACATATACAGTTCTCAGCTATCTATGAGAAAAAGAATATGGGAGAAAAAGTCTCCCTTGGTTTTGAAGTACTGGGTTCATACGATACATGAACATCTTAATTCAAGTATGATTTTCAGAAATGGCTCCCAAAATTTAATCTACTTTTTTTAAAATGTATTTTTAATAAACTTAACAGCTAAAGTAGAGATATTAAGTCAGGAAAGAATGGAACTGGAATCCTAAATTGTATATAAGGTGCATGCCTCATTGTGCCTACTAAGAAGAATCTGGTTATGCTGCCAGATTGAAATATGAAAAATTAGTCTATCAGTCTAAACAAAGCCCTCAACAAGTGAATGAAATGCATTTTATACAAATATTTAAGACCAATAAGTGAACTTAAGTCTTACAGTTTTAAAGTAGTTTAATATTCCTTTCTTCTCTTTTTGTCCTCAAATCAGAGATAAGCAGAAATGGGTAAAACAGAGCATATGATTTCTTAATTTTCTTCTGCAAGGTGTAATAATATTCTTTAATTGTTATTATTATTATTTTTCCACAGATACTTTCAGTAGGACAAACAATCAGGAACAGAAGTGCTTATTCTGATTTCCTACTATCAAGGACTCAGTTTACATCATAAATCTATTTCTTCAAGATTTTTGTCCAAGCAGAGGGAGAGCTTTCTTCAGCGCTTCTCCACCTGTCTCAATTGAACTTGACTTCTGTATTTTTCTTAGAGTACAAATGCCTAAGAACAGCAAGGTAGTGAAAAGAGAACTAGATGATGAGGTCATTGAGTCGGTTAAGGACCTTCTCTCTAATGAAGACTCTTCAGATGATGCCTTTAAGAAGAGTGAGCTTATGGTTGATGATCAGGAAGAAAAAGATGTAGATGTTGAAGAAGGCTCAGATGTGGAAGATGAAAGACCTGCTTGGAACAGCAAACTCCAATATATTCTGGCACAAGTTGGATTTTCTGTGGGACTTGGGAATGTGTGGCGATTCCCATATCTGTGTCAGAAAAATGGTGGAGGTAAGTCTTGTGACAGCAGTAGCTAAGTGATGAAGCTAACTTTTAAGATTTCAAGGTTAGCACAGATAATCACAGTAGAACCTGCTACAGCTTGTCAGATTTTTCTTTTAATTTATGCCAGAGCCTACAAGGAATAAAGCATATTCTTTTTATTTAGAGAGACATATTGGCTAAAGTAAGTAGCAGATTCTTCTTAGATTTCAGGGCAGAAAGTTTCTTACATTTCTTGATATGAACTTAACCAGGGGTCAAGCAAAGCCATTCTAGGTCTTTCTGGAAGGGTTGCATTATTTAGGACCTGGTTATCGTTGTGCTGAAGTGTTCTGTATCGTATTTGCACAATAAATCCAGTCATTAAATATGCATCCACTTTAAAGAGCAAAGCAGTATTCAGTCTTTAGTATTTAGCAGTACTAAGCTTCACAGTTTTGCTTTTTAATTGCCTTTAGCTCCTAGGCCATTAGTTCATGGTTTACTTCATGGAAGAACAAAATACTGTAGGAGTAAAAAGGATTTTTTACTGATAATTAGTTATTTAGATAATAAAATTTACATTAAGGAAATATATCTGTTTGTGCTGTTACATAGTTCTATTTTCCCAAATAAGTTATCTTTCACTTAAAATAATAAAATCAAGCATTTTATTTATTAGCTCTATGGTCTTGAACGTAGAATGAAGTAGTTGGCTGGAGGCTTTCCTCCAGGTTTAGTGTTTTATCCTATGCTGTACTGTACCCTACTATACTACATTAATGTTCATCCTATTCTAGAGAATTACTTAGCTGAATTTGAAACAAAACTGTTGCTTTTCCTTATACAAAAACTGAATCTGTGTTACAGAACAGAAAATAAAGAATAACATTTTATTCATGCTGGATTTCAGAGGTTGAATGGCAAAACTGATGTAACTGAGAAATATAGAAATGAGCCTAGAGTATAATAAGAGTATAATTCTCTATATGTTCTCTCATTCAATTTAAACAATAGAAATTGAGGTTTTACTTTCACATCTTCCATTTCCAGGATAAAATCTAATTTCTTTTATAGTAGTTGTAAGGTTTTTTCACTCTCGTTTAACTTCCTTTTTGTTTCTCCTTTATTCTGGAGAGAATGTCATTAAATAGTTGATTTAATGGTTTGTGGGGAAGATATTTTTTTTTTCCATCTGTAACAGTGATGTTAGCTGAGAAAACAGAAGTTGAATGTAGTTTCTCAAAAAACGTATTTTCAGTGAATGACAACCTCCTCTAGTCTACTAGACACTATAGACTTGACCATGAATCACTACTACTTGAAAAAAAAAAATGTTCCGTTTGTTAAATTGTTTTAAAACAAACTAATTCTAGTTACAGTTGTAGCTATTAAAATACTTATATTCTAGATCCTTTCATTCTAAGTGTGGCGTAAGGATGTAGCTCAAGACTAATGCATTACATTGGTTTGTTTTGAATATTTGTGTTCTTTCTGAAAGTCTGCGTTTAATGTAGTTAGTTACTAATTTTGCAAGTGCATTGGATTCTGATTCAAACCAACAGGAAAAGATCTGTTGGTAAGTTTCTTAGACTATTGGATTCATATTATCAGGAGCTTTTAAAGTTACTCTGAGAGTGAGTGCAAATTTAATTCAGGTCAAATATAAATGTATTAAAAGTAATTATAATTTTTCATTTTAAAAACAACAGCAACAAAAACCCTTAAGGGAGTCAGGTATTTCATTAATCAAACTTGAAAAAATAAATATGCAATCATTTTACGTGTACAGTGATTTCAGGAACTTTCTTGTGTAGAATAGTTTGTGGAGATGCAATGTTTTCTGCATAAGGCCAGGGCAAGGAGGTATTTTGCTTTTAGCAGTAGTTTTGCATCATTTTAGCAATTTACAAGCTTCAGTGAAAAGCAAGTGACCATTTGAGTGAAAACTTTCTTGGCTTTCAAGTTAACTATAATGCAGGGTAGAAAAGGTGATACAAAACATTGAAGCATATACGCTGGGACATGTAGATGGACAGATAATTCTCACAGATGTGTAAATGAATAAGGGAAGAGGGGGAAGGAAGGAGGGAGAAGTTCAAACACATGGTAAAAAAACTACACACATTTACTTGAGGTTCCAGTGTTCTGCTAAATAAATGTTATTATATACGTTTCATTCTAGGTAAAATTAGTGTTTTTATACAACCCATTCAAAATATCAGTATCAGAACTGTTTTGTAGTCTTTTGCTGAGACAGCTTTACTGTAAGTTACTGTTGAAGCCTCTGAGGATAATGTAAACTTAATGGAGATTTTTATTACAACTGCTTCAGCGGAGTATATGGTAATGTCTCCACTTTTAATCATGTTCAAACATTTTTCATTTTCTTCCCTGTCTTTAAACAACTTTTATCTGGCAAATACCATCAGGCAAGATGAGTCTAATAAATAGTGGTAAACCAATAAATACACTCCAAGCTTAAAACAAAAAGAAGGAGAAAAAAACATAGTTACTCATTAAAGAATTACCTTCACAAATTTCTTCCAACAGTAAGTATTCCAAAGCCAGTAAAAGAAGGTAAACTTAACCATGTAGTAATCTTATTTTTTTTTTCCTTTTTTTTCAAACTACTGAAACATAAACAACAAAATAAACATAGAACAGACACAGAAAAATAAGGCTGAATGGATGTATACTATTAGGGGATTTTGTGGAGAGAATATTTGGTGTCTACCACCCTGCTTACTGGAGAGATTTGGCTTATTTGTGGCTATGGTCTGTGTTGTGCCAACACTATTGACTTCAGAGCTATATTCTGTTTCAGTGAAGTATCTGTGTTTGGTTTGAATGTAACTTCTTTATTGGTACACTGCTACACTATTTGAACATCTATAGATATCTTTCCAATCTCTATTTTTAGTTCTGGTCTGTAGCATGAAAACAAATTTCCTCCACTTTCTTTTTGGAGATCCTTTAACAATCCTTCCTGTTGTTTTAATTCATAAGAACTCAGAAGCGTTTAATGTTTTTTATGCTCATTTAAGTTACAACTAGACTGGGCAGCTCCTTGCTGGCTTTCACGCTTGGCTCTCCCAGAAAAGGTTTATTGTAAGAGGTGACCAAAGAGGCTGGTATGCACCTGTGATAAACTTCACTCTAATCTGGGATGTAGCTGTAATATAGCAAGTATTAAGAGAAAGAAAAAGGCTGGGAAGAGACTGAGAGCCCTTCAGGGTGCTCATTTGCTTAACTTGGGATGAGAGAGCGCTGAAAGGAGTTCTAGGATCTGTGAGTGAGGGGCTGAAAGTGTTCAATAAAGTTTTGAGGAACTGACTATAGATTTATGCCTCCTTCACCCTTATCTTCCCCACAGGTCCCCCTTCTCCCTTGTAGGCAGCGCCTAACCCCCCTCCGGCACTTAGCACCCCTCTTCCACTCTTCGCAGCCTAATAGATTAAAAACCTGTTTCTTTCTTAATGCCTCACAAAGGTGATTTGCATTGGAAATGAGTATACTCAAATTTAAAAGTTTTTTATATTAATCATTTTTACACTATACCACTAATTTGTTCCTATATGAAGACAAATGCATAAGCTTTTACAGATAGGCGCAGTTCAAAACAGAATTTCAAGAATAAATGTCAAGTTAGAAAGTAAAACTAGTAATATATAATTATAGCTTTTATTTTTTTATTTTTTATTTTTATTTGTATTTTTATTTTTGTATTTTAGTCCATGTTGCTCTTTGAGCAAAAGACTATTAATAATAAAATAAATTTTGTAATAATTCCAATAGAAAAATTGACTACTTAGGGTGGACAATATCATGTGCTGGTGAAAACGAGCAGTTTCAGTGAATTCAGAGAACACACCATGCTTTAAATCATCTGGAGCTGAAGCCAGTGTGAATAGAAGGGCAATAATTAACACAGTATGATAACAACTCATTGTTTTTTAGACACTAATACAAGTCTTTGTCTTACAATATTTAATTACAGAGTCAGAGAGAAGTTACATGAGATAGGAGAACAGATATAACAGCTGTTAGCACCACACAGGACAGTTCTTCCTCATACACTCCGCCCAGTTTGCTCATGCACTCAGTCCTGTTGCCTCCTTTCATTGGTTTTGGTGCTTGTCAGAGTCTTTGGATTCAGTGGAACCTGAAGTAGTTCAATCCACATTTCATCTTCACGAATATGTCCTAATCACATTTGGGTTGTTCTGGATGAGGGAGGAATTACTGAAGTTCAGGATGTTGACGGAAGAGCAAGACATTGAGGATAAAATGGAAGAGGGGAGCAGGAAGACCTTTTCCTACTGATTAACACAGTCACTTGTTTTTTGATCCCTATTCTGTTCTCTGCTAGTGGACTTTATTTGTTATTTGATTACTTTCTAATACATCGACTGACCTCAAAACCGGGATGATTCCTCCCTTCCTAACTGTCTATTAAGCTGTGATATCCCTTGTGCCTTCATGTGGACAAGTGACCCTGGCCTTCACCAATATTAGCATGCTGTAGATTCAAAGCTGCCTCAGTTTCCTGTGATTGTGAACCTTAAAAATAAACATCAGATCTACTCAGTCATGCAATGAGGTTAACAAATAGTGACAAAGTAGATCTATATTTTCATGCTGTTCTTTGCAATCATCTTGTGAGTAGCTTGCACACCTTTCACCTTCTTCAAGCAAAGGAAATATTTAAAGTTTATTCTGTTTGGTTAAAGTAAAAAGTTGAACTCAAATGTTACATTCACATATTAGAAGTAAACGAAATATATTTTGTTTTGTAATTTCATGGGCATTAACTTAATTGACATTTTTATTTTATTTTATTTTATTTTATTTTATTTTATTTTATTTTATTTTATTTTATTGTTTTTAAGATTGGTTATTTTAATATTCCTGTAATGTTAGAAAACAAAAGAACTAGTAAATAATGATAAACAGATAAAGGTGTGAGTAGCATGAAGAAGTCTATAGAGGATTACCTTGCAAATACATTTTGAAAAGATTGACACAGGTGGAATCATATCAGGATGTTCTATAGAGAAGTAGTCTGGATTTTACACTGAAATATCATCCATCTGAGCAGTTAAGTTCTGTGGGCTTATAAAAACCAAAGCAGCTATTCCTAAAAAATACTGAGGAAACAATATATAAATGCTTAAAGACTAAGTAGTGACTAGATGCTAGTCTCGTTGTCTAATTTTAGTGGAATGGGAGAAAAGCAAGTATACTCATGTCTTTCCAACACTGATTATGGACTCCGTGACTTTGTTATTTAGCTGTTGATCAATAATTTATAATCAGTGGCTTGAATTCATTGAGATCTTCAATATTAGTTTTTGACTTCTCATTTACCCTATAGTATCAGACTCATGAAATTCAATTGTACCTTATTCAGTACACTGAAGATGTCTGATCTTTATTTTGGAAGCCTAATTCTTCATTAAAGCTGATTGGCAAGAGGATTTTCATCCTTTAGGCACAGTTTTGTAAGTAGGCACACCTGAACTTATTAAAACTGTGAAAGACTACTGACAGGAACTCCATCCTATCAGCTGGATAGACTATAAATATACTGATAAAACCTAAAACCTTTTATTAAAGTTTTCCTGATAAGAGTCATTAGTGTTTTGTAATTGTGAATAAATTCAGTGTATACATTTGGTATTTTGTTGAAACATCAAAAAAACAATAACAACAACAAAAAAGAAAACTGGCTGTTTGTGCACAGTATTAACATTCACTATTTCCTGAAATCAAGAAATCATTTGTATTTTTGACGTTAATTCTAGTGAAGAAGTATGAGCTATATTTTTTATATATTTTATTTCTTACTGAGATGAAAATATGTATTTTATATATATATATATGAAAGTCAATGTTTAAGGCCAAAATATGCCAAAAAAGTGACTTTACAGTAGAAGAATTTTTAAACTGTAGAAAGCCGACGTGGGGATATTGTACTACAGAATTGTAACCACAATAAATTGTTTATTTGGCAGATGTGGCAGACAATATGTATGTAAGTAATTTTAGTATGCTGTTCAAGGCCAGCATGTATAATGTATTGTTCTAATTCGAATAAAAGTGATCCTTATTTAATACTGCTACTCCAAGGACACGTTTTCATGGACTGGCAAATAAGAGACATGCTGAACTGTTTCCATGGTGATTCTGTTTTATCATGAAGTAAAGATATCTTACAGGTTATTGAAGTATGTCTTGCTTCAAGGGAAGGCTGAAACAAAATACTTGCTCAGAGATTCTGTGGTTTCACATGAATTATAGGACACAGAAGCATTCTGAAGCTTTGATACACAGCTGTATATTCTAGCTGTGTCTAAACCACATTGTATTGAAAGCCAGATGTGCACCATTGTCCATTATGTCCTTCTTATGGGGAGGGACACAAGATCAGAAGGGAGCTCAGCAGATTTGAGTGATCAGAGGGCCAGTGTTTCAGGTCCTCTGCACAAGCTCTGCAGTATAGGGATAATCTCTGCTGGCCATCCAGATTGAATTACAGGGTTGTGTAATGTATAACGTAATGTGGATATAACACCACATTTATTTAACTCATTTAGTTGAATCTAATTGATAAATCTTGCTACTTAAGTTGATACTGCACCATAAAGCACCCACATCAGCCCAGTCTTTAAACATGTGCTTAACTTTGCAGCCTTGTGATTAAGGTTGTGGACTGGGACACTGAAGAGCTGGGTTCAGTTCCTGCTCTAGTGCAGTCATCCAGTGGGATACTGGGTAAGTCATTTAGGCCCCAATTTTTTTGAGATGTTTAGGCTTTTCTCTACCTAGCCATGAAACACCTATCTAATTAAGGCATCAGGTATCATTTACAGTAGTGTTACACTACTTAAAAAACTGTTGGTTTTCAGTGAATTATACAACCACATTTTGAAAGCTAGTGATGCCTAAGCTTCTGTATTTCATTTACAATGTGAATTAACAATACAGTTCTGTCTCACAGACATTTTTGGGGAATGATGGTGATAAATGAAGGGTACTTAATGGTATTATATGTCTTATATATTTTTAGACAGATAGTCATCCTCATTTTGGAATGTTGTTACTCTGTTTCTCAGTTTTCATCACATTTATATCTGTCTCGTCTCTTTTTGCACTGTTGAAAGGAAGTCCTTTGTGTTCATTCCATTATGTGCACGTATGAGATGAACCAGAAGAGATGCCAGAGTACTGATTGAGAATGTAGCTGCTGTTGCAGAACAAATAATAATTATAATTGCATACTTAAGTAGACAGTATATACTGTACTGATATTGGTAGATAGAACATGGAATTTGTCTCTGTGAGGTAGCATTGTATCCTCAAAATCAGTACTTTGTTCAGAACATAGTTTTTGAACAAATGCTGATCAAGCATTATCATTGCTTTGTCATGCAAATAAAACTCAAGAAGCTACTTCATTGCTAACAATGGTGTATAGACTCTAGGGTAAATAAGATCAATAGGTTCTTTGTCTGGTCCATCAGTAGTTTTTCTCAGATTTTCTTCCTCTTCTCTTTTTCCTTATTTTTCTTAGTATCAAGACTTCAGTTACTCCACGCTTAGGATCTTTATAAAATCTTTGTAAGCAAAACTGATGTCCTGTTCATAAATATTTCATGAAGAGCAAAATAGCAAATGGACCTAAATAGGAGCAGATGGCACCAGAAAATCTGAGGCCTCTGCACAGTTTACAAAATTTTAAATTTTCTTAAATAAAGCCTATTCCCTGAGAATAAGTCACCTACTAAGGACATGTAAATTTCAGTGTATTTTGATAGATTCATGAAAAAAAAAAAAACACCAAAAAAAACCCTAGAAAGGTGGCACTGAGTAAAGGAACTTAAAGTAGGACTTAGCTGGAGGCGGATAAATCCCAAATTAGCTTCTGAACTGTGCTCAGCTTCTCTCTTGTCACAGAGGTGAATAGGCTGATTGGACAACTTCATAGCTGTGTCTCTGGGTTATCAATTTGTAGCCTTGCTTTGACGTATTACAGTCTGCACCTCTTGTGTTTCTCTTTAGCCTTACAATGGTTGTGATCAACAGACTTAGGCCCTTTGAGCTGGGTGGACAGCACAGTACCCTCCCTATATTGCAGCATAATTGTCACGTGAAAATTAGGTGCCATATTGCTAATTGCTCATGTCTAAATGTTGTGTTAGCTCTAGTCCTAAATACTCCTCATCAGAAAGGATCAAGTTTGGCTCTGAACTGCCAGTGCACTTAGCATATGGATATATTTTGCTTGGAAGTAGTTTTGCTGAAATAAATGGAGATTCATCCCAAAGTTAGAATTGTATATGACGACTTCCTGGGAATACAACATTGAAAAGAGGATTTGTTTCACTTACATATGTCTAAAGATGAAGTAAGAGTTGCGTTTTCAAATGTCTTTAAGAAGAGCTTGTGAGTACTGCAAGGGGGCTATCTGGACCTACAGCATGCCATTTCATTTCCACCTCATGTCTCTGGTATTTGTCTGGAGCCTGGTATAAATGGGCCCATACAGTTCTTTGCTTAGCTGAATAGTATCACTGTTCTGCACACTGGGAAATCCCCTTTCCGAGCATCTTAGGTGCATGTGGAGAGAGGAACACTATGGTCTTCTGAAACTGTGATGAAGATTGGATGTAATTCAGAGTGTTGTAACAGCACAGCATGCTCTGTATTTCCCTTATAAATTCAGTCTGGCTGGTTTGTTACAAACCCAGATTTAGAGTTTCTTTAGGAAATGTTGATTTAGCTCCTGAAAGTTTGACCTAAAACATTTGTGAATATGCCCAAATTTTCATGCAAGCAAACAACTAGATTAGGTAATGACTCACTTTTAGTAAGGTTTGCCTCAAAATATTACAGTGCTTTAGAAATAAGATGCCTATGTGTTTTTCTTACTTTACAAGATTTGTGGCCAAGATCCAGTTAAAAATACTCTTTGCATGCAGTAGAGAGGGCTTTGTCATGAATGACACTAACTCAAACTTGAAGATATTAGATGGTCTCATATGAGTTGTGTTAGATTGTGACTCTTCCTACACTCTCTCTGATTTCTACTTTGTTCCCATTGTAGGTGCCTATCTTGTGCCATACTTAATCTTGCTACTGATCATAGGGATTCCACTCTTTTTCTTGGAGCTTTCCGTGGGGCAGAGAATCCGCCGAGGGAGTATTGGTGTATGGAATTATATCAGCCCCAAACTTGGAGGAATTGGATTTGCAAGCTGTGTAGTAAGTTTTTTACTGTAACTGTGTGATTTATGTCCAATCTGTGTGATCTGAAGTCTGTTTTGCTACAAGAAATGGACAGCGATCTGTAGCTGGGCTTCAGGGTCAATGTACAATGTTTTTGGAAGATACTAAAACTTATATTAGCACATTAAAATGGTTATATGGATGTTTGTAAAACCCATTAACTAGTATTTTTGTATTTTTGAAATTAAGAACTATGGAACACCTTAGACATCTGGGAGAAAAATAGCCTGTAGAAATATAGGTGTCTCATGATAAATAGGGAGAAAAGTGAAAGTGTAACAAATTGACATTAGATACTGTAATGGTGAAAGCCATCAAGTTCTTATTTTAATGAAAAATAGGTTCAGTGTCTGATGAGCAGAAATGTGCAAAAGTAAGTTCAGTAGGTGTTTGTTTGTTTGAATTTACAAATGTAGTTATTAAATGTAACTTTTTTGGTATGTCTTTTTTTTTTTTTTAATAGGTATGCTTCTTTGTGGCCCTGTACTACAACGTCATTATTGGATGGAGTCTGTTTTACTTTTCCCAGTCTTTTCAGCATCCATTACCGTGGGACCAGTGTCCTTTAGTTAAAAATACATCCCATACCTGTAAGTCTGTAATATATTAATGTTTTAAAAATCATCCAAATACAATTCTACTCATTAAGTAAAAGCAAGTTTTTCTGCTGAATTTCACTGGATTTCCACAAAGGCTTACTGGAGAAAAAAATATGAATTAAAAGTCTGCTTTCAGAACTATCTCTCTTTTTAAATATATATATATATGTATACACACATAGCTGGTTGTTATTAACATAACTGAAGAGAACTAAAGAGAAATTTTTGTATAAAAAACTGATATTGAATTTTAATAAGATTTCACATTATGATATATGGAAAAATTTAAAACAAACTCATCTAGGATATATACTGTATTTGGAAAGGAACATCACTGTCAACAAGATTTTAAAGAGTAATAAAATTATGTGTTACTTAGTGTGTTGCAGGAAGAAAAATATGGTTTTTCAAATTTTTTTTTTCTGATTTTGATACTGTTTTTCAGGATTACTTGATGAAAAACAAAGGTGCAAGAGGGGTGTTTCTCCATTTCATTTAGTATGCATCTCCATTTCATTTAGTTTAGTATATTTCATTGTGAGAAAGCAGGAGGCGCTGCATTACAAAAAAAAATAAAAAATGCAGAAGATAGAAAATTGTAAACGTCAGTGAAATGCATGTAATAAAAGCACAGTTTGCTTTGTAAACTGGTAGCAATAGAATCAGTGGTTTGTTGCAATAATAAGACGTATTATGCAACAGCACTAAAAGTTCCACATGCCTTAGTTTTGGTTATCTCATAATATTTGCACACTTTGCATTTGTCTTGCTCTTGAAATATTATTATTATTATTTTCATTTCTTTTTATATTGGAGATTAAATTTTTATTAATAACTTTTGTGTTTTTCCCTTTTAATGAAGAACCTAACCAGGGACATTTGGAAAGCTGTACAGTGTTTTTATTTAAAGAGTCTTTCTGAGAGTTGTTTCCTTCAGTTATTTGAACCAAATAGTCATTTGAAACAAATTCAGTTATTTGAAACAAACATTTGTGAATGTTTTTACTCAGTTAAATCGACTGTATTCCACAAGCTATTGTCCATTAATGAAGCCACAGTTTTTGTCTGATTACATGCTCTTATCCTGCCCAAATCATAAGACATAAAGTCTCAATTGAACTTCAACAGAGATCATTTAAACTAAGCTAAAACACAGAAAAGCACTACATTTGATAACATCCTATCACTTTTGACATTTTATTTCAGAGAAGATCTGACACCTGTGTTAAGTTTCTTAAAATTGCTGTATTTTTCCCTTCTTTTCATTAATTACCTTGGCATAGGACCTAGCTTAGAGATATGATTGGTTGTCAAATAAAGATAAATTATTAAATATATATATATATTTTCTTTGAAGATTTCATTCTATTTCTGTGTTCTACATGTCTAGATGCACAAAATTTCTTAAGCTGTTAACATGAATAAGGCAGAATTTTAGTATAATGAAAAAAATCACTTTTGGAACAGAAAGCAACTTTCATTTGCACATAGCTGTGTAGGAGCCATTTTCTTCTTCTTTCATCACTTTGATATCATTATTTTATTGATTTTGCATTTGTAATTATGTTCCAATTGATTTGAGTGTCATATCAAAGCAGACACAATTGAGAAAGTTTTTAATGGTTTTTTTTTTCAAAATTAAGATAATCCAACTTTCATATTCAGAGAGTTTTTGTAGTATGTAAGTCACAGTTTTGTATATCGAAAATCTATTCTTATGTGTAAAAAATGAAATGTGTTTATCCAGCTCTCCATATTATTTAGTACTTAATTCATAGATAAATTCTGCCTAGGACTTGGATTGACCACATGCAGAGGAATATGTTAAAGTGTTTGAAAAAGCTATATCCAGGGCTTTCAACCAATAGCAGTTTCTTTTTCTTTTAGAGAACATCCTAGGACTCTGTGAATTCAGTTTCTAAGTAAATGATGATAGGACAATTGCAAGTATTGGGAATTAATATAACCTCGCTAAAAAGTGTTGGTAAAATAGTTCTGTCCTGAACCCATTCTTTACTTGCTAACGTCTCTTGACAGTTGTGGAGCCAGAGTGTGAAAAAAGTTCTGCAACAACTTATTACTGGTACAGAGAAGCACTGAATATTTCCAGCTCGCTTTCAGAGAGTGGGGGTTTAAACTGGAAGATGACTATCTGCTTGCTGGCTGCCTGGGTCATGGTATGCCTAGCCATGATCAAAGGCATTCAGTCTTCTGGGAAAGTGAGTATGCTGTTTACCTAAATGACAGTGATTTCCTTTGAAACATTGAAGATCTACTTCGCTAAGTTTTTGTTCACCGCACCCTCTGTCTGCTCTTCCATGAAATGTGTAGGAGTAAGATGGAAACTGTGAGTCACCCCAGTATTTGTATAATCTCTACTATCTTAGTAGTTAGGCATTAAAATTGTAGTAATTCTCATGGGAACTATAGTAATTTAGTGGGAATTGAGATGTGAAGAAGAATCATTTTTGTTCTCATCAACATAACTGTTGCAATTAACTGCACCTCAGCATTGTTGAACTGTTAATGCAGCATGAGCTTGCATGCTTCTGAATATCTAAGGAATTAAGTTTCCATGTATATCTATACTCTCACTGTGATTGCAGTGCACCCAGGCCGTCAAAATTCCCTGTCATTTGCTTTTTATCGTTAATGTCATTGGCATTCATCCTTCTGTCATTATCACAGCTTCTTTTCAGAATTCTGGATTGTTTCTTTTGACTAATGGCTAACCATCCCTTTGGATCTGAGTACATGACTTTGTCTTCTTTCCTGTTCATACTGACAGATAGGTTGGCTAGTGAATGATTTGCTAGCTCTGTTGATCTCAGTGGGATTTTCAGATGAAGACTAATCTGTTGTTAATTCCTGACACCTACAAAATTCTTTGCTATTAGGAATTTTTGAGCTGAGGTGGAACTTTCTGTGGCCTTTTTAGTATATTTCAGTTAAAGAAACAACTTGCAACTTTAGCAAGAGAATCATTTTACATAAACTTTAAACCATGGGATAAATGTGCTTTTCAATGATGTAGAATGAAAAATCATATTTGATTATTGATTTTTTGTTTCCTCTCTTTGTTTGTCTGTTAGTCAAAGCAATATTGCTTTCTTGTTTTTATGTTTCAAACCTATGAGATCTTGATTCGTTTCTGTACATTAGAGAATATACCCATATTTCTTTCTTTCTTTTCTTTCTTTTTCTTTCTTTCTTTCTTTCTTTCTTTTTTCTTTCTTTCTTTCTTTCTTTCTTTCTTTCTTTCTTTCTTTCTTTCTTTCTTTCTTTCTTTCTTTCTTTCTTTCTTTCTTTCTTTCTTTCTTTCTTTCTCTTTCTTTCTTCTTTCTTTCTTTCTTTCTTTCTTTCTTTCTTTCTTTCTTTCTTTCTTTCTTTCTTTCTTTCTTTCTTTCTTTCTTTCTTTCTTTCTTTCTTTCTTTTTCTTTCTTTTTTCTTTCTTTTTCTTTCTTTCTTTCTTTCTTTTCTCTTTCTTCTTTCTTTCTTTTTCTTTTTCTTTTTATTTCTTCTTTCTTTCTTTCTTTTCTTTCTTTCTTTCTTTCTTTCTTTTCTTCTTTCTCTTTTCTTTTTCTTTCTCTCTTTCTTTCTCTCTTCTTTCTCTCTCTTTCTCTCTCTCTTTCTCTCTTCTCTCTTTATTTCTCTCTTTCTCTCTTTCTTTCTTTCTTTCTTTCTTTCTTTCTTTCTTTCTTTCTTTCTTTCTTTCTTTCTTTCTTTCTTTCTTTCTTTCTTTCTCTCTTTCTCTCTCTCTCTCTCTCTCTTTCTTCTCTTTCTCTTTCTTTCTTTCTTTCTTTCTTTCTCTCTCTTTCTTTCTTTCTCTCTCTCTGTTTCTCTCTGTTTCTCTCTCTCTCTCTCTCTCTTTCTCTCTTTCTCTCTTCCTTCCTTCCTTTCTTCCTTCCTTTTCTAGTACAGTCATGTAATCTTGCTCTCTTCTGAAGAGATGAGATGAATGGAACATGTTTTATATATTTCTGAGAATATACAGTTTTCAGTTCAGACATATATCCAAAAGATACAGGATAGAGAATGAAACTGTTGAAAATAAAGTTCATAGGTGTCATTTTAAATTTCTTCTTAATGTTTTTCAGATAATGTACTTTAGTTCCCTTTTTCCTTATGTGGTACTTCTGTGCTTTCTGATCAGAGGATTGCTCCTTAATGGGTCATTAGATGGAATTCGTCACATGTTCACACCTAAGGTATGTTCTTAATTTCTGTTTGAAGTGTGTTTAAACTTTCAGTGCCAGTTTGACCATTTATGACTGCTCTCAGATAAGCTTATTGCCTTCATAGAAGATTGACCATTTTTGTGTCTGGCATAATTGCTGTTGACCTCAGCAACACAGTATCAAGCCATAACATCCAAAGACTCAAAAATGTTCCAAGGGTGTGTGTGTGGAGTTACCTTCCCAGAGTTGGCTGCCTTTACAAATCTAAGCAACCAAAAGTGCTATTTATAGGAATTAAGATGTTTAGAAAGCTCCATAAGTTGGCCAAATGCTTAAAAGAGAAGTGAATCACAGAATCAAAGAATCATAGAGTCATAGAACTGCTTGGGTTGGAAGGGACCTCAAAGATCATCTAGTTCCAACCCCTAGCCATGGACAGGTATGCCACCCAGTTCAGTTTGCCCAGTGCCTCATCCAACCTGGTCTTGAACACATCCAGGGATGGGGCATCCACAGCTTTTCCGGGCAACCTGTTCCAGTGCCTCACAACCCTCTGAGGGAAGAGTTTCCTCCTAATATCTAATCTAAATCTCCCCTCTTTTATTTTAAAACCACTTCCCCTTGTGGTCCCCCTCATTATCAGCCCAAACAAAAAGTTGCTCTCCATCTTTTTTATGAGCCCCCTTTAAGTAATGAAAAGGTGCAGTGGGGTCTCCTCAGAGTGTTCTCTGAATGCTTTTTTCTGGGATGTCACAGTGAAATGCATCACCTTGAATGCTGTCATGGATTTACATAATTTAATTTGAACTTTTTGAAAAGGTTGCTCATTTATTTAGAAATAAACTTCACTTGCTTATCATTGCTTTACAGAGTTCTGGTTCTGCAGGAATTTGTAGACTGCTCAGTCAAATTTGGGGAAATTTGAGGAACAGAGAAATGTAGTGCTTATGGACAAAGATGAATTCTATAGCAGAGATGGAATACAGACCTTTTTGATGTTATAATATGGTTTATCAATGACAGTATTAATACTTTCTTTAACTAGAACCACTAGATACCACTAGATACTGAGAGGGAATCAATACTGAAACTCCTCTTTAATATCAACCCCGCATCCTTCAACTATTTCGTCTTCCATGAGTTAGTCCTAAAATAAGTTGCAGTTGATGCTCACTTTGTAGTTACTTGATAGTTTAATCATAAAATTGTTAAATTGTTTCAAATGTTCAGATAAACAATCTTGAAAGAAATCCCCCTTGCCACCCTTGGTTTTCAATTATATTTCTCAAAAAGTTGTGGTTTAAATTTGAGGTTAGGAAGTCTGTAAGTCACATAGAGTATGTGTAGATATAAACCTTAAAAGTATTTTCATTATAATCCCTGAATATTTCTGTACTTGAACAATAGTTTGGACCTTAGGTTCACTGGAAACTACCTGAAAGAATTTAGACTGTTGTCATTTCCATTTGCTCCATTGTGCTAACAGCTGATTTGGGCAGGTAGACTAAAACGGACGGGTAAAGTGATCTGGGTTGAAAATAATCCAGGTTGATAGATAGGAGAGGGTCTTTGATTTAGCCTCTATTAGTTCAGCAAATAGATCACAACACATTTCCACAAAATAGTTGTGTCAGCACAGCAGAGGACTGGCACACTGGTGCAGGTGTGAGAGCACAGGGCTAATGAAGAAGGAGCAAATTTCTCTCTTTGGCATGGCTGTTGACCAAAGCAGAAATTCAAAATAATAGCCTTAATGAAAAAAAAAAAATCAAATAAAGAAAGGTGCATGAAAAGACCAGTGAATTAATGCAATTAAAATATAGGGCTGTGTATAGCTTAAATACAGAGCTCCCAAAATTTCATAGTTAATATCTTACAATAACAAATCAGTTACAATTTTGCTTTGAAACACTAGGCAATGTTTATCTGAGAGCGTAATACCTTTGATGATACTAAACAAGATATTGAAGAAAGTGAAAAGTGTTCTTTAAAAACCATTTACAATTTCGTGAAATTAAAACTATTCCTATAGCTCCCTCTAGTGGCAAAACTCTAACGTGACTGTTTGATACAGGCAGGTTAACAGGCAGGTTAAAGTAGGTGTAACAGACACGTACAACATAATTATAAAAAAAAATAAATATGTTGGGAAAAAGTTTAGTGTAATAAAACTCTTTATTTCAAATGTATTTTAGCTATGTATGTAAAAGGTTAAAGAAGATGTCTATTATCTATACAGCAGCAGGCTTTTTTTATTCTTAGAGTGAGACAGTCTTCTGATGCTAGCATCTTCATGCTTTTTAGATTTACCGTCTTCAATAAGGTTTGGGTTTCAGAAAAAAAAAAAAAAGAAAAAAAAAGTCATATTTGCAGAAGTAAGGTCTTTTACTGTTAGATGAATGGAGGCCCTGGATCAACTTCCGACAGTCTAATGTTGAAGTCTTGCATGCACTTCTTTTTTCCAGTGCAGACTTGAGAAAGATCTTAGATAGATGATGACTCATAACTTTAAACAAAGATATTTCTCGAAGTCTGGTCATCTGAAGAGCAATTTTATAGAGTTAACATTTAAGCTCTTAGATAAAAGTCTTAGTTGTCCCTCAAATATATCACTCATTTTACTTGATAAGTTCAAAGCATCTAGCTTAAGGGAGATTTGATTTCTGCACTGTACAGGTTCTGGTGGCCAACATTTATTTTACATGTTGCGTTTTTCTTTACATATTTGCATGAATTGTAGTAGAATTCCATATAAACATGTGTATGTATGTCATAGTAACCTTTTTAAAACAAAACAAAACAAAAAGGTAGCAACAACCAAAACAACTTTCAACATACGTATTACATTTATAAAAGGGTTGGCCATCCCCAAATAAATCTTAATTCAAATGTTCATCAGTACAGGTACTGTAATAAAAGAGAGTACCAAAAACAAACCCAAACAGATGTTCTCTGATTTCATGGTGTAACTAGCTGCAAGTTAAATTATTGTATAGATCCATTAGTATCTCATTTTTTGGAACATACTGTATAGCATGTTTCTTTTTAAGGATTATATTGCATAAAATCAATGGAAATTTTGGCCCATAAGTGCACCCAATTTTAGGTGTCACATTCAGCTTTATCACAATGAAAATGTATTTGTAGTGGAATATTAGCATTTTAGGATGTAGGTTTTCTTCATGTTTTTGTGTTCTTTTCATGTAATAGAAATGCATTTTATAGCTGACATCTATTGTATCTAATTTCAAACAGCTTGAAATAATGCTGGAGCCCAAGGTCTGGAGAGAAGCTGCTACTCAGGTGTTCTTTGCCTTAGGGCTCGGATTTGGTGGAGTCATTGCCTTTTCAAGCTACAACAAGAGAGACAACAACTGCCATTTTGATGCTGTACTGGTGTCCTTCATCAATTTTTTCACTTCTGTGCTGGCAACCTTGGTGGTGTTTGCAGTTCTGGGCTTCAAAGCCAATATCATAAATGAAAAATGTGTTATCCAGTATGAATATCCATTTTTAATTACTACTTTAATGGCAAATTTCATTTATGAATGCACACAGATCATCACGTTTGATTTCTTTATTTTGTTGTGTTTCACAGAAATTCAGAGAAGATTTTAAAACTTTTGAAAACAGGCAATCTGAGCCAGGATATGATCCCACATCATATCAATTTCTCAAGCATTACAGCAGAAGATTACAATTTAGTTTATGACATTATTCAGAAAGTTAAGGAAGAAGAATTTGATTCACTTGGTCTGAAATCTTGTCAAATTGAGGATGAACTTGACAAGGTGAGAGTGATAAGTACATATTAATTACAAAGATTATGAATAGAGGAATATTTGCAAGTCCAAAATAAACTGTGGGGTATACCCACACAGAATATTGATACTGTTTACCTATAGAGATTGATATGAAAACATGATTCTGTGCAGGGTCTCACTCGAGCTGAGGTGAGCAATTCTGTGTCTGATGTCTTAATACGGTCTGCTTTCTAGTGTATTTTGATCATAACATTGCTCCTCAAGAGGCAATACAGTTTTAAAGATCTGTTTCACCACAGGCATTTTTCCAAAGTCTAAATAGAGACATATTTATTCAACATCTCAAACTATGGTATCTTTCAATGTCAAGATATCATTGCTAAATATAAATATGATTTTATTGGAAAGGAAAAGTTATTCTTTATTACATATTTTTAATTAACATTATCATATTTGAAATCTTTATTATAAACCAGATCTGGAAAAGAAAGTTTTTGACCTTTTTGACCTTCACTTTGGAGGGAGTTCCAGTTTTAAACACTGACCTCTGTGCAGTTGCATCAACATCTGAAGCTAAAATATCAGATTGGCAACTTAGACATTAAAAAGTTCAGTACTACTTCTACCTTTTTAATCTGAAGCAAATAAGTATAGAAATGAAATCCTTTATATACTAACAGGAGAGACTAGAGTATATTTTGTAGCCATCCAGTATAATAGCTCTGTGCAAAATTATCAGTTAAAGAGCAAAAAAATATGTTGTTAATATCGATCAACGTACAGATTGTCAGCCAAATCCAGTATGTCAGTAAATAGTACTAATTAAATTTGCATGGATGGAAGAATCATATGTTAGATAGCAGGTAACTCTCCCTTCAAGATTTAATCAATTGACAAACATGAAGTCAAACTGTCACTCTAAAAAAAAAATTAAAAAAAAAATACACTGTCTGAATTATAATGTGTTATTTATTTATTTATTTATTTATTCTCACTGACAGGCTGTTCAAGGAACTGGTTTAGCTTTTATTGCCTTTACAGAAGCAATGACCCACTTTCCTGCTGCTCCCTTCTGGTCAGTCATGTTCTTTCTCATGTTGGTGAATTTGGGACTAGGAAGTATGTTTGGAACCATTGAAGGCATCATCACACCCATTGTTGATACCTTCAAAGTTAGGAAAGAAATTCTTACTGGTGAGTTTCACAGCATTTCTTTTCTCAACAGAGCAGTAAGCTTAAAATTGTTTTGGAGAGTATGAAGTTTTGTTTGTTTGTTTATTTTGACATGAAAGTTTTTAGTACTTACATTTAACAGACAAGGAAATCACTGTACATCCATGCAGACTGTACATCCATGCACATGCATGTTAATATCTGCAAGTAAATCCTTTTTCTGAATGCTACAAGAGCGGGAGTACTCTAGAACTTCAATTTAATATAGAATTTCTGTTAGAATTTTCTTTACATTAAGCTGTTCTGAGCTCTTCCAGAATACTTTCCATTCTAGCCTGTGTCACAGAGCAGGGAAACAAAGCCAAAGGAATGATTGAAAATACATTGAAAATCATGACAAATTATTTCAATAAAGCTAAATGGAATCTTAAAATATGATGAAATATTTATTATATTAAAAATAAGTACAGTTACTTCAGTTGCCCTCCAGAGCCACTTTTTTTTTTTTTTTTTTTTTGCTGTTGAATATGTAAAGGGTCTTGAACAAGGATTTTTTTATTTTCCGTTTTCTAATGCCTGAAGTCATGTGAGGTATAGCTTGTTCGTGTACCTCGCATTGTCTTGTAGCAATTTCTTTTTGAAATATGAAATCAGCATAAAATATGAAAGTTAGGTTTCTGAAAATTTTCAGGACAGCTGCGAGACACTTGGTGTATTATGGCAGATTTGGATTTTCTATCAATAGCTAGGACAAGAGGGATAGAAAATTATAAACTGCTTTAATATTTTCTAGCTCTATGGAAGAAATAGTATGTTTTCTAAGAGTTAACCTCTGGTACAGCAGAACCCTGCTCTTTTCTGACTGCTGAGTACTTAGGTAATAGGTAATTAACTGAACGCATGGATTTTTTTTTTTTAATTTATTTTTTATTTTTTGCTTTGTTTGATCTAAGAATAAAATTATTCATAAAGATTAACCAGCTGATTTTTCTTGAGTCTGAACCTATTGAGCACTTTTTTTTTTTAAATATGTTTTTAAATTCATACTGAATAACCAATGTGGCATTTAGAAATTAGCTATTTGCCCTAAGTATATATGCAAATACTACGTTATATGGTTATTACTCTGGAATAATGGAATATTTTATAGTAATTCCTTGTTATGGAATTTGACAAAAAATATATATATTAAGAAGATAATATATAAAGATATAAAGATAAAATGAAGATATAAATAAAAATATAAAGATATAAAGAAGATATAAAGAAATATACAAGAACTGCTTTTCTCTGCTAATATTTTTGTGTTATATATGCATGATTTTTACTACTTCAGTCAGTTGTACTCAAAGTATTAAAACATAACATAATGTTTTTATAATTAACTTATATACTGGAATGCCTGGGTTAAGCTTCATATAATATCAGTGGGACTTAATAAGGATTATGCTTGCACTAGAGTTTGTGTTTAAAAACCACAAATTGTCATTTTATAGAAGTACTGCATTACATTTGCAACTTTTTTCACTATAGTTCCACTTCAGTTTTCAGGGAAACCAACTCATACGCTTAAAGTTAATTTTGTGCTCAAGTATTCCAAACTGGAGTCTGCATGTATACATGCTGAAGAGTGTACCTACCAGAGTGTAGTTTACAACTGAAGGTGCATGTTTTTTGGGTGGGTGGTAAGACGTGATGGAAGAACATAAAAATAACAAGGATTTCTAAATTTGCTTATATGCAGTTCTTCTAAAATTCTTTTCTCAGGGTTAGTAAATAAAACAGTGTAATTAATGAAACTGACATTGGGGAGATTTTATCTGTGTTGTAAAGAGTGATCATCTTATACCACAATATTTTAAAAAGTGTCACAGTCTTCCTTTCATTATTTTAATCAATTACAAATAGCTGGAATTTGTACAATGACTATATTCTGTATAAGGGTATTTCATACTTTTGCTCGGATTTCTCTCACTTAATTTTAGACTGTGTAGGTGCATCCTTAACCTTAGTTCTCAGTGGAAGAGAAAAAAAGGGCACTTCAAGTGGGAGAATCAGTTTTGCTCGGCCTACAGCTGATTTCACAATTTATTGAAATTTGACTTATTTTATAGCTGCTTCAGCATTCAAACCTATTCTTGATGGATTTAGTAGCAAAAAAAGTTATATTGAGATTGATTATGTAGGTGATCTAGTGACCAAATAATATGACGCTCAACAGTTTTCTTTATTTTAGCCTTGCAGTCACACTAAGTGAAATATTTATTGAGATATAGTCCTTTGATTAACCTGTGCTGCTTAATGGGGGCTGCTGTAATATGGCAATTCTAGTAATTACTTCTGGTTTCATGACATTTCTGTTTCATAAGGGAGAGGTAAGATTCCTAATATTCTCAAAATTGCCACCAAAAATAAGGAAAGTGATAACAACTTTCATTATATGAAATAAGGTGTTAAAGTACAACTTTGCTATATCAAACTCTCTCTTCATTTCCTCTTTTTCTGTGGAAAATTGTAATTATTACAGTTTACAATTCTGTCCTTCATTCCAGTCATCTGCTGCTTGGTAGCATTTTTTATTGGCCTGATCTTTGTGCAGCGCTCTGGAAATTATTTTGTCACGATGTTTGATGACTACTCAGCTACTCTGCCCCTGCTTATTGTGGTCATTTTGGAGAACATTGCAGTTACCCGAATTTATGGAATAGAAAAGTAAGTGAAGAAAATGTATTTCCCTGTCTGCATCAACAGTATTCAATACAATATTTATCGTTATTATAATTTTATAGCACCAATTATTTTGTATGTACACATAAATTCAAGCCAATAGAAAGATATCCCAATCTAAGGAGAGCCTTGCAAACTGACTATTACACAAAGATAGGGAAGAAAGCAAAACAAAATGAAAGCAGTAGGAATTAAGGATGAAAACAGGAATTTATCTTTGCAGTTGTTTCTTGCTGGTTTGTGCGACTGTAAAGGTATTATTCTTGGTATGATAAGGGAGTCAAAGTGTGTCAATCTGGACTTGAATCAAGTCTTCCTTTAAGAACAGGTTAGAACCTTAGGATCAAGGTATAATGCATCAGGACAGTGTAGTGAAACTCAAAGAACAAACTACAACAGGGCCACAAAAAGGAGAATAAGGTAAAAAAGAGGTAAAATTAGAGGTAGAAAGGAGTCTGGATGGGTAAGTATGAGGAATCTGTATATGAAAAGGACACCAAGAGAAGGATTTCAAGAAGTAATAACAACGGTCTAAGCAGCAGATGAGGAGGAACATTTTGAACAGATCTGCACTATTTTGCCTGAGAGAAGAACAAAGTAAAATAAGAAAGTTTCCATTTATTATCTAGATTTAGCTTGTGATGTTGTAGCAGTTAATTGTTCTTTGCATTTGTTGTGAGAGAGGGAATAGAGGAAATGATAGCAAAGAACAGGATCAAAACTTACATGGAAGCAGCACATTTGGCAATAAAGTTAAGTAACCTTCTATCAGTGATAACTGAAGAGAAGAGTAAAGAGCATCATGTCTCTCTAATTTATTTACATCATTTGACAGAGATCAACAGAATGTGTTCACCAAGTGCTACACTTTTAAGGAACAGAGGTATTTGTATCAAAAATAACTCATGCCATCCACAGATAAAGCATGCTATGTTAGTATGTTGAAGTAATTTAAACATTGGTGATTCTTTCATATATACAAAGGGTGACATAAATGGGTATTTTTTCTTTGACTTTTCATGTGTTCAATCTGAGTAATCAACTAGTCCCTTGCTATAATGAAATAAAATTATAATAAGCAAATTTAATCATATTGTTTCTAGACATTTTTTCTGGTCTATGCAAATAGTGTCTGGACTACATACTCATTAATAAAGAATTTCTACCAAGGCCGAGTGTGTAAGTCTATAACTGGACACATACAAAACACCATGTAGATGTTTTTACACATGCAAACAAAAGATGATACAAGTCACCTTGGTATCAAGGTGCTATTGTCCAATCAAGTAGAGTTCCACTGTGTAGTGAGGTAGACACTCCAAGAATCACCAATTTACCAGTGATGAACTTGGTGTTTAGGAGTAGCTAAAATACGGTAATACTCTGTTTCTGTATCAGAGGGCAGTTGCTTGATATTTTCAGATGTTCTGACAGAATATAGTAAACAGCTAACAGACAGATTTCTTGTGCCTAATGACCACCTGATCATTTTTCTGGAGTATTCCTCTCATCTCTTCTGATGTATAAATTTCTCCAGAATATTTTTCTTCGTGAACCCAGCATTCTTGTTTGCAAAAACTGCCAGAATGAACAACCTCACGTTGTCATTAGCTGTAGTAGCTCCAAGGGGGGATACTCATAGATAAAGATCTGTGTATATGTAATATTAAAGTCTCTGATCGAATAGGAAAAGAAAAAGGAAAGAAAAGGAAAAAAAAAAAAAAAGCATGCAAAGGGATTACAGCCAAAGGGTAGAAAAAAGGCAATATGTGGATCCTTGCAGCCAGGAAGACATAAAATGTTAGGTAATTATCAGTTAACATCATGAACCCTGGTCTTGCAAAGCAGCAGATATCAAATTTTGCATAAAATTCACAGAAAATAAAAATAGTGAAATGGAGCCAGAGATATTTATGGAATACATCACCCATAGATGGGGGACAATGCTTCTGAAGATACTTGGTAGAAAGTGTAAGGTTAGTGGGATATAAACACTGGAATAAGTGAAGTTAAAGGAGCTTGGTAGCTTATGAAAGAATTACTAGGGTGAAGAAGATGATGAAAGACTGAAAATGAAGAGAACAGATTTATGTTTCATTGGGTGAAGAGCTGGAAAGAGCAGAAAGAAAAGGCTATCTATAGAGAGCACAAACCATTTGTAAATTCAGCTTCTTTTTAACAATATGTTTCAGTGCAATGTAAACAAAGGATAGAATACCCCAAACTATGTGGTTCAAAAAATTTTTAAGTGTTTATTTGACAGTGACTTCACATGTGTAACTGCTTTCAAAACATGTTTATTGCTATAAGAATATTTTCCATGCACAAATTTCAAAAGAAAGTGGGACCACAAGGAAGTTAAAACAGAATCAGGGCTTGTGCACACTCCAAAAGAATTAGCTATAAAAATATTCTCCCTTTTTCTACTGGCTCTGGAACAATGTACTCCTCCATCAGGAATACAAAAATAGGAGTTTTGTTCGGCTCATAATTTGCAATTTTGAGGAACAAGGAGACAGATTTAAAACTTTGCAGTTTTATTTCAGCAGCTTATTTGATGCAAACCAGAGTTTATGTATAAAGTTTTTTTTTACACTGCAACATGCATATAGGTTCAAAATTAATCCTGCAAAATTGATAATATGTGCTGTTTTTTATATGTGCTCAAAAGTGATGACACATACCTTAGCAAACAACTCATTAGACAATATAGGAAGATGTGAAAAAGAATCCTGTAAATTAGAGGTGAGTTTAAATATCTTTCCAGCATTGTCCAGCAAGCAGCCTACATGCTAAATTTGGTCCAATACATGCTCCCATTGGGCCTGCTTCTGAGAAGGAGAGGAGGACTGGTATCATCTCTTGCCTGGCAGATGTTCAACAGAGCAGCCTTACTGCTTTCTAGTGCTCATGTTGACAGTATGGCCAAGGAAGAGTAGGTGAATTGTAGCTATGGCTAGGTTTGGTCTACCTCAGAATTAGTCAGTGTCTCCTTTTTCTTATACCTCCACGTAAAAATAAAAACAGTCATAGGCTATATCCGTGACTTCTGCCTGCATCAACAATAGTAGGTGGTCTGGTCTGCTTCTGTAATTTCACTCTTTCTCTACTGCCTGGAGTACCTAAACTACTCGTGTCTTCTCATTGCAGCATAAGACCTTTCATGTGAGGTGGCACAGGATCTTAAGTTTGTGTTAGCTTCTGTAAAAGTGTCAGGGCAGAAGCAGAAAGAGAGCAAGGATTCTTGTGCAATCTGTGAGGTGAGGAGGTGGGGAAGACTGATTTCTCAGATCTTTTTTGCAGCTAGCTGTTCTCATGGGAGGAATGGCTAGATGTTCTTGGGAGAAGGGAGATCTCTATGCAGTCTCCCTCTGCGTACGAATGGGGCCCTGTGGTCTCACAGCATGGAAGGGGAGTACAGCCTTTACAATATGGAACAGGAGGTGCAGCTTCCAAGATCATCCTCTTCTGAATGATTTTTGAATGTGATAGATGTGATGAGTTTTCCATCACTAACTTATCTTCAAATAAGTATCTTCAAATAATGTTGATATCCATATTGCATTAAAATAATAATAATAATAATAAAAAGGATATGTGCAGTTTTCTGAGTTGTAATCACACTTGGCAGAGTCCTCAAGTAGTTGCAGTATCCACTATTCAGAATAGAGGAGAAGGCTCAATTGTTAAGAATCTTTGCAGTATAGGCTTTCAGAAAATGCAAGCTGTCTTTATGTATTTCCTGTACCACTCAACGTCGTTAATGGAAGCTAATAGAAAGTAGCTTGGTCTTCCAATTTTGCTTTGCTGATTGCATCTACAAGAAAAATTATTCTTGAGAAAATGGTAACACATAGTATCACTTGGATTCACAAATTCGGTGAACCTGTGTTTCAAGGGAATGTCTGAAAATGTGATCTCATTGGACAGGAAAGTTATAGATATTTCAGTTTCACTCAACTCATCCAGGAAGATCCAGAGCTAAAATTATGCATTTAATGCACCTCATGATGCCTCCAGTTTCCATTTTCTCTTCAGAAGTCTAGCATTGTAAGTTGGATCAGGCATTAAACTTGGATTCAAAACTGTTATTGAATAGAAGAGCATCACAGCTCTGTATTTTACTTCCAATTGTATTGGAATTTAAGTCTGATTCTTCAGAAGTCAAAGCTAGTTTACTAACTCACAGCACTGTGGAGTAATTCCTTCTGTTCATCTGTTCAGAACTGGTAATACAAGATCCATTTGTCAGCCCATTGTCAGCTGAAGTGCAGCCATTTGTATACATAAATTTTGTCAGCATGTCGCTTCAAATTAGATGCTCTGTGTCAACTATAGTACTTGAAATTTAAGTGTACAGAGTAACAATAACCTTTTATTCCCTTCACAGATTTATGGAGGATCTGAAAGACATGCTTGGTTTTTCTCCAAGTCAGTATTATTACTACATGTGGAAATATGTTTCACCTTTAGTATTGTTATGTTTGCTGGTAGCTAGTATTGTCCAAATGGGATTAAGTCCTCCTGGCTATAATGCATGGATTGAAGACATGGTATGTATGTAACAGATGTCATCACCATCGCAATGATCATATATGAAGTATTTCAGAAGTATGCGAAAAGACAAAAAAATTATGATTGCAAATTCAAATCATTATAAATAATGAAATGGTGCTTAACTGTCTTTTTAACTTTAAAGTACTTCTTTTGCTTTAAAATATAACTGCTTGACATGAATTTTTGTGTTTTTTGTGAGTTTTAGTTTGTTATATGTTGGAAATGTTCTAAAGGACAAGAGATTTTGTTGACTTTCTTTAAATTTTATTTCATTGCAGAAAGCAGTTGGTAATAATGCTGAATAAATCATTTCAGATATCCCATCTTTTTTTTTTTTTTCAGTTGGAACTAAATATTGAGATTAGCCATGTCATAATTTTTCCTACTTGGAGGCAGGTAGTATCTGCTGTGCCTTATTTGGAAAGCAGATTTGAATCTGTCCTGTGATCACCTTAAATGAATACCCCAACAGTCCAAATCTTGAGTTCAGTATGCCTCTACCTCGCAGGCTTGGGCTGCTCCTTTCCCTGTATAAAATTAAATGTTAATTGAGCTATTAGACAAACTAGTTTGTTGCCCAGAGATTCATGCTTGCAACAGAAGCATGCTTGTGAGGTAGAGCCATTGTCCCAGTAAATGCGTCATATTTTACATGAAGCTTACACGAATTAGAACAATCCTGCAAGGTGATCTGAGACAGTCCCTGCCTACGCTAGCTGTTAGCCTACAGAACAAATACTTTGCAGATATAGTTACAGATGCTACTGTGCACTGCTGTGATGTTTTATTGTGTCTAGAATATGTTCTGAATATGTTTTAAAGGATCATGGAACAAGTACAAACAAATGTAGCTGAAGGTCTGATGTGAAAATCCTGATTTGGTCTCTGCTTCAGTGCTCTGAGCATCTCAGAAACTTTGGGTTGGCATTTTGGTCCTGCTCACTGGCAGGAAGATAGCAATCATCTATTTCTATGATTGTTCAACTTTGAGATCTGCAGTAGTGCCTACATTGTGAGTGCTAGATGACAAGAAAATGAGCATGTGTTTGAAAACTGCAGGCCTTGGTAAGGACTGCAATTTGCTCTTTATAAAGTAAAGATGTATTAATAGTCTTTTTCTCTTGGCTTGCTTAGGGTACAGAAGAGTTCCACAGCTATCCAACATGGGGAATGATTGTCTGTATATCTCTGATGGTACTGGCCATACTGCCAGTCCCAATAGTCTTCATAGTGCGTCGCTGCAACCTTATTGATGACAGCTCTGGTAGCTTGGCATCTGTATCCTACAAAAGAGGCCGGATAATAAAGGAGCCTGTTAATCTGGAGGGAGATAATACAAGTCTGATTCATGGGAAGAGTCCAAGTGAAGTGCCATCTCCAAATTTTGGAAAAAACATATATCGAAAACAGACTGGATCACCAACTCTGGATACTGCTCCAAATGGACGCTATGGTATTGGATACCTAATGGCAGATATGCCTGATATGCCAGAGTCTGACTTGTAACTACAGAAAAAATGTTCTCTGTTTTTCTTGTTGCTGATCATGGCTTTCGTAAGAGAGGTGGTCAGCTTCACTTACTAGGGTGTGATCTCAGGTGCTCTGTAGTGGCAGTCTTTAAGATACCATGACTGACCGTACAGGTTGAGAAAACTCCTTTTGAATTAGTTCTGTGGGTTTTCATTTGCACTGAAGGGAATAAATGAAAAATCAACGGCAGCCTACATCTGCCAGCATAGCTGAGAATTAGTTTTTAAAATTAATTTCTAAATATAAAGCTTTCTATCACTGAAGCCCAAGTCTCACTCAAATGATGTAATATTTCTGAGGTAATATCGCTGCAAATCCTTTTTTTGTTGTTTGTTTTGTTTTGTTTCTGCTTTCAAGTTAACTCCCCAGTATTAAAAGTGAGCTCTGAAGTAGTTCACCAAACCCATGTTGTGCACACATTTGTATATACCCTATGTAGATATGCTGTACTTATTTTGTTAGCACTGATAATTACTTAGGCTATTAGCTGAGTAAAAAACAAACCTGCAAACTATTTTCTTATGTAATAGCTGTATAGAACAATAGTATTAGAAAATCAAGGAGTAGACTTATGGGAAGGTAAGGAAAGACTCCCTGTTCACTGGGGACTGCATAAACTGTCTGTATATTTTGTGTAAAATATTTGCTTTTTCAGTGTGAAAACAATGTAAGAGTGAGTCACTCCAAGAATCTTAAGGATTGTGCAGATTCTGCATTTTTTTCTATGCTGTGTGCCTAAAAATGAACTTCTTGATATTTATTGTGGTTACAAGATTACATATATATTATATTTATATAATATACTTGTAATGTAAATATGTATATTATTCTGTATGTAATCGTTTCAAAAGTTAAAGCAAGATGGCTTTTTTAATTACTCTCCTTCTGTTTTTTGCTTCTGTTTTATGCAGATAATTTTTTTCAGTCAGTAATTGTTAAGAACTATATGGCATTACATTTTAACCTATGAATAAAGAGATTGACAAGGTATTTCTCTGTAATTTGCTTTGTCACTTCCTAGAACACAACCTTTTTTTGCCTCAGTGTACTATCTGAAAGAATTATATTTACGAACTAAGGTGAGGTGCTTAAAGAATCTGAAAACAAAAGTGGTAAATCAGATTGTCCTCTCTTTATATAACTATTGGACAAGGACTTTACTATGAATACAGTAGTTGATGTATCACTGTAAACTGACATGATACTCTGAAAGCTAGAATGTAATTTATTCCGTACCTCAAGGGTCTTTAAAGTTAGATGTAAATTCTGACTGCTACCTATAATAAGCAAAGAGCAGAACTTAGTTGCATTGTTCCAGCATCAGACCAATAAACAAATTACTTCATTTGAGGTAAATGCAAGTCTCAGAATCATAACCAGGTAAGGCTTTCTCACTGTTCTACTTTCCATGACTCCAGTTTAACTGTTTCAGAGGCCAAAAACTGAAACAGATTTCTTACATAGCTCTGATTACTCTTTATCATGTATTGCCCACATCTTGCCCTTTGAAATGGGAAGAAAAATTGGAAGGTTGATTCAGGTTGCTCTCTACACTGCTGGTGACCCTACAGGTAAGTGCCTTCTGCTTGTCCACATGGGAAATACTCTTTTCCAACACTGCTGCTGTGGGTTTCAGATATATAATTCTGAGTATGGAAATGTGAAAAAAATGTGACAAACAAATGCTTAGGAAGAAAATCCTAAACCAAAGTACAACTTTTTTTGGTCTTTAGGATGATATATATTCCATTTACTGCCAGATGTTTGATTCATGGTTTGATCTCAACCATGACTGAACAATATGAAGCGCAGAAGTTCCATGCAATCTCGTTTAGTCTGATGGGTTAAAAATAAATGCACTGTCTGCTCCATAAAGAAACAGAACCAATCCAAAAAGTGCTGGATTTGGATGTTTAATAACATTAGAAATGATCACTATAAGATGTAGCATCCACGTCCTTGTATATTAATGAAAAAAATGTTGAAGTATGGTATGAAATTGTGTGTACATTTGCTATTAAATCCAAAGGAATTCACAGTCCTTTCATACTTCTAATTTGGGTGCAAATTGCTACTTGTTGGCCTTATGGATAAAAAGAAGTAAAAGAGAAGTAGAGGGCAGGAAAGAGAGGTTTCAAATATTTATCACCTTATAAGACAGAATGTCCGTGTGTCATAATGATCATAACCACAATTAATGTACCTTTTGTTAAGAAAAAGATCATTACAAAAGGCAGTCTTGCTTAAAGTTAAAGAAACTCCTATTTGTGTCTTACACAATCAGAAATAGCCTAAGAAAAAATCATCCATGTGGGAAGTGAAAATAATGTTACCAATACAATTTATTGCATAAGGTCTAAGGTTTCTGAAACAAATATGCTTTATGAGATCTGATTTTCCTCAATGGAAGATAATAAAATCAGGCAGAATCAGTATGATTCAAATGAAGGCCATGTCATTACCTCCATACTCTTCAAGAAGTTCTCCAATTTGGTGAAATGTGGAACAGAGATTATACAGTCTTGCTGTCTAGTTTTAGTCTTTCCTGATGTACCAAAGTTTTATTGATACCTTACAGAGTGTCATGCAGTGAAGAAAAAAAAAAAAACTCTGAACAATTATAACCCTGTTCTTAGGGAGCAGCTGATACAAGTTAACTGATGTTGACAGCTGATACGAGCTGATGAATCATCACCCTGGCATAAGAGTGATTTTATCGTGCTGGGCAGGAGGGCAGGGTTCATTTATATTTGTGATAATAATGGATGAGTGGAAAAAAAAGAAAAAAAAAAAGTGTTTGCAGAAGGTTTTTAGATACGCATAAAATACCTGACTCTACTGGACACTCTAAGACTAACATGCATTGTTCAGCTGAGATGCAGTGTACTCAAAAAGCCTCTTACTGCTGCAACAATACCTTTGATAATTTCACAGAAATACAGTCATGCCAGTTTTCAAAAATGCATGAAATTTAATGTAATTTTTAAAACACTTAGATTTTGTGGAGGATGACGGGGGGTAGTGGAATGGAGGCAGGGGGGTGGGGGGGGGGTGCGGAATGGAACATATCAGATGTGATTTACTGCCATTGCCACTGGATGGTGCTCGTATTTCATATGTGCTGGCAAAATGGTGTGTTCAGGTGTTTTTTAAAGGGAGAAAGATGCATTTTTATTTTCTACTAAAACAGAGAACTCTTCAGAATGACCATGGTCTCTCACCAAGAGTCACAACTACAGTAATCTTCTGGACCTTCAACTACCTTCATATATTTATATTATATATATATATATACTCGTATATGTATATTTATATCCAGAAAAGAAAGATAACAAATCTTTAATGTTAATGAAAACAATAATGTGCTGTTCATATCTCACTGTCTAGCAGTACAGTTTTAGATCCTGGGAGCAAGCAGTTTCTTGATTCAATATTTGGAAATCAGTAATTTTTTTAACATGCCTTTTTGAAGCATCCTTTTACTAGCCATTCTAATTTCTGATTTTAGCAAATTAATTAGTGGTATATGATAATCTCAGACTATAAGATTACTAACACCGGCAATTATATTATTAGGCTTCTCACTGCCTTCAACAGTAAATGCTGAAAAATGCAGTGTGGTAGATGAAAGCAGAGGGAGCAAGGGACAGTCCCCTGAGACGGGACAGCAGCTGATAGCTGATGGGGTCACTTGAGCTTGTAACTGCTTCTGAAAAAAGCTAGCACTAACATCTAGTAGTGTTTTAAAAGTAGTGTTGCTGCTAAAACATGTCTCGGGCTGCTGTTTAAACCTTTTGGTAAAGGCAGAACCACTTTGCCTTTCATCTGTGCTGTATCATCATTACTTTACAGTAAATGAGCAAAAGTATGAACTAAGACACTCTTGTCTCAAATGAGCATCAGCAGATGTCTTTGTTGCTGACTTTTTCCCAATGACACACACAGAATGGCAATGTGAGCTCCCATGCCCATGTCTTTGAATTATGGTGTTAAATGATGTTAACATAAAGATGTTAGTGAAAAAAACAGGTGTAGACATTCTCCTCCCCCCCCCCCCCTTTTTTTTTTTTGAGATGCTCTCTGTATGTCTTATATCCAATCCAATCTCAACAGGTGGAAAAAAAAGACTGTTTTCCATCCCTAGAAGTTCTAGGGTAAGAGATACTTTCTAACTAAAAGAAGTAGAACAGATTAGTGAACAATGGTGCGGAAAGAAAAAAAAATAAATTTGCTTTAAAGTAAGTCTAATTGATTTTCATATTTCTGATTAGAGCAAAAAGGAAATACATGCAAAGGAAGATCAGGTTTACAGTTTAAAGAAAAAGGAATTAAGAAAAAGTGTAAGCAAAAGAGTAGTGAGAGGAGGTGGAACTGAAATGGAGCTCATTAAAAGAAAGAAGAGTAAAAGAAGAATGAAAAAGATACTGTGGAAATAAGGGTTGCTCAATGACTGACAAAGTGTAAATTGAATAGGTAGCAGGTGACCAGAAAGATGAAGAGCTGTAGAAAAAAAAAAAAAGAAAGAAAAAAAAAGAAAAAAAAAAAGGACTTCAGGAAGAAAACAGGATTTGATGTCTACGTGAAGTAGAGTGTAATCAAATCTTCAGAAGATACAACCTACAGTTAGGTACAGTTGTTGAAGTGAGGTAGGAATCAAAGGTGTTTGAAGTTGTGTTAGCATATGAGGAGAGAGAGAGAAGGAATGAATCAGGACAGGAGAAGAAAGACTTGGGCTATGTCAGAATCAGTTTCCCTTTAAGTACAGCAGTGCCTTTGACATAATGAAAAGCTTGGTTATTTTTCATAAAGTATTTTGAGATAGTCTGGGAAAGATGTTAAAGAAACGCAGGCTTCCAAAATTATTTTATTTTAGCTGTCTGAATTGAAGACAGAACTATCAGGGTAAGATAGCAGGTAAACTGTGTGATAAATTTAAGGTTTACAGAGAAAAATAAATACTTACAGCACAGAAAACTCTATGAGAAGATGAGGTGAAGAAAAATGAGAGTTTGTGACTAAAAGCTCTGAGTTGTAGACTGCTGCATTACTGTGATTTAACATTGTAGTAAATCTCCTTAGCATTTGCCTAGTGTCAAGGATATGAATAGTCCCAGTCATTACTCATAGACTTGAAATTAGCCAAAAACTTAAAGCACCTAAATGATACGCATTTTACTACCTGGTCCCTGGAATGGAAACCAGATACCCAGTCTCCCATATGCAATGCATCTGGTCAGTGAAGTGTTCCAAAAGTATAGATATATAAACGGGCAACATTTTTTTTGTGGGGACTTAACTATGACAGAAACCCTCGTTCTCAAAAAAGGAGAAACTGAGGCACACTGGAGAAACTGCCAAATCAGACAGTTGAGACGTTTATGTCTGTGGGTCTTTATGGAAACTGAGTGTTCAGATCGTCAACAAAAATATATTTTGAATTAAAAATAGTGTATAATAGCTGATGCTGCATTTAATGGAGATGTCATGAATGGTGACCCCCCCCCTTACCCCCCTCCCCCCCCCCCCCCCCTTAGGCAGCAAAAACATAGAAGTCCTGCTTACGTGACACAAAAATGAAGTGGCTTGCAAAAATGTAAGCAATATATATGTTTATATACATATATATGTGCATAAGCATAAACATTCACATTCAGCTACAAGTCAGCTAACTTTCTCAAAGAGCAGCACAAGAGGGATGGAACTATTGGCACTTAAGGATCTATTTTTACTCATCAAGTAGATTTATTTTCAAGTAAGTTTATGGATTATTCCATAAAGAGTCTTACAAGAGGCCAATGGCTAAAAGGTACTAAAGAGAGGGATTTTGAATTAGAGAAATAAGAGGGTTCTTGAGACACATTTTGAAACTTCATGGAAAACTATAAAATCTTCCCCAGACCTCAGATCCTCTAGGGTCAGTTTAACAAGGCCTCCATATACACTGTAGAAGTCCCGACACAAGGTTAGTTGCTCATACAACTTAGTTCTCACATTGTTATAAGCTTCCTTCTGATTTTCTTGATTCCTCTCTGCTGCCCCAGGATTTCTCAGATGGTTCCCATTTTAGCACAGACTGCACAAACAGCTGTGCTGGCACAATGGATTTGGTGGTGTGGAGACGGAAAGGCTGAGAGAAGAAATTGCTTAAACTTGCACTGGCACTGAAGAAAGAAACATGGAATTTCAATTTCAACTGTGCAAACTGTGATATAGACAATAAAACATTAGCAAAAATATCCATAGTTCTGTAATAGTTTTACATAATTTATTGGTGTCAAGTAGCTGAAAATTAGCCATCACATAATGTACAGATATATGTGCTCCTATCTGTATAAAAAAAAATAGTGGCATTAGATCATAAGTTCTTCCAAACAAACAACAAACAAACAAACAGAATCCACAGAATGGACTGAATTGAAATTCATATACTTCTTTCCACAGACTTTGCTTTCTATTATTAAGGATAACTTTTTCTATCTGTTCACATCTATAATTTCCCTATTGCACAATCATCAGCCTTCAAAACTCACTGAACAGTTCAGTGAAGTATCTGGAATTTGCAGAAGACACATAGCAGAATTTATCACTCACATGTAAATTACATTGTAGCTATCTGCACTGGATTTCTTAATTGCCTTTGAAGCCTGAATGCAGAGAAACTAAGCCTGTGCTGCTATGCTGGACTGAAAATGCTTAAGACAACACTGCACAGGTTACAGAATCACAGAATCACAGAATCACAGAATTGTAGGGGTTGGAAGGGACCTCCAGAGATCATGGGGTCCAACCCCCCTGCCCAAGCATGTTCCCTAGAGCAAATTGCACAGGTAGGTGTCCAGATGGGTCTTGAATATCTCCAGAGAAGGAGACTCCAGAACTTCCCTGGGCAGCCTGTTCCAGTGCTCTGTCACCCTCACTGTGAAGTTCTTTCTTATATTGGTGCGGAACTTCCTGTGCTTCATTTTACAGCCATTGCCCCTTGTCCTGTCCCCACAAACCACTGAAAAGAGGTTGGCCAAATCCCTCTGTCTCCCACACTTCAGGTATTTATAAACATTGATAAGATCCCCTCTCATTCTTCTTTTCTCAAGACTGAACAGACCCTGGTCTCTCAGCTTTTCCTCATAGGGGAGATGCTCCAGGCCCTGTATCATCATTGTGGCCTTCCGATGGACTTTTTCCAGGAGATCCCAGCCTTTTTTGTACCAGGAATTTTTTGTACAGGTTAGAATGAATCTGGTCCAGATCACACCTGTGTATACATGCTTCATCTCTCTGCATTGGCTGGTTTAAGGACCCTGGGATCTAATTCTCATCCCCTGTAATATTTGAAGCCCAAGCACCTTCTTTGGGAATATTGTGATATCAAAGAACAAAATGATGGCAAAATGAATGAAAGTCAACAGTGTGCCCTGGCAGCCAAAAGGACCAACCATATTCTGGGGTGCCTCAAGGACAGCATTGCTAGCCTTCCCTTGACAGGGAAGTGGTTGTCCTGTTCTACTCTGTGCTGGTGCAGCCTCATCTCAGCCATTGTGAACAGTTTTTGGCAACACAATATAAGAAGTACATAAAACTGTTAGCGAATGTCCAAAGGAAGGCTGAAAAGATGGCAGAGGGTCTAGAGGGCAAGACATTTAAAGAGGATCTGAATTCACTTAGCTTCTTAGAATTACAGAAATACTGAATCATTAGGATTGGAAAAGACCTCCAAGATCATCTGGTCCAACCATCCCCCAGCCACCAATGTAACCCATGAAACCATGTTGCTAAACACCATGTCCAAACTTTCCTCAAACACCCACAGGGATGATGACTCCACCACCTCCCCAGGAAAACCGTTCCAATGCTGAGCATCACTTTCTGTGAAGAAATGTCTCCTAATTTCCAACCTGAACCTCTCCTGGTTCAACTTTAGGCCATTCTCTCTTGTCTTATTGCTCGCTATGTGTGAAAAGAGGTTGACCCCCTGCTCCCTACAACTTCCTTTCAGGTAGAGAGAGCAATAAGGTCTCCCCTGAGCCTCCTCTTCTCCAGACTAAACAACCCCAGGTCCCTCAGCCACTCCTCATAAGACCTGTGTTCCAGGTCCTTCACCTGCTTTGTAGCCCTCCTCTGGACACACTCCAGGGCCTCAATGTGCTTCTTGTAGTGATGGGCCCATAACTGATCATAGTACTTGAGGTGCGGCCTCACCAAAGCAAAATACAAGGGGACGATCACTTCCCTGGTCCTGCTGGCTACATTATTCCTGATATAAACCAGGTTGCTGTTGGACTTCTTGGCCACCTGGGCACACTGCTGGTTCATTTCAGGCGAGCATCAATCAGCACCCCCAGATCCTTTTCCTCTGCACAACTATCAAGTCACTCTCCCCCAGGCCTGTAGTGTTGCATGGGGTTGTCATAGTCAAAGTGCAGGACCTGTCACTTAGCCATGTTGAACTTCATCCCACTGGCCTCTGCCCATCGACCAAACCTGTCCAGGTCCCTCTGCAGGGCCTTCCCACCCTCCAGCAGATCAATTCTTCCCCTCAACTTGGTGTCATCTGCAAACTTACTGAGGGTGCACTCAATTCCCTCATCCAAATCATCAATAAAGATATTAAACAGGATGGGCCCCAACACCGACCCCTGGGGAACACCACTGGTGACTGGTCGCCAGCTGGATTTCACTCCATTCACCACTACTCTCTGGGCCTAGCTGTTCAGCCACCTTTTAACACAGCAAAGTGAGTACCTGCCCAAGCCATGGGCTGCCAGCTTCTCCAGGAGACTACTATGGGAGACTGTATCAAAGGTCTTCCTGAAGTCTAGGCAGACTACATCAACAGGCTTTCCCTCATCCACCAGGTGGGTGACCCGGACATAGAAGGAGATGAGGTTGGTCAGGCAGGACTTGCCTTTCATGAACCCATGCTGACTGGGCCTGGTCCCCTGGTTGTCCCGCAAATGCTGCGTGATTGCATTCAAGATGACCTGTTCCATCACCTTTCCAGGCACCAAGGTCAGGCTGACAGGCCTGTAGTTCCCTGGGTCCTCCTTATGACCCTTCTCATAGATGGGTGTCACATTAGCAAGTCTCCAGTCATCCGGGACCTCTATGGGTGACCATGACTGCTGACAGATGATGGAAAGTGGCCCAGCAATCACATCCGCCAGCTCCCACAGCATCCTCAGGTGGATCCCATGTGGTCCCATGGACTTGTCCAGGTGGTGCAGCAGGTCTCTAACTATTTCCAACTGAACTGTGGGGAGTTTCTTATGCTCTCCATCCCAGGCTTCCAGGTCAGGAGGCTGAGTACCCCAAGGGTAAGTGGTCTTACTATTAAAGACAGATGTAAAGAAGGTATTGAGAATCTCAGCCTTTTTCTTATCCTTAGTAGTCACGTTCCCCACCATGTCCAGTAAAGGATGGAGATTCTCCTTGGCCCTCCTCTTTCTGTTAATATATTTGTGAAAACATTGTTTATGTTGGCCAGGTTGAGCTCATGTCCGGCTTGAGCCTTTCTGATATTTTCCCTGCTTATGCTACCAACTTTCCTCTACTCTCCCAGAGTTGCCTCTCCCTTCTTCCACTGGGCATAAACTCTCCTTTTCTCCCAGAGACTCAGCAAAAGTTCCCTGTTCAGTCACACTGGTCTTCTTCCCCGCTGGCTTTTCTTACGGCACAGGGGGACAGCCTGCTCCTGTGCCTTTTGAGACTTCTGCAGCCCAGAGCAGAGGAGACTGAGGCCTCATGGCGGCCTGCAGCTTCCTCATGAGGGGAGCGGAGGGGCAGGCGCTGAGCTCTGCTCTCTGGGGACAGCGACAGGATCTGAGGAAATGGCATGGAGCTGGGACAGGGGAGGGTCAGGCTGGGTGTTAGGGAAAGGTTCTTCACCAAGAGGGTGGTTGGGCACTGGGGCAGGCTCCACGGGGCAGTGGTCACTGCACTGAGCCTGCTGGAGCTCAAGAAGCATTTGGACAATGCTCTCAGACACATGGTCTGGTCTTTAGGTGGTCCTGTGTGGAGCTGGGAGTTGGACTCACTGATCCTTGTGGGTCCCTTCCAACTTTATTCTGTGATTCTATGATTTCTTCAGGGACAATACAAATGTAGCTAAGTTAGATCTTAGATTTTACTTCTAGTGCATTTGCAGACATATATAAAGTTTTGAGTGTTGTCCAGGCAAAATACTTCAGAAAATAAGCATGTGGTGTAACAGACTTTCAGACTGTGTCTGAAGATGAAGAAAGATGCATAATGAAAAATTAACATTTCAGTGTCCTTGCTGGCTCTATGCATAATTATTTTTATACTATATAATGTGCAGAAGATATTACTTGAAGACACAACATCAGGAATAAACACAGAAGGGTTTGTAGCTATGGTAGACACCTCAGTTTCTTCAGATGGAAGATTTGAAAAAAATGCTAAGTATATTGTACATAGGCATAAGCATACCCTGTCTTGAAACATCAGGACCAGTTACTGGGTAGAAGGTTTCTCTTTTAATATCATGGATGGAATCAGCTCCTCAGTAATATGCTTTCTTTGGAAGTACAGAAGTAGCCAGAAAGTCACTGAGATTGAGATATAGTGATCACTTTAGGCAATGAGAAATCCTACACTAGCAACATTAAAAATTATGTATGTAAACTTTCAGATGAAATGGGATAGGCCCACTATAGCTATGTTATGTAAAATAATGCAATATCTTGACTGGTGCTCAAAAAATATTTGCATTCTGGACAACATCAACAAATGAAAGGTGTACAATGGGGTAAAACTGAAAATTAAAATGCAGAGGAAAAATGGGGATCAAATACGGATATATTTGCGTTAGTTTAATTATTAAAGAGGGAAACAAAAAATCCAATGTTATTAACCTTTGTGAGTATCAGGAATGTGGGTCATTTTTTAAGTATGCATTCATACTTCGGGCACATCCCAGGACCCTAGCTATGTTATGAACTCCATTATGGAAAGCAGTATAAAACCAGAAATACTCCATGCCACACACGTACACAAAGGGAAGACTAGTCCCTACACTCAAACAGCCTTTTCTAATAAAGGATTGTAGCTTAGCATTCACAGTCTGGCCTAGCAAACAGTGCTATAAGTAGAGTGCGAGATATATATCGTTCCCTCAAAATAGCAAGGAGAAATGAGTACTCTGCTCAGCTTTAGTGAGACTTAGATATAACTCTTACATGCAAATGGAACAAAAGCCAAGGAAACCTAATTACATCTCAGAAGTTCTGAACACTGCTTTTTATATCAGAAGTAACTCTCACAGGGTAGCAACACTCTGTCCCCCCCAACATGCATCTCCCTAAGCCCCGATGATTTACAACTGTAGAAAAATTGAGAAAAATGCAACAGCAACAAAATGAGATTCCAGATAAGACACTTGGTTATATTCTTCTATGTTTTCCTTTTTTTTAACAGAAAAAACACAGGAGGAAACCCTTCCTACTGAGAAAATAATTCATCTATAAATTCATTATTTTATTGCTTGCATGATGTTAAGAAGGTGAGTCAAGTGTTACTTAATAAACCAAGCAAATTAACCCCCTTTTTTTAACTGAAAGTCTTAAGGGGAAAATACAATGTTCTTAGATCTACACCTATGTACACTACCATGAGGAAAGTACTGAAAGTGGGACAGGAGATTTAAGCTTTAAACTTTTGTTTACTTAGTGGGTGTCATGCGGCCTAACCCTGGAAAACATGTCCCTATGCAACCATTAAGGATGAAGATTTTAATTTCTGAATCTTTCATGTACTATGCATCCTGGCTCACATGCCATATATTTGTGCCAAACTGTGCAGCATGTGCCAGTATCTTTTCTATTTTCAGTGCTCTGGCCCCTAATTTAGGCTGACAGCCTAGTCTTGAACTAATGTAGCTGCATCATCAACAGAATTAGAAAGAATTCATCTGCGTTGGCAAGTGCTTTCTTTCTTCCTTTCTTGTACCTACTCACTGGTAGGTGCAATTAAGAAAAAATATTCCATTTGTAAAATCAAATAAATAAACAAAAAATGTTGGCCTAAACTACATGTTATATGGGAGGGAAGAAGAGTGTGATTTGTAAGTGGTTGCATAAGTGGTATTTCCTCACCTTCCTCACTTTTCATCTCTACCTTTTTACACAGGATAGGAATAAAAATAGGTTTGGGAACTGACTCTAAAGAGCCTAGATTTGTTATCAAATCTGTGAGATTTTCATTTTTGTTATGTGTCCTTCGTGCTTGATAATGATTTAAAAGCCTCCAAGAAAACATGAGTGAGGATTCTCCCAATGCATAAAACATTGTCCATTTTCTACGAGGTTCTCCTCCTTTCCATCAAATACACTGCCCCTGGAAAGGGTAGAGTACCAGCCTACGGAAGATAGGGCACTGTCAGTCTTGAACCATAGAATGCCTGGGGTTGGAAGGGACCTTAAAAATCATCTAGTTCCAATCCCCCTGCCATAAGCAGAGGTGCCTCCCAGTAGATCAGGTTGCCCAGGGTTTCATCCAACTTGGTCTTGAACACCTGCAGTGAAGGGACATCCACAGCTCCTCTGGGCACCCTGTTCCAGGGCCTCACCACCCTCTGAGGGAAGAATTTCCTCCAAGCAACTAATCTAAATCTCCCCTCTTTTAGTTTAAAACCATTCCCCCTTATCCTATTATTATCTGACTGAGCAAGAAGTTGCTCTCCATCTTTTTTATAAGACCCCTTTAAGTATTAAAAAGTTGCAACAAGGTCACCCCGGAGCCTTCTCTTCTTCAGGCTGAACAGCCCCAGCTCTCTCTCTCAGCCTTTATTCATTGGAGAGGTGCTCCAGCCCTCTGATTATCTTTGTGGCCCTCCTCTGGACCTGCTTTAACAGATCCACCACAACCTTCTTGTGTTGGAGGCCCCAGTCCTGGATGCAGAACTCCAAGTGGGGCCTCACAAGGGCCAAGTAGAGGGGCACAATCACCTCCCTTGACCTGCCGGCCACTCCTCTGTTGATAGAGCCCTTGTCAGAATGAGAGTTGTGAGTGCAAAAAAAAAAATACAGTGCAGCACAAAGAGGGTTGCACAACCTACACATGGCTGCCTTGGATGCTGTCTTTATGACAAGAAACTTCTACAGCTTAAGCCTGGGAGAAATCAAGAATGGTTTAGATCATTCTGTGAAGCCTGTGAAGCACATTTTGTTAGTTTTTTTCCCTATATTTTCTTTAAATCTGTATTTGGACACAGCTCTTTTGAAATAGGATGTGTGATCTCCATTTTGCAGGGAAGATAAAGACTGGATTATCACAGATGAAACCTGTGACAGACCTAGATAAAAAGATCAGGCCACACTCATTGGAAAGGAGAGTAAGGAGCTGAAACTTTTCCTCTGAAGCCAAGGAAAGAAATATGTCCTTACTTTAAAACATGGTTTACAGGGACTAGGAGACATGGGATAGTGAAATTGTACCAATTTTGCATGGCTAGTGTGGAGCTGGCTAGCACTGCAGCCCTTGGCCTGTGTATTTCTTCTAGGTTTTATTCTGTACTTGTTTCACAGCTTTTTTGAACAAATAGCAAGACTACCAAGTTTAATTGAAGATTTTAAATATCTTTTTTTTTAATATTTTTTAAATATTAGAAAATACATATATTGCTTTATATCTTTTTTTTTTTTTTTTCCTCACTGCATTTGCTCTTATGGTGGAAAAAATAATTGGGGCTTTTTGCTTTAAAAGTAGAACAAAAGTAGAACATTCAAATGTATGGTTAATGCTTCCTGATGGCACATGCTTATGTATAGCTCCTGACTGTCCTGTGAGAGAATGAGACTGTGTGGCAACAGATTCTGTACAGAGGATGTATCTATGGAGCTATGACATAAGGTGAATGAACCTCCAAACAGCTGAGCACCAAAAAAATGCCATGGCAGGCATAAATTGAAAGCCTGAATCCTATTTCACATTTTCAACAAGCTGTCATGGTTTTAGCTGGGATGGAGTTAACTTTCTTTGTAGAGGCTCACACAAAGCTGTGTTTCGGATTTTTGATGAAAACAGTAGTGATAACACACTCATGTTCTAGTTGTTACAGAGCAGTGCTTGCACAGAGCCAGGGACTTTTCACCTTCTCTTGCTGCCCTGCCTGCAAGGAAGCTGAAGGTGTACCAGGAGCTGGGAGAGGACACAGCCAGGACAGCTGGCCCAGGCTGACCAAAGGGATGTCCCAAATCTTACGGCATCATGCTCAGCAATAAAAGCTCAGGTAAAGAAGGAGGACAGATGGGATGTTTTAGAGTGATGGCATTTGTCTTCCCAAGAAACCATTATACGTGCTTTCCTGAAAGTGGCTGAACACCTGCCTGATGATGGAAAGCAGAGAATGAATTCTTTGTTTTACTTTGCCTACATACATGGCTTTTGCTTTACCTAGTAAAGTGTCCTTGTCTCAACCTGTGAGTTCTCACACTCTTATCTTTCTTATTCTCTCCCCCATTCCACCTGGGGAGAACAAGTGAGTGGTTGTGTGGTATGTAACTGCCTGCCAGGCTTAATCCACAACACAAGCATATACAATCAATTACTATAAATAACTGGCAGGAGATTTCCCTTTACAATATGAAAAAGAATTTCTTAAATTTCAAGTACAGAATTAGGCAATTGTAAATCTAACTTTGACATAGATTTCTTGTGTGAAATGTTTTGATACTTCTCTCTTGATATCTGTTATTTTATCCTTAAAATATAAATAGATAGCAACCCATATTTTAAAATTACTGTGATTTTTTTTACTGACACATCGAAAACAGGATAGGATAATGAGCATTCTTAGTCTATTTAATAAAAGCTTTCTATTTTTAGCTTTAAATTCGTCTCAATAATGGGTAAGGGAGTCCAGCTGCACTTGAGTGGAGGAAAGTTATGTTGTCATTATCAGCAGAGATAAAGTGCTACATCTCTTACAGCCACTGTTAGATTTGGAGGGGTCCACGGGCAGCAGAGATAACTTTGACTTTTGCTTTTCCTGGCCAACATTCACCACTGTCTAATTTAGGATAACACAGACTTTTTGAAGCCTGGGATCTCAGGTAATACTAAGGGTGCTTATATCTTAAGCTAGATACATGGTAGGCCACGTGAATAGCTGAATATATGATCTCTGTCTCTGAAGGAAACTAGCTCTGTTTTTCTGCAATTGTGTATATATTTCTTTTAACATTTTGTTAATTAGGCTGTGGCTAGTCAGGATAGAATCCTGTCATTGCAACAACAATAATAATGATTTGCTCTGCAGAATATATTATTACCCTTCATAGGCAGAAGGAAATTAACATAAATTTTAAGATTTCAATCAAAAGCTTGCTCATAAATTCAAAACCGTATAGTAAAATAAAAGCTGAGATTAATAGATTTGTTAACAAAAGTACCTTTTCATTTCTTGTAAATTAGTTTATTAAAGGACAAAATGTTTTCGTTTTCCTCCCCTCACCAAATACTGTTAAAGTGCTTCTGGTCTAAAGATTTGTTGCTAAGAACACTGTTTTCAATCTATGAAACACACCTCTTCAGCAATAGATCGATGAAGACAGAACAGATAAGTAGTACACTGACAGGTCAGTCAATCCCTATGAAAACTACCTCTCTCAATGACAGAAATGCTTGAGTTGTCTATGACACTGATTCATTTTCTCCATTATGGTAGTACGGAGCACTATATTCTGGGCAGCATGTATACCCATTTCTTTCTGAAGTGTAAGTGTGCATCCCACCCATTCAATACAGACTGATGCATAATACTTCAGTTTTGTGGAAACAGGCTTGAGGTAATCAAATGTAAAGTGGATTGGACAGTACAATGCATAATGGTGGCCCCATACAGAAAGGGAACTTGAAAAACATCCACTGGGGGCATTAGCTGAAGTTCTTCTCAAGCAGTTTAACACCATAATTTGGCAGTCTTACTCTAGGTCTGATTCAGTCAACATTACATAAGAGCAGAGTGAGGGGAATGCAGGGGAAGTTCCAGAAGATTACAGAACAAAAATAAATGTTGATGATTTCAAGAAGGATTTGGGATTTGGTAAACATTCTAAAAAAAAGAAAAGACAAGCTAAAGTTGGTAGTTTAGAATTTTTGTGGAAGAAAAATGCTCATTTGGTACTGAAATTTTCAGAATTTTTTTTTTTTTTCCCCCCCCCAGCCATTTCTGGTAAAACCATTCCAGAAGACAGGGTGAGAACAACATATTTTGTAACCTCATACTAAAGTCTGATTCTATTTGTAATGGGAAGATATATTTCTCTTAGAAAAATTCTACCGCATGTAGACTGATGCCAGCATAATACTTTTTTATTCAGTGAAATAGCATCCCCACAGTTACTGCATGTGCAGATGTTGGAACCTCTGTTAGAGTAGCTCTTCTCAGGTAACCACAGGCTATATCAGGCTTGCTTTTCTTAGTCGGACTATCACATCATGGGGAACTGTGTGCATTCAGCTCTTCACCAAATCAAAGCAGTTGTTTTCTCCACAGTGTTGTGGCTAATAGTCATATCTAGACTCTGGCAGGTTCTACAGTCATAAAAACAAGGTTATTTTTGGCAACTATGATGTTTTGATGCTCATGCGAATGAGGTGTTTTGTTGATAGTTTTTCTCTCAAACCGCTGCAGAAACTGCCAGTGATGGGTAGGTCAGCCAATCCAAGACATTTGCCAGAGCTGTGGATTTCATGAGGCTAAATTTCATTTGAAAGTAAGTTTTCCCTGTCATCATAAAATGTGTTTGTTCTTGGATGATTTCATTCTAACTGATAGGCTTGGACTTCAAATAAAAGTTTCAGTGTATTAGTAATATCCCTGCAGATAACTTGTCAAATGACCACCCACACAAAATAAGGGGAGTCAGAAGTTGTGGCTCAAATTCACCATGAACCACAGAAGATATTGCAGATTGTCTTTTCTGCTGTCTATGCATTTTAAGTTTCTTTAAATCAGACTTCTGAGCTGTGGAAATATTGTACTCATGGACACAAAGAGACAACAGCATAGTCATGTAGCTGCTGAAAATTTACAGTACTGCTAACCCGATAAGTTAAAGAGAAAAAAATTACATTCAATGCTGTAGTCATTCTGTCAAGTAACAAGGGCCTAGAGGAACCTCTCAAAATGCAGAAAAAGCCAGTTATCAATGTATCTTCAATATCTTTTCTCTATATACAGAAAATGAATTTCATTTTAACATATGAAAGGAGATATTTCTAAAGGTGAAAAAGAAGCTTGAGAACTTTGAAGCCATTTATTTCAATAGCTGAGCATAAAATGGAAAGAGATTTCATTCTCTCTGCTGCAGCAAAGAAATATATACTTAGCAGCTGGTCATACATTGCTATGAGCAAAACTCAATTTTTCCTAAATTGACTGCAAGGTCTGTTTTGCAACTTTTCTAGGAAAGCAGAATAACTTTTTATTTTTGTGGAGGAAGATGAATGATTTGATATAAAAATGTTCTGTTTTCATATTTGGAAAGGACTTTTTATCCTCATGTGTAACAGGAGACAAATAATAATTTGAAGCAAGCCAATTCACTTCTCCGTATTTTTATACAAGACATCCTGATCAGTATTCAGCTTTGCCTATTCTTAAGAGACCATCCAAAATCCATTTAACAAAGGCTTTATGAACATTTGAGTAATCATCCTCAATTCTGCAGAGAGAGGAACCAACCTCCACTCCAGCATGGAGACAACAAATAAACTGCTTATAAACGCCATCCAGAAAAGGTGAGATTTCAGTTGGCTAGACCAAGTAGGTCGAGAATAGACAATATCAACTAACACACAATACAGATGACCCTGAAATCTGAACAGCTCTAATATGAACTGTGAAAAACTCTCAGTTATTTGTTGATGGCCTGATTATACTCATTCTTTAAAGACTAACAACTACATAGCAGGAAGTTGAGAAAGATCCAGTAAAACTTCAGACACTGATCTTCCATGAGACACAGTCCTTAAAAGAAATGGTGAACTGCACTGATCAACTTGGTTTGCTCTGTGCCAGACCTGTGGTGTGCAGCTCTTGTGTGCACAGGTGCTACGTGAAAAGTTTGGCTTTCCTCTGGCAGTTTTCCTTGCTATTCCTACTGTGCAAAAGCAAATTTTGTGGGAAGTGGAACAAAGTTGTTGTCAGTAAAGCCTGCATTTAAATTGAAGCACAGTAGGATCCACATGGTAGCATATGGAACAAAAGCTAATCATTAATCAGTCTTACTTTCTGAAGCAGAGCATTTTTATTAATATAAAAAGAACATGTGCTTACTCTGATGGAAGATGTAGTCTGGAAAGTGAGAAACCATTTGTATGGTGCCAGCCACAACAGTCTGTTAGAGCTATTTGTTTAATTTAAATTTGCTTGAGGTTTAATGGCAGACACCTTATTTTTGCTGGTTTCTACTGATGCTGTTAGCAACTGTGTAAAAGTCAACTTCTTATTGACTAAAAGGTCAGGGAAAAATATTGTGCTAGTTATTCAGAGCTGCACACACTTATGATTGATTTCTTCCATAGCTACTCAAAATGTCCTGTAAATATCTCCAAAAATCAGGGAAACTTTCAGCCTAAATCTAGGTACACGACTATCGACACTCATAACGAGTGATATGGGACTGTATGTGCAATATGGTTGGTGATAAGGATGTGGCTTCACCCTTTTTTGGATCCGTTTCTCCACTGATTTCAAATGAATTATGAAAATTGAAGATATTGGGAATCTACCAGACACAACACTGGACATACTGAAATTCTATTAATCTATTTTTACAGCAGGTTGGTATGAGAGGTAATTATACAGAATGGGTTGATGAGTACCCTAAACTATGTTGCATTCATTTTCCTTGTAATTTGTAACCGTTTACTAAAATGTTCCTTTACTTCATAATTACTATCCAGATATGTAATGTACATAATCAAATTCAAATATTGTAATTAAATAATAATAATAATTAAAAAAAAACAGAAAAGAATCTCTATCCTTTGGATTTGTTGATTTTCTTCAAAGTCTTTCTAGTGTATCTTTCCCTTACAATACAATGGCCAGAATAATATGCATAAGAAAATCATTATTCATGCACAGAATCCACACTTTTTGTTTGGCTGTAGACATCTGTGCTTATAAAACAAATCTGTATTTGTCTTTTTCACCTTTGCAAACACCTCACTGTAAATTTGTGCCTAGCTCTTAGTCTTCTTGGCATTTGCTTTTTCAATATATCCATCCCACTTAATAACTCTCTTGAGAATTAGAACAGATTTCAAGTCTACAAGGAATCATTGTAGCTTGACCTGCTTGCGGAAACTGTAGACTTTAAGCTGATAAGCAATGTATCCAGCCTCTATTGTCTGAGCAACAGCATTTTGTAGAAAATGGTCTAGCTTTATTTAAAGAGTGCAGATGATATAGAATCCATTGCATCACCAGGAAAACTATTTCAATGTTTAGCTACTATGTTAAAAAAAAAAAAGTATTCCTCAATATTTGTCTGAATTTCTTACATTAGCCTCCACCTACTATATACTGTGAAATTTCTCCCTATTAAAGTCACTTCTACTTCAGAAATTTATTCACCCACTTACCTACAGAACGTAATAAAATCATTTTTACTTTTCTCTTGAAGAAACACCAGATGTGGACATCACCTTCAAATAATGATTTCACAAATGCCATGCAGAGAAAGGCAGTAGGAAATCATGAGACCTACACTTGCACACTCCACTCTCTTATGGATTATAGTCTGTAGGATTTCATCTAGTAACCCCCAGTTATGTTGAGTAATACAGCTGAAAAATTCGGCATTGATGGTTGTCTATCTTTCCTTCCTTTCCCTCGTTCTAAGACTCTCTTAGTCTGCTATGTCAATACTTTTACACGTGTGATAACCCTATGGCCCTTTATGGGTGTCCAGTGATAGGACATTGGTTATGGGTGAAGGGGTAATTGAACCATGTGAGGTTTCATCACTATGTGAAGAACTTTACAGTTCAGGTGATAGTGTGCTAGAACAGGCTGCCCAGAGAGGTTGTGGAGTTTTCTTAGGAGATACTCAAAACCTGCCTGGATGCGGTCCTGTGTAACATGCTCTAGGTGACCCTGCTTGAGCAGAGGGGTTGGACAAGGTGGTCTCTGGAGTTCCCTTCCAACCTCAGCCATTCTGTGATTCTGTCAGTCCTATGACTCATGATGGATTTACAGACCCAGTGTAAAATATCCTTTCAATTTCCCTTTTCCAACAAAATGAAAAAATAATACTTTTCTCCATTATGAGTCTTTTTGCCGACTGAATTATAGAAAATAGGAAAGTTGTTGTCTGTCAGTATGAAAACATTAGCTAAATCATCAGGCAGTGTTCACCTCCCTAATTCTCTTTCTCAGTGCAAGCCTAGAATAAGACACTATACACTTAAGGATACAATCATAAAAGACAATGTCCTTTCCATTTTGTTTATGTGAAGTTCGAAAATGTTTCCATAGTATGGAGAATAGTTATCATCTTTTCCATGTTGGACTAGGTAATTTTTCCTATTTAAGGATATCTACTCAAGTAACTGTTTGTTCCATACATTTCAGAGTTTTCAAAGGAAACACATGTTCACTGTTATTGTCATCAGAATGAGTTTTAAAAGGGTCTAAAAAACCTTTGGGGTTGCTTTTATAAACCAAAGTTACTACTCTTTGAAATAAAATAGTCTATTCTATTTAAAAAGAGAATGGCATATTATTCCAATAGTAGGAAATACAATACTTGTTAATAAGATTTTCTGTATTGAAAAATCTCTTTCTGACACATATACTTATTGTAAATGTGGATCAGAATAACTTCATACTCTATTCTTAAAGATATTTTAGGAAAATGAAGATTGCATGGTATTTTAATTTTGGAACTGTTGCTTTTCCTTAGTTCTGATCTGTATGATATAACCTGAAAATGACACTGAAATAAGAACTGAATCTATTAATTATTGAGATGGTATAGACAGTACATTCAGGGAAATACTATAAATAAGAACAAGTTATTGGTCAACTGAAAGCTTTAAAACAGAATAAGTAAAAATAGCTGAAATACACTCTGGCAGTCTTGTTTCAGCAGACATGCTGCACAGTTCCTTATTTTTCACCCATTTCATTTTGAAGCTACTAAACAGTTTAAGTGAAAAGAAAAAGGCATTTAAGCCCAGATTCATATCTCCAAGTCTTTGATTTTGAATTATATTATAATCTTTCCTCAAAGGAACCTACAGAAAAACGTGCAATCGTCAGAGCTTTCCATGAATTAACTGAGTGAAAAAAAAATGAATGTGCTCCTACCTCTGATAGGCAAAATCATGTTTATCTTTATTACATGTGATTCTTTAGGCTATTTGGTCGGTTAGGGAACTGTCTGTTTAAATAGCAGCTTTCAAAGGACTTCAGAAAAGCTGCCAAAACCTTAATTTTTCCTCACTTCTCTTTACACTTCGTGATCAGAATTTTGTCTTTTGGTATACAAAGACATACTAAGGAAACATCAGATCCTATATGAACAAACTGTGCCTGGTGGTTCTGACACCCTTGAGGGGTAGGTGCACCTGGGAAGATACAGGAGGCTGTCCTGAATAGCTGGAAATTAAGGACTTTAAAATTAAAGGGCCTCATATTACAAGCTATTAGGGAAGAGGATACTTTCTAAACAAATTAGGCCTGAAAGAGTAATAACTTGGTGTGTTTCAGAGTATGTATTTGCCATTGAAATGCCAGGAACAACGAGAAAAGAAATCTGTTTTCAGCATGGTTTTCTTCAACTTTTATGTTGGAAAACCTTAAATCAAAAAAAAAAAACCACACTATTACAAATGAAAAAAATGACAGCTTGTTTTTTTGCCTATGAAAAAGACTGTTTTCCCATTTCAATTTTTATATTCATAATGAAGGTCAGAAGTCTTCCACTGGAGCTGCTTTTAGAAATGAACACAAGGCTTTTGCAGCTTTTCATGTTATATTTTTTTTTCATTCTGAATCGAATTCTAATTTTATTTACTTGAGGTTTTATATTTCAGTCACCAGAAGTAATTTTTGTTCCTTAGTTCTCTTTATTTAAGCCTTTAGATTTTTTTTCATATGTCCAATCACTTTATTTTTAATTATGTTTCCAGTTTTAACTACACATCATTTCACTTAGGTCAACTTTCTTTTACATTTCAGACTCCTTTGAAAGGCCTTTAGATCTGAAATAAATCTGCCCCTTTATTTCCTCTTTCCCTTGTAAATTCTGCTCAATTTATTCTAGCCAGTCTGGTTCTGATTTATGTTTCGTTTATTTACATTTCATTATTTTCACCTTTTAAACTTTTTCACCCTGTGATTTCTTATTTTCCAATTCTTCTCAACTGCTTGCAAGTGCTTCCCCCACACCTATTAAAAAAATCTTATTTTTATTGTATTTTTCCCCATGCTCAAAGGCTTCCTTCAAAAAAATTTTTTTTCCTTGTTCTTGATCATACTTTCTTTTCTTTGTAGCATCTTTGACTAGTACTTTTGAAAACAGCTGAAAACTGTGCAGCTCTTTATAACACAGCTTGTGAATTTCCTATTATGCTTAATACCTAAGATAGCTAGCTTTTCTGCAAAGAAGACTTGGAAATAGTTTAGGATTTTATTAACATCTCATTTTAAAAAAAGAAAAAAGAGAGGGTGGGAACATATTAGTCTCAGTCTGGCATGTTTCTTCTCACCATTTTTACTGTGTTAAAAAAAAAAAAGAGGATCTGTTTTGCTCTGCATTAAGACTGGCCCCAACATGGAAAGAGAAAAAAGGACTTGTTATGAAGGGAGAGGCCTGATAAAAATCATGACGGAATATTGAAAATAACATTAAAGGCAGTATTTTGGCTCTTTTCTTTTTAACAGCTTGAAGGGAAAAAACAAAAAGAGGGAGAACAAGAACTAACTCTGTTCTATTTCACACTTTTAAAAGAAGTTGGCTTGACTGAGACAAAAAAGACTCACCTCATGTTCATGTTTTCTAGTTTTGTTCGTTTTTTAATTTTGAGACTGCATTTTCATTCGCCATTTCTGAAGTCTTATAAACTTTTAATCTACACATACTGACAATACTATTTTTCCTTTTGGATTTCAGTTTTCATACCATTTCACTATTTGAAGAGGGAATACCTTTTAAACCTGAAGCTGGCATAATAACTATACATTGTGCAGCACAGTATGGGGGACAAAGCTCAAAGGAAAGATCCCCATTTATTTTACAGGACATAAAACTGATACTTACTTTTTTTTTTTAAAGTTTATAATTACACAATGACATCTGGAGCATTCAATGACTTCCACGGAAAATTCCTGTTGCCCTCTGTATTCTGTTTATTGCAGCCTGGTTTGTAGTGTCAGAATCTCTCTGATGAGAACACATGAATTATTTAAGTGTTTTGATCTTTAATCTTTATTGGCCTGGTGAGGTTGGTGTACAGGTGATCCCAAATCTACAGCAGGAATTGAAGTTAGGTTGGCTGGGTATGGCAAACATTGTGATGGCTTACCCAGCCCTCATGCTGTGATGCAGAAAGGGTGAATGCATCGGATTAACAACTCATTATGTTAAATCATACCTTTTGCACTTCATGCAGGACAACTCCCAGTTGGACTCCACTTCAGTTACCATTACTACATGTGCCACAAGGCAGAAATGCATTTCTTGCACTACTATTCATTGATCAGAAGAATCTGACCACATAACATTTAAATGTTTCTAAAGGTCAAAACGGGAAAGTTTTTTTTTTTGATTATAGGATTTAATATTTGTACTTTTAAAAATAAACTACTTTCTCTCCAAAACAAACCTTTAAAATGCAAAAATAAATCATTACTTTTTATAGCAGCAAAATACAGGTTTAAGTCAAATTCTTGTACTGACTATAGGTAACTACATAACCTTAAAAACTCAGGAATCTCTTTCTAAAGAGATAGTATTTACTTGAAAACAAAACATGAAATTGAAGTTTGTATGCAATCAAAAATTTCATTATAAGGATATGCTTTTCTTCCTCCTCCTCCCCCCCCCCCCCCTTTTGAAGCTGGATTTTTCCTTGAAGTGTTTCAGCTGTAGAGAAATAAAGAGGAAAGGTTCCAAGACTTTTTAATAATTCAGAATGGAATCAAATAAAATGAAAACTTATTGTCCTGGCCACCACTCTCATTAAATACTTTCAAAAAAATGTTTGATGACTGAGAAATTGATAAATGGTTGCTCCTTTGGGTAAACAACCTAAATCACATGACATTTGTCTCATTGGTGCTTAGATTTTTTTTTTTTTCTAACAACCCTTTTTTAATAACGAAATTAGTTTTCAATTAAATGGAAAAAAAGCAGTTTCCTCAAACTCTTTTGACTAATACCCAGAAGTCTGGCAAGAATGCTAGCTCTTTAGCCAACACACACACAAGTTTTGAAAGATTATGGATAAAAACGTCCAGGTTTCAGTTTCTTAAAGTAGAAAATATCAGTGTTTGGGATTTTAGGTTTGACAAATCTAAGTTTCCCATTAAAAAAAAAAAAAGAGTAGAGGAAGGGGAAGCATACTTACGAAGAACCTTTTCCATCTCTACTTTCCAATTAACTCTCCTACTTTGCAGGAGTTTGAGTTTATAAAGGTCTGTCTGTGTGAAATGAAATTATACTCTGTAGACTCTGTCATTTGAACTTACTCTATTTCTCAGTTGCTAAAATCTTGAGACTTGCACATTTTTATTAATGATTCAGATTATTAGTGTTAACATACACATTTAAGTCTCATTGTTCTGCCTAAATTGATTCTTATACAAATTTTCACAATTATGAAAACTAGACATTCTACTGATATACATGAGTTCCGCATTAAGAGATAAGTCGTCATATGAGCAATTCCTTTTCTTTGGGAATCTCAGATTTGCAGCAGTTTCAGAAAGGCAAATCTTCCTCAGCAACAGGGATTGGCAGAACTCTGAGTTCACATGCCAATATAGCTTCTAAACAATGGTTTATTTTCAGACTAAGAAATATAGTTCAAAAACATTTAAAAGCCATTCCTTGTAAAACATGCAATATAATAAAACTATCAGTTAAGCAATTTGACTCCATATTTCAGAATATGTACATTTATGTGGATAACAGAGGAATTATATTTTTATGTCTGTGGGTAAGTATTTGAGGTTAGAGTGTGAAACGGTATTAAGCTCACATTTCCTTGGCTTTGCTCAGGTCTCATTCATCTGCTTTTCAGAAGTGGTTGTGTACTATATGGGAAAAAATCATAACAGTTATGTATGTTAACAGCTGTCCTCATTGTCAATTTATTCACATGTAAAGGCATCCCACAAATTTCTTCAAGATAAAGGCAGCAAAAAAGACGTAGGAAAGAAATAATAGAAAACAAAATGACAACAGATGATTAGACTAGAAGTTCTATCTATAAACACTCAGTTCCTTCATTCTAGCTTAAGGCAATAAACTCTACATAACAAAATAATGCTTGAATACAATATATTACATAAGAAAATGCCTTGGTTTATGTTTCTGTATGTTATATATCTACACGTACGTAGCTAGATATATAGGTAGTTAAACTTTAGACACAGATGCTTAGTAAGGGAGTAATCTGCCATCACAGCAAGAGAGAGATCAAGGGAAGAAAGGCAGTAAAAATAAAGGAGAAAAAAATGTCTGTATAACATGAAAACTTGAGTTTGAAGTTCAGTAAGGAGTTCCAGAAGGGATGGGAAACTAGTTATAACATGTTACTGCAGGACAATACTGCCTTTTCCTTTTGCTGGGTGTTCTGGATTTCATTTGTACAAAAAATCGGGGAAAAAAAAAATCAGTATTTGCTTAAGGACAGATTCCTGAGGGATAAAGTGATACAGGAAGTACTGTTAATTTGCTGCTTTGAGCAGCATCCCATTGTGTCAGAAATGTGATATTACAGGTCCCTATAAAAAAGGAAGAATACTGGCTTAATTTGGGGATGGAGTTCTCATTTTTGCTGTTCACTGGTGGTGTGACATACATTAAAGAGGGTATAAATATCTGTTCTGTTCAGAGGAAAGAATAATTGTTTTGCACGTGTTATTTATTAGATGAATTTCCTAATTTAAAAAGGCAGATTCTTAAACCTTTCAAGATGCTAGTAAGTCACCAGGAGAAAATTCAAAAGTGTTATAACTCCACTTGTTTCAAGGCAGTAAAGTACCAATACCATGAGTACATTATCTCTGAACAGCTCTCTAAAAGTTGTCTTCAAATTGCTATACCTGACTATGCCACACACAGGATACAGAGCACAAACTGCTGGGGTACACAGGAAATACTCATCTTTACAGCAGATGCAAGCTTGTGTCAGGACTACACCACAGGCCACCTTTAGCAGCCTGATTTTTAGTCAGGCAAAAAATTCCCCTGTATCAAAACATCTACAACATGTAAACATGTACCACAACTGAAAAGAAAAAAATAGGGGTGGGGGGAGGGCTGTCATTTACTATGTAGAAGTTGATTTAGCATGAATGCAAGCTGAAAAGGTGGTTAGCCATATGATTAGGGGAGCAAGGTACTAAGGTGTTTATGGATAGAGGATGCATGCCATCACAGCTCTAGCATCAAGTGTCTTGGGAAATTTGTGAAAGGAGATTATGTAACAACTGGATTTGGTAAGAAGCATTTTCACACAGAAATACTACTATGCATAGATTACTGTGTTAAGGCATGGCTACCATCACTGAGAGTACAAGAGCACACTATAATAAATACTTTGTGGGCCTGCTTTTTACAATGAATTACTTGATTCCAAGCAGAAGAAAAAGTACAAAGCACCCATCCATAACTTTTTTTTTTGTACTGCCAACAGGAAACAAAAAAGAAATATGCTTGTGTCTAGTTCTGAAAGATGCTTACATCCCTTCACCTCTGGCCTAGCAACAGCACATCCATGAAAACATCTGTGGCACTGCCAGTACCTTGGGATCCCTCTGAAATCAACCTAGAGGATATATTTATGAGCAATAATCTACTTGCAGCTTAATGGAAAGGGAACAGAGGGTTGTCACAGCTGGACTTCAGTCCTCGTTAGACTTCAGCTGACAAAGATAAGAGTTACCAAATGGATCCAAAATATATATCCTAGGTCTTTGCACTCCTAGTCTTGTCCCTTCCCAACCAGCTTGTAGACAGGGTTTGGAGGATGTTGTAATCCTTGATTTAAGTAATCATTCTCTGTTCCCTCAGCCATGTACAAACTGCTTTGTTGCTATAACAGAAAACCATAACAATTAAACTTAACCTAAAGTAACTGCATCTCAGTTGCTACTTTCAAGTTAGGACCATCAGTCTCACTTCATTTCTACTAGGATCATAGAATTTGTTCACCTTTGAGTTTAAGTTGCTTGGGTCTTCAGCTGGGACAGATATACATTAAAGCATAGATGCTCTTCTCCACTTTTGAAGGACACTACATGTTTACACCATTTCTTAAATCACATGGAAACTGAAAGCACACTCAGAGGATTAGCATATCTTATAGTTAACTGCTTTCTGCAAGAAAGGAACTAGGTTCAGACCTACAACAGAAAGATTACTACTCAAACCTGACATTTTACATCACCAGACTCCTTAATCTCAGCTCCAACTACCCAGCCTTCTTACTTAGTACCCTTTGACATAATTGAGAATACTTACAACACTTCATATAGCTATGCTAAGCCCATTCATAGTGGAGAAGGAACAACAAAGAAAACCAACAATTTTTGCCACCTATATTTTTATATATGAAGTACCTCTGCAAGACCCTATCAAGTTGGCTTCTTTGATTACAATTCCCAGCAGCTGTGCAAGACATGGCCTCTCAGTCACTTGATGCTGACTCGTGGTGATTCATCACATCAGACAAGCTTAAAGTAAGACAAATACAAGACTTATTTAGGAAGAGAAGTCTTTAGGTACAACATAAGACGCAAAAAATTGCCAAATAAATAATCAGTTGTGTTGGCATTTGCTATTGTTCATCTTATTTCCCCCTTGACAAAGTTGTATAAGGGGCTTAGATACTTCATTATCTTCAGGACAGTCAGACATGGACTAGCCTAAACAGCACTGGATATGGCATTTCTGTTAACAGAATAGGTTTTTTTTTTTTTTTTTTTTTTTTTTTTTTTGCCTGCATGGTCTAAAAAGGGCTGTTGTGAGACCTAAGATAGGTATTGGAGAGACTTTCTTCTGTACGGCTCCCAGAGGATAGGAATGAGTCATACATCTCCAGTTGCCACAGAAGAAGTTATATACTTCACTCATAATAATTATGTCAATATATTTATTTATACAACACAATATATTTATTGATATGATGTAGTGATCTAACAAAGCTTAATCATAAATAAGACACTGACTTAATGAAATTCAAGGTGGTATGATGCATCCATTATTTACTGCATAGAGCATGGGTTAAGTCAGACACATGAGGAAGACCCTCCTGTTGAAGCACGAGGTTCAGAGTGCACCCCCTTGCTTGCTAAACTCCTTGAACCGAAGAGGTAAGGATCTTAGGCACAGCTGAATCCATTCCTAGATGGGAATCCCATTCCCAGATGGGACAACAGTTATGTCTAAGGATTATATGTGCACAGACAAGCTAAGATATGATCTTTGAGAAGCTTACAAAGTTTAGCAAGCTATTAGTCACTTACTGAGGATCTGCTGCAGCAACGAATCTCTGGTGAGGAATGAGGGACCTCTGCAGCAAGCATGACCTTGAGAGTCAGCCCTACTTAAGGGGAGATCCTGTCATGTAGCCCTCTGCTGTGCAGAAGGGCCTAAAGGGCTCTTGGCCTGCTCACTATTTATTATTAACATGGAGGGCAAAACCCCTGCCCCTCCTTCCCCGTGTATCTCTTCTAAAAAGCTTGTAGCCCTTTATTGCAGTGTTCCAATTTTATGATTTGTCCCACCATGCTTCTGTAATAGAAATTAGGTCATAGTTTTCTAATTGCACCATGGTTTCCAACTCCTCCAGCTTGCTTTTCATACTCCATGTATTGGTGTTGAGGCACTTCAGCTGGGCTCTGAGCTGCTGCACCACCTTTTTAGAGGCCCCTTCCCTGATTCATTTGGGACAATTCACAGGTACTTTTCCCTGTTGCTTCCTAAAGAGATGGGGCCTAAGTTCACTGTTACTTCAAAGACTTGCAAATGCATTGTGCTTGATTCAGAGACAAACTAAGGTCTGTACTGGCTTTTCAGGAAACAAGTCTCAAAAATTGAATGTCACTGCACTGGCTCTCAGGCCTACACTATCTGTTGCAGATATACATGTAGCCCAAGAGTCTTTGGGAGATCCAATCTGGCACATCCTTATCTGCCTACTTATCTTTGAGAACCTGTCTATGAATAAATGCCATTTAAAATTGATCCTTATGATAAGGAGCTGCAGAAAACATGCTGTTTCATATAGCCAACAAGAAATTGTATTGGAATTATAAAAGCAGAAACACATTCCTTAGTATTGTCCACTTTTTATCTGTTAAATATCAGCATTTCAGGAAAAAAAAGAAAAAAACATAAAATCAGACCTGATTCTCATGTTGCAGTCCTTTTTTCTCCATTTATACTTAAAGATTTTTTTTTTTAATTTACTGTTTTTAATGATTTTTATTCCACTTTTCTGTTACACTTAAAATCTTGTTATAAGGAACAAGGAATATACCACTTATGTGGAGATAAAACTTTATTGTTACTACTATTAGCATTCTAATAATTTAATAAAACAGCCATAGAATAGAATGATAGAATCATTAGGGAGACCTAATGATTCTATGGGAATCATTAGGGAGACATAAAAAGACCTCCAAGATTAGCTGGTCTAACTGTCCCCCAACCACCAATGTCACCCACTAAACCATGTCGCTAAACACCAAGTCCAAACTTTCATTAAACAGCCCCAGGGAAGATGACTCCACCACCTCCCTGGACAACCCGTCCCAATGCCTGACCACTCCTTCTGAGAAGAAATGTCTCCTGATTTCCAACCTGAACCTCCCCTGGCACAACTTGAGGCCATTCCCTCTAGTCCTATCACTAGATATCTGTGAGAAGAGGCCGAACCCCAGCTCCCCACAACTTCCTTTCAGGTAGTTGGAGAGAGCAATAAGGTTTCCCCTGAGCCTCTTCTTCTCCAGACTAAACAACCCCAGGTCCCTCAGCTGCTCCTCACAGGACTTGTGTTCCAGGCCCTTCTCCAGCTTCGTAGCCCTTCTCTGGACATGCTCCAGGGCCTCAATGTCCGTCTTGTAGTGAGGGGTCCAAAACTGAACACAGTACTCAATGTGCGTCCTCACCACAGCAGAATACAGGGGAACGATCTCCTCCCTGGTCCTGCTGGCTGCACTATTCCTGATACAAATGAGGATGCTGTTGGCCTTCTTGGCCACCTGGGCACTCTTCTGGCTCATGTTCAGTTAAGCGTTGACCAGCACCCCAGATCCTTTTCCTCACAGCTTTCGAGCCACTCTCCCCCAAGCCTGTAGCACTGCATGGGGTTTTTGTGGCCAAAGTGCAGGACCTGGCACTCAGCCATGTTGAACTTCATCCCATTGGCCTTTTCCCATCGACCCAGCCTGTCCAGGTCCCTCTGCAGGGCCTTCCTACCCTCTGGCAGATCGACACTTCCCCCCAGCTTGGTGTCATCTGCAAACTTACTGAGGGTGCACTCAATTCCCTCATCCAAATCATCAATAAAGATATTAAAGAGGATGGGCCCCAACACCAATCCCTGGGGAACACCACTGGTGACCGGTCGCCAGCTGGATTTCACTCCATTCACCACCACTCTCTGGGCCTGGCCGTCCAGTCAGTTTTTAACCCATCAAAGAGAGTAACTGTCCAAACCATTGGCTGCCAGCTTCTCCAGGAGAATAGTATGGGAGATTGTGTCAAAGGCCTTGATGAAGTCAAATACAGAATAACTTCAGTAACAGTACAGTTAAAACTATCAAACAAAAAAGGCGATTCCTTGATTCTGCCCCTCTTCTCTTAACTTTTGCTCAGCTGTCCAATGCCCCTCTGGATCTTAAGTCTCACCTCATCTTTTCTGTAGCCCTCCTTTAGGTGCTGGAAGGCTGCTACATGGTCTCCCTGGAGCCTTCTCTTCTCCAGGCTGAACAACCCCAACTCTCTCATCCTGTCTTTATAGGAGTGGTGCTCCAGCACTCTGATCATCTTCATAATCCCCCTCTGGACTCGCTCAATCAGGTCCCTGTTTTTCTTATGCTGGAGGCTCCAGAGCTGAATGCAATACTCCAGGTAGAGTCTCATGAGAGCAGAGCAGAGGGTGAGAATCACTTCCCTTTAGCTGCTAGCTGCACTTGTTTTGATGTAGCTCAGGATACGACTGTCTTTCTGGGCTGCAAGGTCATGTTGCCAGCTTTATTTTTTTATTTTTTATATTTTATTTTTTGATCACCAATACCCCCTAGTCCTTCTCTACAGGCTGCTCTCAATCCACTCATCACCCAGTCTGTATTTTTGTTTGGACTTGTCCCAGCCCAGACACAGGACCTTATACTTGTCTTGGTTGAACTTCATGAGAAGTCCTGAAATGCTGGCCAACATTTGTGTCCTTTATTTTAACAGAGTTGAAATCATATTTCCTGAGCTGCATCTACACTGACATCCCATTTTATGCTTGGACGCTCAGTTGCTACAACTGCATCTACTTTAAAAAAAAAAAAAAAAAAAATAGTACTGTATGTTAAGACAAGTTAAGACATATTAAGACATACTAAGACAAACCCTCTTTTATATGTTAGTCATTTGTCTATAAGCAACTGTTAAATGCCTGTTGCATCAGAAAATCCATGATTTCTTCTCTTGTTCACAATAACTATAATTAGGTCACGTTACAAAATACTGCATTTCTTGTTGGAGTTAAGTTTTTTAGATGCTTTACGTCTCTTCCATTCCAAAGCTTCCCTTGCTTTTCACAGAGCAAACAGGCACTTGGAAGATGTGCATGACTGATGTGGTTAGCCCTTGTCTGGAAGATGTGGATAGCAAAGGTGATCAGTGATGCATCTAGGCCATACAGTGTGAGCTGCCAAGTGTGTGTGGTGCCCAGAGGGTGACAACAGGGAATCTGCAGCCTTGTAAACTTATTTGCCCTTATTTTTCTTATCCACACACACAGACAATTCATTGTTCAGCAAGCTGAATTAAATGAAACCTTACTTTGCTATTCTTGAATAGTTATTCTCCCAGTACACTATAACATCTGTTTTGTTTGGTTTCAATTCTTTAAAAAAAAAAAAAAAAAAAAAAAAGAATATACACAGTGCACTGGAGTACTGAAATAATAAAAGAAAAAGAAAATGGTGCAGTCATCTCAGGACAGGATACTTAACAAAGTCAACTTAGAGTAAAAACATGTAGTTGTAAAAACAATTACATTGTGTTAAACCAAACCACTATCTGAAGATACATACTCTCCTTACTAGTGAAAAAACCCTTGCAATATTAGGCTGAAATACATAGAAAAGAAATATTGGTTCTTGGGAAATGTCTTACCCAAGACATTTGATGACACCAATGTCACCAGGTGTGACAAAAATAATTATTATTTGTCTGCAAAAATAATTATTATTTGTCTGATGAAAGATAAAAGTTAATTATTATAATAATATTCTGAAAAATACTCTGGAGAAAGTCCGTGTTATATATTTGGGGATGAATTTATAGCCAAATGTAATGTATTGTATTGTATTTATTGTATTTTATTTTACTGCATTGTATTTTTAATTTAAAGACCAAAAATTTTTGTTGTAACTCAGCCAGTGTTACTTCTTTATTGATCTAGATTGTATTTTCCACATCTTAAGGCGGACTTTGCTTGCAAGAATCCATGTAATACTTTGCTGTATTCAAAGTCTTGCATGGGCAAAAAAGGAGCCACTTTACATATGGAACCAATAACTTTTTCTTTGCCAAATAATACAGTAACAATCTAAATCAAATTTTAAAAAAAAAAAAAGGCAAACAATTATCACTATTCTGGCTGCAATGGGATACACTTATAGTTAGGAATACAGTTAGGGCTGAGGTCCATAAATATCCTACTATCTACTGTGGGGATTATGATGAGTTCCAAGTCTTTAATTTTTTGCATGGAGGAGTGTGAGGTTGATGGCTGGGATTTGTTCTTTCTTGGTCTTGAATTTGCTTGGGTCTGCTTTTATGTTTCCTAACACAGTTTGATTACATGCTATTTCTTCACTGATTTTCTTGCAGGTAAAGTTTGATTATCTTAATCTGTTATTAATTTAAGTTGCCTCTCTCAGCCCCAGTTAGCATAAAGACCTTTTGTGTGTTATGCAATTACTGCTTAGGTTTATTAGATCTTTATCACAGAGCTAAGCAAAAACAAGATATGCAACAGCAATTGATCACTAGACAGTTGTTAAAATTAGCTCAGGATAAGACAAGTCCAGACAAATTCAGAGATGCCCCCACTCCCTGCTAGGTCAATAAAAAGTCTTTGGCCTGTACTAGTAAAGGGAGAAATCATATTTCCTTGGATACAACCTTTCTGAAAAAAGACTCCATGTCTACAAGATGACCAAAAAGCCATGTGCTTGCTACAAAGGAAGAAAAGATTACCAAAAGTGTGATTTCTTATTATATACTGCAAAGTTAAGCCAGCCCTTCTGAGATTCAAACCATTTAAAGAATCATGTGAGCCAGAATATAATATTTAGGTCCAATTTAGGAGCTATTTCTAGTCATATATACTATATTCATCCCATTAACTGCTGCTGTGCAATAGCCATCTGGATGTAAGAGCCTGAAGAGCTTCCTTTATTAATGTCAGTATCTCCTTGGGTATTTTTTTAAAATTAAATTTCAGTTCATTAATCTGTAGCCTCATTGGTAGTAAGTTAGTTAGTTAATGCACTAAATTATTCAGTAAATTCTGTTCTTGAAATTAGAAAACAAACAACAACAAAAAATGAATGAATGAAGGCAAAGCACACCACAGTCTATTGATCACATTTGTTCTAGGAACCTGTTATTTCCTCAAATTTAAGATGCAGACAACCATGTCTGGTCTGTACTTCAGCTGAGCTGCAGATATAAAAATATTTTTGAGGTATTTTTCATGCTATTTTGTGAGAAGATTAAAACAATTAATATTTCAGGTTCTGAAATTTCAGGTTCAGGTTTCATAAGTTTCCATATTTATGGAAGATGGTGTTTTTAGCAATACACAAGTCCATATTTGTCAATTTGTTTTTTACCGTTGCTGCTGATTTTAGGATTGGAAGCAGATCTTGCCTTCTTTACAGTTGTTTACAGCAATTTCTTAATGCATCATTTGTTTTCTATAAGCAACTGGTGATAATGATTTCAAAAACTGTAAAAAGCATTTTACAGAAAAGCAACCAAACAATTGTGGTTGTGCAATGAGATGGGACTTATGAGTATTCTGTGGACACAAGGCAATTATTGAATAAATGGACTGGGGAAAAAATAACATTTTTCTCAGCAGTGATTTTGCATGTGTGGTATTGAAGTCTTTTCAGGCAGATTTTCTGTGGAGATTGTGGGTGGTACAAGGAATTACACCAATACAATGGAGGGAGCACTAAACGTACTCCTTGTAGGTGGAGCGTACTGCTGCTCTGTTCTGTATGTACATACAGAAGGACCAATAGAGAGGAAGCCATAAAGAAAAGTAGAGTCAGGCAAGCTTATAAATGATTCTGTGTTTTAAGAGGAAGGCTTACAAATAAAACAACCTGCAGTGGAGAGACAAGAACCTGCTAGATTTATGTGCAGATTTATACATAGATTAACAATTATGAATACAAGGTTTGGGGCATCCTTACAAGTTATTGTCTAGCTTGAAGGTGACTCCTTTACATTTTATTCTACAATTGAAGAGTTGATTTGGGTCCAAAACCAAATAAAACAAATTTTATTAAAGATAGATTAGGGGTTATTAAACTCAGCTTGCTACCTCTTGCTAAATCATGACACAAAAACCACCAAGATTATCAGAAAAGTGTCACAATATCTGTTTCCTTTCCTTCCTTAGGCCTGGCACCAGCTGAAGGGCACTAAATTTATGGTCTGAGCCATTACAGATGTTTTTATATTCTTATAATTACTTAACATGGCATCAAAATAAAATAAAATAAATCAGAGAAGACGAAGGTAACCGCTGTCAGATTATGATCTGTGAGTTTGGTGAGAGATACTTACCCTGAGTAGGTTTCAGAATATAAGGCATTTTCTAGCTGTGGGAAAGGGAATCTCAGGAAAGTCATTTTGGCAGGTAAGGAGTTTCTACAGAATTTATGGAAAAATCCTAAATCCACTCTGTTCCTCTCAGATTTAATCATAATTAAAGATAAATAATTTTTACTAATTATCAAGTAAATGCTGCTCAGCTGTTTTCTGATAAACTTACACTGAGCAACTTTTCTGTATTAACTAATTCATCTATCTACTAAGCAGATATGTCTAGGTTAAACACCCACCAGTCTTTTCAGTCTTTTTTTTTTTTTCAGCTTTGAATTGTCTTCTATCCTTGCTACCTTCTACCTTCACAAAAGCAAACTGCAACTACCTTACTTTCTGTTTCTAAGAAAAAAAAAAGTATTTTGAACCATACAGATTGATGTTGTTCAGTCAAAAGTGCAGAGTTCAGTGACAAAAACATATTTCTCTAGCTTGTAAAACTAGTTTCTACTGCACTAAAATATTGGTATTTTGAGATACAAACAAGTATCATGTACACTGCACATTGTTGTCCTTAATGTCTAGCTAAAGAGTCTATCAGATTCCAAAAGAAGTAATCTTAACATGTGACCTGGTGGATAATTGGTGTGTATCAAATGAAGATCCTCTTCCAAAAAGCCCAAAAATTTAGTCAGTTCTAATCACTGATCAGGTTTCTGTTTGCTGGAAAAAAAATACATAAATAAAAAATTGTCATCCATTTTCTCACTTTTTAATAAGAGAACGTTGTGAAACCAAGTTGTAAAAACAGCACCTAACACACTAGAGAACCTTAAAATTGTAAAAGCTCTTTTGGGTTTATTTATTTTTCTTGCAGCTTATTTTGCATCTGGCGCACAAGTCCTGTGAGGAGTGGCTGAGGGAACTGGGGTTGTTTAGTCTGGAGAAGAAGAGGCTCAGGGGTGACCTTATTTCTCTCTCCAACTACCTGAAAGGAAGTTGTGGGGAGCTGAGGTTCGGCCTCTTCTCGTAGATATCTAGTGATAGGACTAGAGGGAATGGCCTCAAGTTGTGCCAGGGGAGGTTCAGGTTGGAAATCAGGAGACATTTCTTCTCAGAAGGAGTGGTCAGGCATTGGGACGGGTTGTCCAGGGAGGTGGTGGAGTCACCGTCCCCGGGGCTGTTTAAGGAAAGTTTGGACTTGGTGTTTAGCGACATGGTTTAGTGGGTGACATTGGTGGTTGGGGGACAATTAGACCAGATGATCTTGGAGGTCTTTCCAACCTTAATGAATCTATGATTTTAAGTATTCAGTATTTTTTTCAGTATGAATAGATAGAGCAATTCCTGAAGGACATCAATGCCATCAATATTAAACTTAGTTTAGGAAATAAATCTTACCAACAGAAACATTCCAGAATTCAGTGAAAATACTATTTACACTGGCTTTGTTGAAGCTTTGTTTATAGTGAACACTTAGGAATAACTAAACATATTATATATATTACTTATAAGTAATAACTTAATATTTTATATATATTACTTATATTTATTATTATATATACTTAGGAATAACTAAATATATTTTATAATTATATAACTAAAGTGATGCATATTCAGTCAACATATTTATTACGTGTAATTGTTATAAGCTGAATCATATGTTGAGTTGTGGAAAGGAGAAAACTCTCTCATGAAGTGGGAGATGCAGGTTGTGAAAAATCTTCCACAGTGGCAAAGTTCTAAACTGTTGGTTCCTTAAGCTTCTCAGAGGGACAAAAAGAAGACCTGTAATGTAGTTTATTCAGAAAAAGAGCTGGAGGTTAACTGAGAACAAACTCTGTGCAGACAAAGAAATTAAGTGATGAGAACACTTCTGTGAAGGTATGTTGATATATTTTCTATGAATAAAAAAGGGAAGATCAAAGTTTCTCTACCAGTTGAAAGCCATGTTCTGGTGAAGACTTCCCTCTATCAGATTCTTCCAGCATATAATTTATCAATGAAAGAAAATCTAAATAGCATGCTAGAGAATGACCTGCCTGGGCATTTGGTGTTGTAAAAGCAAAGCAAAGACAAACAAAACAAAAACTGAGATCCAAAGATATGTGTTTGACTGAATGTCAGTTATTTTCAGATTGAAGTGAAACATGAGAATCAAGGAAGAAAACCCTGACTTTGTGACACATTATAAATCACTTCATTTCTACCTTTCAGACTAAATAATGCATCAAGGGCATTACTCTGACTTACAAAAGTTCTAATCTAAGACATGAGGTTTAAGAACATATTTTAACAGCTGCTATATGTATGTCAAGGGTATTTGAATAAAGATAGGCTCAAGAAGAAACTATCCAAATCTGGCCATATGTTCCTTTTCGTAAGGAGCACTGTAACAGAATTTATCAATAAAATGTTGAAGGTATGGGGGAAAAATATATATATATGTATATTTCCAAAGCTTTTGTGTAATTCAGAGCTTGAACTTGCAAAACAACTCTTAGCAAGTAATTCTGTCTACTTTATGAATCTCCAAACTCTGAATAATATAAAGGACTTAATATTACCTAAAAAGTTCAGATGTTACAGAAACATGTAGATTCCCCAAACAGGAAATTAGTAAGGTAAATCAGAGTTTGGGCAACAAAGGTCCAGCAGAGGAGTTTAAGTGAATATGTTACCAGACAGTGACAGCAAAAAAAGGCACAGCATGTACATTCAGAGAAAACAGAAGCTTTGTGTCCAGAACTGGATGAAAATATCACTTTTTCCTCCCCTTTTCTTCTGGAAATGCCTTTCATATAAATTTTAAAATTTTAACACTTTTATTCAGAAACAGATCTATCTTTACTAAGAACTTTGCCTTATTTAGTGCACCAAGAATGGGTGTAGAAGTTAACTGAAGAAAGATAAAAAATAGCTAATCATCTGATGGAAAGGAAGTACTGCAGCAGGTTTCTTAGAATATAATGGGAGGGAAGTTGCAGAGGAAGAATTTCCAGCGTATTCTGAGAAGTCTGCTATATTGAAGTTTTAAATCAGAAGTCTGCTGGAACAGATAGACCCTCCCCAAAACAAGCAAAGCCTAGGTAATATATTTCTGTTGTTAATAAAAACCATGGGTTTTGTGTAAACATTTAGTGCAGGGTCTTAGGACGTCCCTGGGCTTGCCTTGGCCTGACCTTATTTTATGTCATTGTGACAACTGTCCAACAGTTAGGTGACTACTGCCTAGCCTATTGTAACTGAAGCCCTGAGAATACCTTAGGATAATGTTCTGACAAAGCTGGACAGTCCTTGTGTAACAGACAGTAGCCATTTGTGTTTAATGAGGCTAGGGAGTGTATTGTGCACCTTTCAAGTTTTACCAATGAGAAAGTGTCAGACTGTGCTTAAAAGTGTAAAACATAACATCAAGTGTGCCCGTGATTGAGGATAAACCCTCACCTTCAATATCCCACTTCCCCTTGGTGAAGAACTCAGGATGTGGACATGTCTTCATTGCACTGTCCCATTCTGCTTGAGGTGGGAATTCTGGTTTAGGACCCAAAGGATACCTGCATTAGACAGGTGGACAGGTGAGCAAATCCCTAGAGAAGAGAAATAGATGTTAGGAAGTCTTTTCTGTACGACAGTTTTAACTGTATTAGCCTTTTATCTGTTATTTTTTACTGTAATTTAACATATTAAAATTTTGAAACACTGATAGTAAAGTAAACCCTGATCTCCATTTTTGAAATCTGTTCTATTCTGTCCATTGCATTATTTTGAACAAAACACAAATGTTGTTTATATCAATCTGAATATCTCTGTATTGTGCCTTTCTAGTAAAATACAGTATGTGATGGGTCAGATTAACACAGAATCTTAGTTCCGGAGACCAACGGAAGTCACACAGTCTTTGTTTTTACTCTTCTCAAATATTTTTAAAATATGTTGTAAGGAAGTTGGAACTATGGTGGAGTAGTTTGGAAAGGAATTTAATTGCAGTCCATATGGCTTAGAGCTGTTACATTTAATGTTCCAATATATAATGTGTTTCTTTAAGCATATATCACAATATACAAATAAATAGACTAGTTCTTTATATAAGCTAAGGGCTCTCCATTATCTAAATCAGTTTTTGTAAAGGAAACATTTAAAGTAATGATAGATTAGAGTTTATTGGTTCCTTGTTTCAAATATTATATCAGATCAAGAGTTTCTTAACAACTAGAAAGTAAATGCTTAGAAAAAGCCTTATAAGAATCAACTCACTTTTTTCCCCCTTTTGAACTTGTTTGCTTTCTTTGCTGCTTAGTAGAACAAAGGTAGAACCATTTTCTTCGTGCTAAGCAGTTCTCTGTCCTGTTTAACTATTTCTTTAAGACCAAACTCTCCTATATCCATGAAATTTCACAGAAATTAAATAATTCTTATAGGTCTTGAAAAAGCTTAAGAATCACTTGCACACTAAGTTTCTATTTGTGGAATACTTTGAAAGCTTTCTTTTCTAAGCATAAGAGTGAAAATCACATTTCTTTCTCTCTAATGACAGAGGGAAAAGAGATGGGAAACATGTTGATACTGCACCTGCTAATCCAAAAATTTGCTTATACTTTATAATTGCATTCCATCCCTTAGAGTGACTTTCATCAGGCATAAGAAAAGGTCAATCTTCTATTGTCAAAGAGTGTGGGAAAGATTTGTGTTTGTCAACTCAGGGACACAGAGAGAGATTTGAGTAGGCAGCTCCACATCAAACACTGGTACCCTACGGAGAGTGTTTTTGTTCTTACCACAAGGTGGTCTAAAAGCGCTGTCTACTAATGAAGGAAAAGCTGTCTCCTGAAGTTCAAATTTGCTATTCTCATTCCTCTTCAATAGTATTCTAATGGGGGTCCTGCTCTGAAAAGGGAAGCAGTGGTCAACCTCTTCTAAAACAGATGAAAAAGAAATTGCAACACTTTTAGCACTCATTATAATGGTTAGATAAGAATCTGGAAAACTGTTCAAAATCTTCATCATTCAGGATGGGGTGGAGGGAGACAAGTGTTCTTTCATCATTAAAAACTTTTCTCTTTAATTAGCTGAGAATGTGTGCTCTTGCACCTCCTGCAGATAATGTTGCATTTCAAATGAATAATTAAATACTTTATTCATAAGGAGAATTCAAATGTAAACATGTTTCTGCCTGTCCTCAAGATTAATCCATGTAAGTAAAAGGAAGAGAACTGTTTTCGTATTCTTACTATAAAGAGTGATCATATAAAGTATGTTAAATAGTTGATGGATTCAAAAGTGTTGTCATAATCATCCTTTTATTGTTCTGCTCATGCTTTCTCTACCACAAAGCCATTAAGTTTTGTTTCCATATAAACAGCTTTAGTAAGAGGGATTAAAACCATCTTCACGTGCACACACATACAAACACAAAGAAAAGAAAAAAAAAAGACCGTAATTAGAGACTGAATGTTAGATGTTTAATGCTCTCTGGCATTTCCTTTAACAGTCTGACAAAAAAAAGCCAATATTCAAATATGGTATGGAACTGACATTGTTTACTTCTCCTTAGTCATGCTTTGAAGAAAAGCTTCAGTCACAACTGATTATTTATTTTTTTCTATCCCATACTTAAAATTCTGAAAACCTCATGCATTAAGCACTTGAGGTGAAAAAATGCCTAACAGAATTTTTGAGTGAGATAAACAACCAGTCTTGCTTCATTAAGACAGTAACATCTCTCAGCAGTCACAGAAGCTGAAGTTTGTAGTACCCTCAACAATTTTCATGTGGAAGAATAATGAGGTGCTTAAAAATATATGTATTTGAAAATCTTACAGTACCTGTACATCAGTTTTGAAAATCGCAGTCTCTCTTGGAAGTGGACTTAAGTGAGGTTTATCCACATGCTTTGTGTACCAGGAATTACATCCATCACTGGTCCTTGTTCCCTTCTGCCTTTCAGCTTTGCACGTTTCATTGCACACAGATAGGTAGTATGCCCTAGAGATAGGAGAACTACATCTATGCATAAAGCCATGACAGTTTATGTTTTATGTTTTTGTGCCAAATGGGGAAGAGGCTCCAAAATTAATCATAATGAAGATGAACTATTTATCAAACATTCTCAAAGAAGGGTTCCAGATCCACAACTACTGCTATGATTTTAAGGAGAAATAAAAATCCCCTGAAGCTTGTAATCTTTGCAGCAGAAATTCTGCAAGATATTAAAAAGTTAAAAAGAGTTGGCAAGGAGGAAAGAAACACTGAGTATTGATTTGAAATACAAACTTTCTTATTTCCCTCAGTGGAGATTGCTGAGAAGTAGTTGTAAATCTTCACATCTATTTCACACTTCTCTGGAACCTGTCATATTAAATAACCAAAAAAAAAAAAAAAAAAAGAAAGAAAAAGAAAATTGGCTTTGAAGAAATAACGATAATAGTTTCTCTGTTTGTCTGTCACTTTATTTTGATGAGAAATGTAAGTCTTGCAGATTTGACAAACTGTACAGTGTTTCAAAAACTGCAATTTTAAAGCTATCATACATATAAAACCAAAGGCACTGCCCAAAAAGCAATATTTAAGTAGTGATGTGTTTGCTAGTGATTAAAGAGGAAGATAAATCAGAGTGAAGAATGTCTACCATACAATAATATCAGTTTCTGCAGTGATGAGTACATCAGTGCCATTTCTGCAGGATCTACTAAATGCACAGTATTTTTAAAGTATGAATTACTTTGAATAATGTTGATTTACACGTTGACATACTTTTCACAAAAGCTTAACAGCTAATGAGTGACAAGTGTTGGTTACTTTATACAGACAAATACATTGAGAAAACATAAAAGCCAGAACATCATATTCAAAGGAAAACACCTAACAAGTGCAGCTTAGCAGCCCAGCCCCAAGTGACCAAAATTCTCACTGCATTCATTAAAATAAGCCCAATTATTTGACAGTTACATACGTATTGGCTTGTTCAGTGGTTATAGTGCAGGCAAAGTAGACAGAAATGTCTGAGAAACAGTACAGAATGACCAGTAAATGCTAGTACCTAGAGAAGGAAATTTCCTGCAGTTGCAATTGTACATTTCACTTTTATAAACTAGTTGTCTTTAAACAGGATAATTACCCACAAAATGTTGTGTGCCATTTACAATTATATATCAGAAGCTTTGTGAAAATGGTTATAACTATATTGGGCATACTCAGGGAATGCACTTTTAAAAAAGTTATTTATTATTATTATTATTATTATTATTATTATTATTATTATTGTTATTTTATGACAGTGATTTCATGCTTCCTTGGTTTTTGTGGATAAACAACATCCATCATACTGTAGCAAGGGAGTTAATGTATTGAACAGATACTTCTTAATCTCTTTATTTGATTGTCCTGGGAGCTGTATACATCATCTGTGACAAATGCACCTTTAGGACTAGCAGAGTTAGAACATTCAATGAAAGTTAAAGTGCTGTGGTTTGCTGCACATATGTGCAACTTGCAATAAAGATAACACAGATGTGTCATTACTTGTTACATTTTAGAAATTGTAAGAAAATGGTTCTTAAAATTACACAAGTATTGGGAAATATTTAAATTGTTTCTAACCCTACATGTCACATTAAAGAGAATTCAAATTTTTGTTTTGCTGGACAGTTAAAATATTTCAGGATTTTTTTTTATCCTACATCGGAAAAAAAATAAAAATATATGCAATGTCAATATAAAATTGGTCAATATATTCAATTTTTGCTTAGTGAAGTCACCTAAAAACTTTCAGGTTAATGGCTGTTGAATCTTGTGGGCTCGTAGCATTTCCATTTTGGAGCTTTATTCCCTGTTGTCAATGAAGTAGGATATCTTCCTGGACTATATCTTCCATACTACGTTACGCAGACTCACTTCATTCAATAGAGCTAACCCATGGGACTCTTTAAACCAGATGCTATAATATACCAGTGAAATATATATTACTGTGATTAAATAAATATTTTCTGTTTCTTCATCAAAAGTCAGACCAATACAGTCAGAAAAGGTCCAAAATAACATTTTAGTTTCTTAGACACAAAGGATATTTATTTTGACAAAACTGAAATGCTCACAACATTAAAAATCATTGATTTAGATAAACCATATTTCAGTCAGAAGGAGGGTTCAACAGGTTTTCAACTGGTTCCAAGCATGGAGGGAAGTTCCCTTACACATGGAAGTCTCAAGACACTAGATTGTACTCATCTTCTGGAGGCAGCTTTTGTTCTGGGAGCAGAACATCTGCTGCCCCACACAGCCCTGTACCTTAACTTGGGCGAAGATTATATGAGCCTGACCTGGCTCACTTAGGGCTGCTTTGCTATATCTCTGTAGTGTTTCGATGTGCTGTGCAGGCACTGACTAGTAAATTTTTGTAATTAATTTGATCCCTTTCCTTTGGGACCAACCTGAATACAAACTATGTTCCAAGATCCTTTTGATTAGTTTTCCATATGAGAACTTATTGCAAAATTGCTCTTGCAAAATTCAAGCTTTGAAAATATTTCTTATTGGAACAGATTCCAATGAAAGTACATTCTACTTTTTCTTCACTGCTTTGCAAAGGTATTCATGATCAAAGGGTGAGAATCCTAGTATAGCTTTTTGAACTGTAATACATCTACTGGCAGAAGACAACTGAGCCAAAAATGAACTCAAACTTGTAAATCCTTCTTCTGATGTCACATGCTTATGTCCTGAACCAAAACCAGAAAATCAGTACAAAAAACAAAGACATGCTTTTACTTCATCTTGATCAAATTTTACAACCCCCCCAAAAAAACAAACAAACAAAACCACAAAACCAACCAACCAACCAACCAACCAAAACTAACAGGATTTTTTTTTTTTTGTATCTTAGAAAATAATGATACCAGTATGCATTCCAGCATTCTAAGGCAGAAATTTATATATATATCTTCAATCTAAATAAAAGATGAATTATGGATTATCATTATAGTATTTGAAATCCTCATGAGGGGGAGCAGAGATGGACATGCTGATGTATTCTCTGTGGTGACCAGTGATAGGACCTGAGAAGATGGCATAAAGCTGCATCAGAGAGGTTCAGATTGGATGTTAGGAAAAGGTTCTTCACTGAGAGGGTGGTCAGGCACTGGAACAGTGGTCATGGCACCAAGCCTGCTGAAGTTCAAGAAGCATCTGGACAACGCTCTCAAATACATGGTCTGAATTTTGGGTAATCTGTGTGGAGCCAGGAGTCGGACTTTATGGCCCTTGTTATATTCCGATTCCAATTACCCTTCCACTTATACTCTATGATTCTATGATAAATAAGTGCATTTGGTTCCTTGTATGTATAGTTGACTAAGTCTCTCTCAGTTTCTGAATATTTAGTGACAAGCACAGTATTATGAAGATACTAGAGATAGTCCTAGTTTTTTTAAACTTTCAGAATATTTTATAGAGAATTTGCGAAATCTATCAATCTTGGAATCATAGGAGGATAATTAAAACTGATGAGTATTTAATAGAAACTATAGAAAGTATTTTCTTTACACAGTAAATTAACAACAAAAACAACAAAAGAATAAAAGCAAAAGATGTTATTGTTTTTAAAATCAGTACGGTTCACATCTGTAGGATTTGAATATTTTGTCTAAGTGACGAAACATTATTTTATTTTTAATATTTGTACTCATAAACAGATTCACAACTATAAAGAGACCACTAATTTTCAGTAATGCAGTAAAAGAGCTAAAGCCCCATGCTTTTAATACTCAATTCTTAGTTTTAATATACTGAGAAATGTTACTCGTTATGATCCTAATTGTGGCACAGCAAATCCTTTCAAATTGTAGTGTGTGACATCTGAATGAAGGAAGGTATTCAACTGATGCTGTGTGGATTCTCCCGTTTTACCATTTTGCGTAAGAGCAAAAATCCCTCTTGTTCATGAGGAAATTAAGTTTTGCTGGGAAAGTGAAATCAAGAGTGATGTTCATTTGACATATATCTATTTAGTCAGACCTACCCATCTTGAAAACAAATAGCTACTTTGCCCTTTTAGTTTAGTGGGAATATCTATTCTCTCTATATTTCTATAACATTTGTGCTGAAGTATCAAATACGTATAATGGGACAAAAGGTCACCTAGGATAAACAGGATAAATGTACACTTACTAATTACTGGTCCAGGAAATCCTATTCTCACAAAGGAGATTAGCTCTAGCTGTCTGATGCCTTTTAATAGGCAATATCAAACCTTGTACTTTTTATATATGGTTAACCTTTATACTGACATTTCCTTTCTCAAATGACCATGACAAAATATCCTGGGAACTCATATTATTGCCAGTGTAGAATCATCCTGGAAGTAGTAATAATTTATGCACTACTAGCTTCCAGATACTGTTATCATGAGATATGTATACATGTTATTATGCTTCATTTTAGATTTTCAAAGCCTAGTCCACCTTAAATTCTTCAATATTCCAGGAAGAAAAATCCTTAGATATGTACATGTAACTGTACATGCATCACATAACACAGAATCGTTGAGTATCCTTTTGTCTTTCTGCTAGGTGATATGAGATGTTTGAAGCCATGGAGTTCATCATATAAGATACTGGGACAGAACCTGCACATAACATACCATACTTAATTTTCAAACACAAAACAAGCTTGTCTTTAATCAGATGGATTAAGAACATGCATGGTTTCCCTCTTTTTAGTAATGTCAGCATAAGAGTTAGGTCATGAGATATGTTTTTGCCTCCAGTGTCAGTTCAAACTATATAACTAAATATGACTACACTATAACTACTTCAGAAATTTACTTTGTTTGTTTGTTTGTTTGTTTGTTTGTTTGTTTTAATGGCCAACTAAGATTGGCTTGTATCTATTTAACATTCAAAACTTGCTTTTAGGCTTAAATAAAAAAAAGATCTTCTAGATTACAAGACAGCAATCATTGGAGATGCACAACGTCATTTTTTTAGAATGAGATTGTGTAATTAGTATTATTGTTTTCCTGTTTAACAAGGAATCATATTTTTAATGGGACCTTTAAGGGATGATCTGGTCTTGCTTCTCATACCTTTTCCGATGGTGTCTACTAAAAAGGTACAAGGACTGAGATTCTTTCAACCACACTATTGCAATTCCAAGGAGATAAATCATGGCCCTTGCTCTGTGCAAGACTATGCATTCTGCAAAAGCAGAGCAAATATATTATAGCCCTACAGTGATTGTAATTGAAGCATGTTTATGTGCATGTGTGTGTGAAAGGTCTTGGAAGGGGATGAGAGGCACTAAATATACACAAAAAGATAAACAGGGAGATACTAAGGAAGTACTGGTTGGCCTGGCCAATGACCAAGTATGGGGAGCATGAACTTACACCAAGCTAATAATTTTCAGATATCTTCTACTCCTAAAAGAGAAGGGTTTTAACAAGGAATTTGAAAGGGAAATTGGGTGAGTTTTATGAATGTTTACAGGAAATTACTCCCAAGAGTAACAAGCAAAACAAAATCCAACAACAATGATGGAAACAAAGTTTAATGGCCAGCTGAAGGCATATATTGACTTATTAAAACTGAAAAAAGCATCAGCAAGAGTAAAAAGCTGTGTCTCACTAATTATGGAGATCACCAAAATATATTGGAGGTCATATAGAGGGTGAGGACAATGACTGGATTCAGTGAGAAGAGTGATATGGGTAGGCAACAGGCTAGCAAAAGGATCTTTTACATAAGGAATCTGTCCTATATTAGGAGGACAGAAGATTCTGAGATAGTGAAATGCTAGTGAAATACTAATGCATTTTCTCATGCTGGTTGTAGTTCCTTTTAGAATGGTGTATTATAGAACATGAGCAAGGAAGCTCAGTTGAGATTTATGCATGTAGTACATCAGTGGTGCCATCTGCTCACCTTCTGTACTGCACTGAATCCCAAAAAGCTCAATTTTCAATGAAGTCTAAGCGTCACTGTTGGAATGCATACAAACACCAGAGTAAAACAATTTCATATCTGGAATTATGTGAAAAACCTGTTCCAAAAGCCCAGTTTATGTTCCAGAAAATATTTGATACTTTTAAGCAAGGACATTTAAGAAGGGACTGAAAACAGGTCTTTTTTCTGTCTATTTTTTTCCCTCCACAAGTCTCACTTCAAAACACCTCCCTCATGCATATGAACACTGCCCAAAAGCTCTGGGAAGGGCTGAATCTAGGCCAGAAACCTGAGCCAATGCTCCTGCAGCAGGAGGGAGGTTTGCACAACAACACAGGAGCTGCAGGCCCCTTCAGACTTGCCTAGATCTTTCATTTAATGGACAGGAAGTCAGCAGACTGGCTTGTTTGAAAGGATGTAATTTGACTGGAGTGTGATAAGCAAGAAAACAGCAAGCAAGGTATTAGGAAGATGTTGGGGGGATGACAAAAAGGGGACTAGAGAATTCCAGGGATCATAAATACTGTGTGAAAATTTGTTGTGGTTTAACCCCCAGCAGGAAGCTAAGTACTACACAGCTGCTCACTCATTCTCCCAAGGTGGGATGAGGGAGAGAATTGGAAAGGTAAAAGTGGGAGAAGTCATGGGTTGACAACATTGAAACAACAGTTTAGTAAAGCAAAACCTGCGCCTGCAAACAAAGCAAATCAAGGAATCCATTCACTACTTCACATTGGCAGGCAGGTGCTCAGCCACTTCCAAGAAAGCAGGGCTCATCATGCAGAGCAGTTTCTTGGGAAGACAAGTGCCATCACTCCCAACATCCCCCCTTCCTCCTTCATTACCTCAGCTTTATTGCTGAGCATGATGCCATACAATATTGGACATCCCTTGGGTTAGTGTTGGTCAGCTGTCCTGGCTGTGTCCCCTCCCAGCAATTTGTGCACCCCCTGCCTCCACTCTGGCAGGGCAGCACAAGAAGCTGGAAAGACCTTGGCTCATTGCCAGCACTGCTCTTCAACAACTTGAACATGGGTGTGTTGTCACCACCGTTTTCATCAAAAATCCAAAACACATCATTGTGTGAGCCTCTACAAAGAAAAATAGCTCTATGCTGGCCAAAACCATGACAAAATTTAAGATAGTTGGCTGGGAGTATATTTATCTGGTGCTATCAAAAGAATTTTTATTTATTTATTTTTTGATCATGGGGAAGTTTACTTGGCACCTGGCCTGATGGCTGCTTATGGGTCCCACCTGTCTCAAACTGGGAAATAGATCCTACCCCAGGAGCTGGCAGGGCTCGCCGAGAGGGCTTTAAACTAGGTATGAAGGGGGCACAGAGGAAATGAGGCTCAAGAGAGATGAGCCTGAGAGAGCAATGCCAAGGTTGGGGGTGAGGGTAACGACATGACCGAAGTGCATCTATACCAATGCACCCATCACGGGCAACAAACAGGAGGAGCTGGAAGCCATTGTGCAGTAGGCAAACTATGACCTAGTTGCCATCACTGAAACATGGTGGGACCACTCCCATGACTGGAGTGCTGCAATGGATGGCTACAAGCTCTTCAGAAGGGACAGACAACTAAGGGGCGTTGGTGTGGCTCTCTATATTAGAGAGTGCTTCAGTGTTGTTGAGCTCAGGGTTCAGAATGATAAGGTTGAGTCCCTATGGGTTAGGATCGGTGGGAAGGCCAACAAGACAGGCATCCTGATGGGGGTCTCTTATAGACCACCAAACCAGGATGAAGAGACAGATGAAGCATTCTATAAGCGGCTGGCAGAAGTTGCTCAATCACTAGTGCTTGTTCTCATGGGGGTCTTTAATTTCCTGGACATTTGCTGGAAATACAATACAGCCCTGAGGAAACAGGGTTCCTGGAGTGCATGGAAGACAGCTTCCTGACTCAGCTGGTTAGTGAGCCTACCAGAGGGGGTGCCCTGCTAGACCTGCTGTTCATGAACAGAGGAGGATGGTGGGAGATGTGGTGGTCAGGATCCGTCTTGGGCAGAGTGACCACAAAATGGTCAAGTTCTCTATTCTTGGTGAAGTCAGGAGGGTGGTCAGTAAAACTGCTACCCTGGAGTTCCAGAGGGCAAAATTTGAATTGTTCAGGTAGGGAGGGTCCCTTGGGAGTCAGTCCTGAAGGGAAGACGGGCCCAGAAAGGCTGGATGATCCTCAAGAAGGAAGTCTTAAAGGAGCAGGAGGAGTCTGTTCCCATGTGCCGTAAGATGAGCTGGCAGGGAAGAAGACGGTTGTGGCCAAATAGGGAAATTTTGCTGAGAGTTTGGGAGAAAAAGAGTTTATGTCCAGCAGAAGAAGGGATAGGCAACTCGGGGAGAGTACAAGGAAGTTGCCAGCATATGCAGAGCAAAAATCAGGAAGGCCAAAGCCCAGCACGAGCTCAAACTGGCCATTATGCTTAAGGATAAATATATATTTATATATATATATATTTTTTTACAAATGTATTAATGGCAAAAGGAGGGCCAAAGAGAATCTCCATCCTATACTGGATGCAAGGGGGAACATGACTATTGAGGATAAGGAAAATGCTGAGGTTCTTAATGCCTTTTTTACATCTGTCTTTACTAGCCAGACCACTTATCCTTAGAGTACTCAGATGCCTGACTAGGATATCTGAGACGGGGAGCAGAGTAAACGCCCCATGGTTCAGGTGGAGACAGTTAGAGGCCAGCTGCTCCACCTGGACTGTCACAGGTCCATGGGACCACCCGAGGGTGCTGAGGGAGTTGACAGATGTGATTGTTGGGCCACTTTCCATCATCTATCAGCGGTCATGGTCATCCAGATTGGTTCCAGATGACTGGAGACTTGTTTATGTGGTGCCTATCTACTAGATGGGTCGTAAGGAGGACCCGAGTAACTACAGGCCTGTCAGCCTGACCTCGGTGATGGAACAGGTCATCTTGAATGCAATCACGCAGCATATGTGGGACAGTTGGGGGACCAGGCCCAGCCAGCATGGGTTCATGAAAGGCAAGTCCTGCCTGACCAACCTCATCTCCTTCTATGTCTGGGTGACCCACCTGGTGGATGAGGAAAAGCCTGTTGACGTAGTCTACCTAGACTTCAGGAAGAACTTTGATACAGTCTCCCATAGTGTTCTCCTGGTGAAGCTGGCAGCCCATGGCTTGGACAGGTACTCTCTTTGATGGGTTAAAAATTATCTGGACTGTTGGGCCCAGAGAGTAGTGGTGAATGGAGTGAAATCCAGCTGGCGACCGGTCACCAGTGGTGTTCCCCAGGGATCGGTGTTGGGGCCCATCCTCTTTAATATCTTTATTGATGATTTGGATGAGGGAATTGAGTGCACCCTCAGTAAGTTTGCAGATGACACCAAGCTGGGGGGAAGTGTCGATCTGCCAGAGGGTAGGAAGGCCCTGCAGAGGGACCTGGACAGGTTGGGTCGATGGGAAAAGGCCAATGGGATGAAGTTCAACATGGCTAAGTGCCAGGTCCTGCACTTTGGCCACAAAAACCCCATGCAACACTACAGGCTTGGGGGAGAGTGACTTGATAGTTGTGCAGAGGAAAAGGATCTGGGGGTGCTGATTGATGCTCGCCTGAAATGAACCAGCAGTGTGCCCAGGTGGCCAAAAAGGCCAACAGCATCCTCATTTGTATCAGGAATAGTGCAGCCAGCAGGACCAGGGAGGAGATCGTTCCCCTGTATTCTGCTGTGGTGAGGATGCACATTGAGTACTGTGTTCAGTTTTGGACCCCTCACTACAAGACAGACATTGAGGCCCTGGAGCATGTCCAGAGAAGGGCTACGAAGCTGGAGAAGGGCCTGGAACACAAGTCCTGTGAGGAGCAGCTGAGGGACCTGGGGTTGTTTAGTCTGGAGAAGAAGAGGCTCAGGGGAAACCTTATTGCTCTCTCCAACTACCTGAAAGGAAGTTGTGGGGAGCTGGGGTTCGGCCTCTTCTCGCAGATATCTAGTGATAGGACTAGAGGGAATGGCCTCAAGTTGTGCCAGGGGAGGTTCAGGTTGGAAATCAGGAGACATTTCTTCTCAGGAGGAGTGGTCAGGCATTGGGATAAGTAGTCAGGGAGGTGGTGGAGTCACCATCCCTGGGGTGTTCAAGGAAAGGTTGGACCTAGCACTTAGGAACGTGGTTTAATGGGTGACATTGGTTGTAGGGCGATGGTTGGACCAGATGATCTTGCAGGTCTTTTCAAATCCTAATGAATCTATGATTCTATGATTCTGCGAAAAAGGGTCAGTGGCTGGCTAATTAAGGATGAGAGAGGAGCAGTTTGGCAACAGCTTGTACAATTAGTCTTAATATTATCCTGAATCATATCAAAATCAGGAGGTGATTAAAGACATCCTGAAAAATGCTGCCTGGCCACCAAAGCTGGATGCCTTTTGTCTGTTCAGTCTCGTGGATGAGCCTGATATCTCATGGATGATTTACGGAGAGTAAGGGGACCCTAAGTATTTTCCTTACTGAAGTTAAGGCTGTAGCATGGCCTCAGTAATATTAAAGACCTCAAAAGAATCACATGAAGGTAGCTGTTAGACAAGGAAAACACAAGCAACCAGTACAAAATATAAGAGGATGAAACATAAAAGCCTTTATTAAGTAGTCTTGAACTAAAACAAATGTAAAAATATATTAAACATATATTATTACCTTCTATGACCATGACTACATTTGCATCTTTTGCAAATTTATTTTAATCCCAGATGGGTTAAAGATGCAGAAGACTCTGCTCCTAGAGCAACTTTTTTTTTGGAGTATTTTTCTCATATTTAAATTTTATAAGATTTTTTTTTTTTTAAAGTTCTAAAATATAAAAACAAGCTGTTATAATGAGCTGGTTTCAAAAAAAAAAATAAAAATAAATCCATCCTATATTTTATTCTATTTTCTGAGACTTTTACTCAAAAACCTACTAACCTACTGTCTTATTTGTTTCACATGACAGTTTAAGATACTATTGTTTATACAGGAATGGAATAAGTCCACTTATTCAATTTTGCAACAAGTTCAGATTTTTTTGTTTGTTTGTTTGTTTCCTGGGAGAGTATCATTACTAGCATCACTACTAGAAGGAGTTAGACTAATGTTGCTCATTTCCAGTTCAGATATTTACAAGAAGAGCCTGTACATTTTAGCTGAAACCTAATGGTTATGTGCTATGCTTGAGATTTTATTTGGATAATGATTACGAATTAACAGAGTCATAAATCAAGTTTCTTTGAATTAAATATAATTAGAGCAGGCTTTATGGGAAAATATGTCATTTTTTTTTTTCCTGAGTTTTTATCTGTGGTCAAATTTATTGTACTATTTTTTTTTTTTTTCTGAGACCACTTTTTGTTCCTTTTCATCTCATTATTTTCATCTCATTATAGAGAAAGTAGGGAATGTAATCTGGTAAATACAATCAAAAAATTATTAAGTTTATAAGTTAAATGGTATACAAATAGGTCAATACTTTAACCAGGACAACCCAAACCAAACAATGGGAATTCTTGATGTTACCGTTACTTCTTTCTTCTCATTTAATTTTCCCTCTGTTTCAAATTGGAGTAGGCCAGTATGCTAAATATGCTAAACTCACTTAGTAAACACACAGGAAACAACAGTTTGAGAGCTTTTCCTTCTGTCTAGCTAGTAGGATCCTCTCATGGGTGACTCAGAACCAAGGCTATTCCTACGTAGTGATTCCTGCTTTGCCACTGTCTGAGAGCAACCTGTATTAGAACATAGTATTGCAAACCAAAGTGCTAGGTCCTATGAATGGACAGCAAGGGTAAAGTTTTATGCTATATTAAAGTATGGTGAAGCCCATAGTTTTATTGTGGTTCTACAGTGCAGATCTTTGAATCTTTATTCTTCAAGTATGTGTGCAAGTATTAGCCCTTAGAGCTGCAGTTGCCATTTTAGAGCCAACTATATTAGCTATATTAGCTAAAATATAAAGAACCTTGAGGAGTTTATATGCAGCTTGTCCAAACTGTTTACAGTCATCGTTAGTGACTAGATATACTACATTAGAGAATGAGATGACACATAACCTTTTTTGTTTTGTTATTCCACATTTGTCTTAGGAAGGTTATAGGTATGCATCTGGAACATGAAACAGGTAACACTTTTCTTTCCTGCAAATCATCCTAGACAACTTCGTTTCACTGGTATCAACAAAAGAAAGGTCAAGTCATTTCCTCCTTAATGCTTACAGTAACAGAAGATAAGAATTTCTGTCACATAACTGAAGCTTTCTTCAAATCCATGCATAAAATACACATATTCATGCATAAATATTCATGCTGTTCATGAATATTTATGTATTGTTATGTTATGTAGTCATAAACATGCTGTTTTTGCTTTTTACCTGGCTCCTCTTTGTCCACGGCAATAAACAGAAATTATTTTTCTTGATTTTTAATAACAAGCACAACAGAACATCCTGCCAGTAGTCTGCCAGTAGGGATAGTCTTCCTTTTTTTTTTTTTTTCATTTTCTTTTTTCTGATCTTTCATTTCTAATTCCATTGTTCATGAGGCAAGTTGTGTGAAAAATTGATAGTCACGTTTGTCAACTCTCTTAAAAATGAGGTCTGTGCTGATGCCTATTAAAAGTGATTATTAGTTATGTGATATTCTGTGATTGTTCTTGCAATATTATTCATATTATTCATTATCTATCCTCTTCAATCTTATGTTTTCATATCTGCCTGTTGTTTCCCATCATTTCATTCAAATATCTAAGCTGTAATAGATGTATTTGTCTGACCAGAGAGAATAAACTGTCCTAAATCTGTTCAACAACAACAACAAAAAAAGAGAGACCCTGAAGAATAGTCCAGGCACCAAAGACCTCAGCCAAGAAGCTGTGTCAAGCCACAAGAGTTGTGTCAGAGCCAAGGAGGACTGAATACAATATCTTTCTTTGAAGCAGAGTGGGCTCCATAAGGGCCCATTGTGGTAGAAAAAGAAGATGCAAGTGCAGCAGAGATGTGTGTTTTTTGCAGCATTCCTTAAGGGAAGTTCAGGAAACTTCTGGAAGCTTGTTCAGCAGTCAGCATCTGTTAACTACTGTTGGCTTATATACACAATGTATATGAAGGGGCTGAAAGTAGAACATTCTCACCCTGCAGAGGGGAAGGCTCAGTGGGAGACCTTGTTGCTGTCTTTGGCTACATAATCGAAGGTATGGAGAAGATGGATACATAGTCTTTTTAAAGGTGAATTGATAAAACCTTTTTCAAGGTGAAGGTGGAGTCTCTATTCTTGGAAATGCTCAAAACTCACCTGGACAAGGGTTGAGCAATCTCATCCAACTGGACATGCTTTGAGCTGAAGATCTCTCTTTCAATGTAAATTGTTTCATGATTCTAAAAGCAAGCTCTTCCCCTCCCCTCCCCTCCCCTCCCCTCCCCTCCCCTCCCCTCCCCTCCCCTCCCCTCCCCTCCCCTCCCCTCCCCTCCCCTCCCCTCCCCTCCCCTCCCCTCCCCTCCCCTCCCCTCCCCTCCCCTCTCCTTCTTTTGCGTGCAGCCTCTAAGATTGTAGGATCCAAGATTTGAGCTTCCTAGCTGTTCAGAAAATAAATAATAATGAATTCTTGCAACTAGTTCTATTCAAAATATACAACGTTAATACACACTAACGCAGCTTGTCAGCTTCTTGGATTGTCACAGCAGCTACATGGTAAAACCAAAATGCACTAATAATAAACAAATGGCTACGAATTATCTTGGATTTCCTATTTATGGCAGGGGAAAAAAAAAAAAACTTTTTAAAGCAGATTTGTGTAATTAATGCTTTACCATATGTCTTAGTTTCATTAACTCTACTGAAAAAAATGCAGCATTTCTGAACACTTGTTAGATTTGAAATACATGTACCGAACCCAGTAATCAGCATTGAAGCAATGTTTTTTCAAATAGAATATAATGTGAATTACATTTTGAACTTGTGGACAGTTATCAAAATATATCGGCTATTTATTTATTTATTTATTTTTGCTATCTCTAAAGAATTAAAAATATACATTCTCAAAAGTGAAACCTTTAGGAAAGAATTTACTAATTTTGTGTGAAATCTTACACATGACTTGATCACCTTGAAACCATATGATAGAACCAAGGTATCTGATGGTAAATGAATAAGCCATTTCTTCAGGTAGTCAGAGAAGTTATAACTGATTGTACCCTAAGGATATTGCTTGTGAAAGGAATGCTTGTGGTTGCATCAAATTTTGTCTCATCAGCATTCATCGCAATAGAAAAAAATAGATTACTTCTTGTGGTTTCTTCCAGAAGACTTGCAGAATAGAACCAAAGAATAGCCAATGCACAGCACTTCATTCATCATACCCCTGCTTAGATAAAATATATGGAATGAATAGGCAAAAAATGTGCATTCCTATTTCCTTTCCTTCAAATGAGATCATCCTTCATGGTGTTATCCAACACATTTCACCTCACTTGCATTCAAAGCAGCTCTCCAAAAGCACACAGAATGCTGAAGTATTTTGCTACCCAGACAAAATATGTGCCTTTGACTGGTGCTGAGGCAGAAATTCTTCCGCTTTCTGCTTCTATGCAGAGTTTTCACAGACATCTGTTTTTCAGAAGTGAGATGTAACGTTGAATTGGGATACTTTTCTCCTGGACAGCAAAAGTTTTTTTTTTTTTTTTTAATTTGTTTGTTTGTTTCTCTTGTCATTGAATAAGTTTACAGTGTATTAAACACCAATATTGGTCTTTAGGAAAAACTGCAGATACTCACAGTAGGGCTGTCTGAATTTCCAAATCACAGAATCCCCCAGTGGGCAGAGTCAGTCATTTAAGTCTGTTTTATGAAACAGTTCTCATTGTTTCTGTATTGTTTCTGGGTTAGGAGAAACAGTTCCGTAAGGATACTGTTAACTGTGAAGGATAATTTTAGAAGATAAAGCATACCTTTTCACCTTTTCAAGGATAGTAAGCATTCATTTCTAATTTTCAGTTGCAGTTTATAGTTGTGGTAGCAAGATTTCCTGTCTTCCTGTATAATTTTGCATCCTCATACTTCATTCTTGTCTGCACTTGTGAGTGGAGGCATTCCATCTGTTTTCAGATGGAAAGCCTGGACCCAGCATTAGGTTAAATATTTTCTGTGTTATGCAGATGATAATAATCATTCAATTTGTCTTAATAACTGTAACAATGGGGTTAAGAGAATACAATGAGATGAACTTCACACAGACTAATCATCAGAAGTTCAGAAGTTGTATTGTTTTAAATACCCTTTTTAGTGCTCTGGAAAAAACATGTGAATAATCTGTTTCATAGGAAACTTCAAACTCAGTGGCGAAATACACATAAAATGCCATTTCAAATCCACCAGAAACAGGTGTTTTATCCAATGAAACTTAAATGACTGCATTGAACTAATGACACATTTGTGCTAGAAAAGTATTCATAGTAATTACATGTTTATCTTGCAGCATATTGCCATTTGAAACCTCCTTGTATCAAGGAATGTACAGAACAAAACTTGTTCAGTACGTTAAATAATGGTAAGAGGGAACTGTAAAATGGAAGGTATTAACCATGCATTCCTGGGTGACCTAACCAGAACAAAAAGGGGAATAGTTCAGCTGTACTCTAGAGATTGTTGAACAGGTTGACTGCTAGTAATTACTTGTATCAACAGAAAGTTATTCATGATTTTGGAAAGCAAATTCTGGTTCTGGTGGGTACTAACATGTATTACTCTTTTCTGGGACTTAAGAAATTAAGTGAAAAGAAAATGGGGATTAAAATGTTGACTGCATCTCCAGGTTGTTTTGCTTTTTGTGTTACTTTAATGTTACAGAATTGGTGACAGAGAAAAATTCTTTGTATTCACTTTGAGTAGAGCTCAAAATAAATACATACATACATAAATAAAATTAAATTCTTGTAACTCTCTTTGGTGTCTTCCAGAGAGTGCTTTTCTGTAACACCCGCAGAAATATTCGTGTGACTGTCTCCACCCAAAAGCCAGAAAACTGAATGTTGCAATCACATTTTAAGGCAGAGTCTGACATGCCCTCTCCCAGAACATTTCAGTTGAAAACCACTGAAAGAAAGACATTGAATGAAGCAAAGAAACCACTCATTTTACAATGAGACATTGTCATAGAGATTGTCAGAGACTTTCTAAAATTTAGTAACTAAAAACAATCATAGAATCATAGAATCATTCAGATAGGAAAAGACTTCTAAGATCACCTAGTCCAACCTTTAACCTAGTACTGACAATTCCATCATTGAACCACACTACTAAGTTCCAAGTCTACACGTTTCTTGAAAACCTCCAGGGATGGTGACTCAACCACTTCCCTGGACAGCCCATTCCAATGCTGCACAACCCTTTCAGTAAAGAAATTTCTCCCATTATTCAACCTAAACCTCCCACAACTTGAGGCCATTTCCACTTATCACTTCGTGCTTAGGAGGAGAGCCTGATCCCCACCTCACTCTATCCTCCTTTAAGGCAATGGTAGAGGGTGATAAGGTCTCCCGTGAGCCTTCTTTTCTCCAGGCTAAACAACCCCACTTCCCTCAGCTGCTCCTCATAAGACTTCACCAGCTTTGTTGCCCTTCTTTGGACACTCTCCAACACCTCAATGTCCTTCTTGTAGTGAGGGGCCCAAAACTGAGTGCAATAATTGAGATGCAGCCTCATCAGAGATGAGTACGGAGGACTACTTCCCTAGTTCTGCTGGCCACACTATTTAATGACATAAATAAATAACTATGAGACTCTGGAAGTTTTCTGTGAATTAACACTAGATTGTAAAATAAAGAATAGGCAATTCTTTATTTATAGTTCTGAAATGTTTTTAAATACTATGTTTTTCATCTTACAACACACAGCTGTGACAGCGATAACGTTAATATATGACTATTATTTAGCCATGAGCAGTCAGATATGCAAATAGGTGAAGACCACATCATGCATTTTCACAGGGATTTAAATGGTTATGATTAAAGCAGTTTATGATAAGTGCAGAATAAAGCTCAGTTCTTATATAGTTGTCATGATTAGGGCACTGCAGCAAAAACTTTATCTTTATTATGACTGATTTGCAGAAAAAACAGAACACAAGAAAAGCAGATTTCTGCAACAGTTGATTTTCTGTATCAAGTGGTAATATATATATTACCCCCACAAACAAACAAACAAAAACCATCTGTGGACAGTTAGAGCTCTGTAAATTAAAGCAGAGCACCGCATGCTTTGAGGTGATATGGGAACACAGGTAAAATCTCATTCTCTGTAAATATTGCAGAAGCAGCATAGCTCAAAAATCCTAGTGCCAATAGCAGTGGGTGATAAGTGAGAATGGAGTAGAGCAATCTCCAACTAAAAATAGTTAACATAAGTTATAACAGGAAATTAAATTACCTCATATAGAAATAGTCATGACCAGACAAGGTTGTTAAAAGTAGGACCAAATTCTCATCTAGATTAAATGGTTACTTCCACAGAGGTCACTAGGCATTGCAAATTACAATGTTGATGTTAGTATTCATATACCTTGTGTACTCTATTGCAAAGAGGCCAAAGTTGGTAACAGCATAGAGCTGGATTAAATGCATATTCCTTTCTCAACAATAGTATACTAGACAGGAAGATGGGGATAATGGTCCAAAAATAAGTTATGAACAGTGAAATTAAAAGGAAAATTATGTAGCTAATAATAAATATATAAATATATTTTTGCTCCTCAGATTGAAAACAATAACAAGGCAGTTTTCCAGAAGAAAAATACTTATAAAAAAGTACCAAAAACTGTCTGTTCATGGATCTTCTAGTTAGTACCTAGAGCAACATATTCCCAAGGAAACTTTTTCAAATCTCACACAAAGCAAACCAAACGCCTGGTGAATGCTGAAAATAAGGATAATAACTATGCCATCTTTACACGGACAAATGGACAAATGACCAAGCAATGCTGCTATGCAGGCATTGGTTTTGAGCCATGTACTTTGGGACTTTGGGTTCTGGTAATATAAGGCCTTTTAAAAAATTATTTTATTTATTTATTTATTTATTTTGAACAACCATTACATGTGGAATCATTAGAGATCATTTGCACAGGATTTAAGATCTTGTCCTGGAAAGACATGTTCTCTGCTGCTGGTGTCCTTTTGGAATTTTCCAGAGGCCTTAGCCAGCTCAACAGGCAGCTGAAGGTTCTCAAAAATTCAAGGTTTTCTTCAGTGTTTAACCCTGTATTAGTTACAAAGCTACAGTCCAGGAGTTATGGAGATGTTTTAATCATAAAAGTTGTGCAGCTAAAATATAGTAAAATTGAAAACTTAGAAGATTGTATTAAAAAAGATGGGGCAGAGCTCCATTCATTTGAAATCGGTGTGTACAAAAACAACTGAAAATATAAATGAACTAATAAAGTGTGTATAGCAAAGCAAGTGCTAGTAAAAACATTCCTAGTTTTGCTACACATCTCTGCCATTCTCTGGAGAAAAAAAAAAAAAAAAAAATAAAAAATTGTCTTGGATGTCTCTTTATAAAAGCCAGTCTTTAAACCTAAACCCTGACTTTTGTGACACCCTTTGGTGACACACTTCTCAAAATATTTACCTTGAACTAGATACTGTTTAGCAGAAAACATCAATTTTGTATAGCTTATTGCCATACCCTGTCTTTTTTCCATATTACTAGCCTTCAGCACAACCTGATTTATTTGACTTTGAGCAGGTATAGTATTTATCCTCAACTGTGCTGGCAAAATATATCTTAAAATTAGGATTTTTTTTTTTTATTATTATTATTTTGTTTTTGTTGTTCATTTCTCCAAAGCCTGTGGTTAAAAAATGTTTTCCCATAAAACTATTTTTAAAGTACATCTCTTCACAGTTAGCCATGAAATTAGCCACAGTTTAAAACAGATGCTGGGTGCCTGCAATAAAGTTTCTTTCCCTTATGTCTTTCATTTCTGGCTGCTGTTGCACCCCTTGCTGTGGTGACTTCTCAGACAAATTCAACCTAAGAAGGAATTTATGTTTTTATGTAATTTTACTCCCTACTGGTGGCTTAACTCTTTCTTTTCTTTGCCTGAGAAGTAGTATGTTATGTATAAACCTAACATTGGTATGCCTAGCACTACGTATAGACATAAATTCATAAAGGTTGGTAAGGACCTCTGAAAGTCATTAGGTCCTACCTCCTGCTCAAAGCAGGGCCAATATAGTTTGGGTTGGCCAAGGATCAGACCAGCTGGAAATTTTATTCAGCAATTAATGTCTAAATATTTTTGGTAAGATAAAAAAAAAATGTAGCATATCAGGAAATTTCCATCACGTTCTGTTTTTTGCATTGCAAATGAAAGGAAGAAAACTCTGGCAATTGCAGGTCACATCAGTGTCTGGTAGAATTATGGAGAAGATTATCCTTGAAGTTATGGAAGCGCACCTGGGGGACAATGCAGTCATTGGTCCCAGCCAACATGGGTTCACTAGGGGTAGGTTCTGTTTGACTAACTTGATTTCCTTTTATGATAAGATCACCCATCTAGTCGATCAAGGGAAACCATCTGATGTGATCTTTTTGGATTTCAGTAAAGCTTTTGACACAGCTTCCCATAGGATCTTACTGGACAAAATGTCCAGCATACAGCTAAACAAAAACATCATACGATGGGTGAGCAATTGGCTGACGGGCAGGGCTCAAAGGGTTGTGGTAAATGGGGCCGCATAAGGCTGGTGGATAGTCACTAGTAGGGTTCTCCAAGGCTCCATTTTAGGGCCAGTCCTCTTCAATGTTTTTATAAATGATTTGGATGTAGGACTAGAAAATGTTTTGAGCAAATTTGCTGATGACACTAAACTTGGAGGAGTTGTTGACTCTATTGAGGGTAGAAAGACCTTGCAGAGAGATCTGGACAGATTGGAGAGCTGGGCAATCACCAACCGCATGAAGTTTAACAAGAGCAAGTATTGGGTCCTGCACCTGGGACGGAGCAACCGTGGCTAAACATACAGACTGGGCGATGAGATGTTGGAGAGCAGCCCTGCAGAGAATATTCTGGGGTTTGTGGTTGATAGCAAGCTGAATATGAGCCAGCAGTGTGCCCTGGCAGCCAGGAGGGCCAACCATATCCTGGGGTGCATCACCCATGGCATTGCTAGTTGGTTGAGGGAAGCGATTGTCCCCCTCTACTCTGCGTTGGTGCGGCCTCACCTCGAGTACTGTGTGCAGTTCTGGGCACCACAGTACAAAAAGGACATTAAACTGTTGGAGAGTGTCTATGAAGATGGTGAAGGGCCTAGAGGGGAAGATGTATGAGGAGCGGCTGAGGTCACTGGGCCTGTTCAGCCTGGAAAAGAGGAGGCTGAGGGGGGACCTCATCACAGTCTACAGCTTCCTCACTAGGGGGAGTGGAGGGGCAGGCGACAACCTATTCTCTTTAGTGACCAGTGATAGGACCCTATGGAATGGTATCAAGCTGTGACAGGGGAGGTTCAGGCTGGACATCAGGAAGAGGTTCTTCACTGAGAGGGTTGTCGCGCACTGGAACAGGCTCCCCAGGGAAGTAATCACGGCACTAGGCCTGTTGGAGTTTAAGAAACATTTGGACTGTGCACTTAGTCATATAGTCTGAATTTTAGGTAGACCTGTGTGGTGCCATCAGTTGGACTCAATGATCCTTATGGGTCCCTTCCAACTCGGGACATTCTATGATTCTATGATTCTATGAAATAGATGTATTTTTCTTAAAGATATGTGGAAAAACTTGTGCACTGAATCTTGAAATAGAGTCCATTTAGTGGCAGGAACTGTTGTTCATTGTCTAGTAGACTTTATCTTGATTTATTCATTCAAAAAAAAAAAAATCAGTAGAGATTATGTAAGAAATATTAGCTTGTTGTAATATGTTCAGACTGTTAAAACTCTCTCCAGCAATTGAGGTCAGAGTTGCCCTGAACAGACAAAAGATGACACTTTGTTTTGTACAAAAGCTTAAAAATCTGATGTTAAATGATTATTGGTATGGAAAAAGTTGGGTACAATATAAATTTATGAAGCTATATATAAAGAATATCCCATATGTAAAGCATTTAAAAGGCTATATTCCTGTCTCTGCTGAGTGGTACCAACTGTTGGCCACGAAGATTTGACATCCAAGCTTTCATACACAATGTTTGTGACCTGCTCCATTAAAATCTTACCTGACTTAAAAAACAAAAAGGAAAAGAAAAAGAAAGAAAAATAAAAGGAAAAAAAATAAAAAAGAAAAGGAAAGAAAAAGAAAAGGAAAAAGAAAAATAAAAAAAATGAAAAAGAAAAAGAAAAAGAAAAGGAAAAAGAAAAAAAAAAGTACCATTAAAGAAGTCATTTTCTGAAGAAAATTTTCTGTTTCACAAATTTGCTGAACTTCCTTACATTTTAATTAATAAGTAAAATATGTGATGAGCCATTGCAAACAGCATTGTATATTTTTATGAACAGTTGAAGAAAAAATATAACATTTTCATATAGAAACATGACAAGTTAACATTATTAAAGTATTTTTATTTTTTATTTTTATTTTCATATGACACCTGAAACCGTTGGGACCACTGTTCCCTACCACTTCCTATTTCTGATTTTGACATGCAGTACTTTATTCTTACAATATTTTGAAACTTGCAACTCATCCTGCTTATTTATTCATGATTGTTAAGCTATGTGATGTATTTTCTGAGAAGTCAATATGAGAGCATCTGAGAAAAACTTTGTTTATTTTTCTCTCCTTTTCTTTGCTAAAATTTTTATATACATATATATTAATAATTCAGCCAAGAGAAAGCCTTTGTTCTGCTTCACACTCCCTACATTACATGAGGTAACACTGTTTTTTTGTATTCCCCAAATACCCTGAATACCTCATAGCGTCACTAGAGATGACACATGTGCAGTGAAGAAGTCCAGATCATACAGGAAGAAGAAAGCTTGCAGATTTTGTGAAACTTATTTGCCTTTTTTTTTTTTTTTTTTTTTTGAAGGGAACACCAGCATATAAGGCAGTCATGGAAAGGTTATTTAAATAATTGAGTGGAGGTGATGCTAATCAGAGAAAAAACACGGAAATTTAAAAAATGAGGGAGGTGGGCAGACAGTTCAGGAATTGGGCATAACATGAAGGAGAATAATGACTGGTGTTAACAAACTGAAAACGAAACATTGCAACAATCAAATAATAAACAAAGAACATCAAAAAGCTGATTTGTGCTTTAATTTTAGTTTTTCTTTTTGAAAACACATTCACGATCATTGTATCACTGATTTCTTTATGGATTTGTCATGTAAACACTTAGATTAAACTCTGAGTAACGGACTGGAAAAGAGAAGTTAGATCACTAATCAGCTAGCATAATAAATAACAAAACCACATTTTAAAGTAAAAATGAATTAACTCCTTACTTAAAAACAAAACAAAACAAAACAAACAGAAAAAAAATTAACTTTCATAACTTCTATGATATAATATTCATAACTACCCTCTAGAAAAATTCCTATACAATTGCATGTATCTTAATTGACCTGAAGCAGTTCATCTTTCTTAGTTGAACTACTGAATGTTTTCTTTTTTTCTGGATCTACTGAGTACTGTAAAATTGTTATGGCTATCATGAACTCTGCTGATTACAGTGTGCTGACACCTTTACACACTCTCATATAGCTCCTTGCATTTTTTCAGCCTCCTGGAGAGTTAGTTTCTGACACCTGGGTCTATATTTCTTTGCAGGTTCTTTCTCACTACTTCCTCTCTGCTGTATGGGTTTCTGTTCCTGGAAGAGCTGGGTTGCCCTGTACCTTCTTCTCAGTGACATATGTGTCTTTCTCCTTTTCTGTTATACAATATCCATATTTGCTTCAGCCAGCTTGCATCACTGTAAGATCACTGTGGGAAGGGAAATATTTCAGTTTATCATAGAGGGTCTAGAAGGTGTATTGTGGTCTAGTGAATATGTTAAACAGAATGAAGATTGATGAGGAGGAGGTGGCAGAGGGTGTTACACTTGTAGTATAATGAAGAGAGAAAGAAATATCTGGTATTCAACCAAAACCACTTCCAAAAATATGTCTTATCTGAACATAGACAGTATACTGTGCAAACCAAGCAATTAAAAATTTATGAAAAAGTATTTCTGATTTTGACGCGCAGTACTTTCTTCTTATGTGGCTCTTGTTCTTCAAAGCATGTAAATACTGTTCTAAATACATAAAACACTAATATTAATATGGAACTATGAACAAAAGGGCATGGGTTAAAGAAGCCTAGTACAGTAAATGTTGGCTGGAATTGTACCAGGGGTAATCTTTAAATAAGTGGAAATATCATAAAACGTGGCTTTCTCTAATATATTTTAAATGCAATAATGATCCAAATGAAATAAGCAATTTTGACCAAACTCCTATTGATGGCTGCACGCCTTCACAGACACCATGTCAGAAATTTAAAGAGTAGCTCCAAGGAATTTACCTAAATATAGGAAAGGAAATATAAATAGGCATAATTCATATTATATGTCACTGCATCTGTTTGTAAGTGTATTCTGTTTTTTATGTGAAAGGGGCTGTGCCAATGCTCTCCTGCATTTTACTTTCCAAACTTTGATTAGTTTAATCAGTTTGAATGTTTTATAATATTGATTAAACTAATACTTTTTTTGCTGGCATCTTCTACAAAGTCTAGTGTTAGTATCCACATTTGGATTGTCTTATAAGCATTTCTGTCATTTGATTTAGTCTTTATTGTGAAGACTGTTCATAGGATTTGTTTTTTACCTGCAGAGTACTCCTTTTATCACTTCATCATCCTCTGAAGAAAATAAAAATTGAATAACTTATGATGACATTCACGTTTATGGAGCTTCAGAAAAGATTTTGACTTATTCTTGGACATCTGAAAAAATAAACTAACAAAAAAATAGCTAAATAATTTGCTTGATATTTTACACACCCTTTCTGTATATGCACAGTCATGAAAGCCTTCTTGGAACTTAAGTGTAATTCAGTCTGTAAAGGATGACACTATAGTATGTGGTAAACCTCAGGAAACAAATTGTAGACATGAACATTATGAAACCCTTCCTTGGCTAGTAACAGATGGTTAGGAATGGCGCCACTGGGTTGATGGGCACACAGCAGAAAATCCAGCAGGTTAAATTTTTTCTCTTCCTTGCCACAATAAACATTGAAATTTCTTTCATCCATTTCTCATTCAGCAAACAGAAAAACCCTACCTAATCCAAACAAGACAAACAAAACCACATTTCTAACAAAGTACTGCAGCTCTAGCTATTGAGTTTTCTATTATTCTACAAAAGCATATAGTTCATGTGAAGAAAAACACCCAAAGCAATTGATAATGAACTCGAATCCTAAATTTCCTACATATTTGCTTATAAGTTTACTAGGGTCAATACTTTCCAGTCAGTTATAAGAAGGAAAATGATAGCAAATGTTATTTAAGCATTTGCTTGAAAACTGGACAGATTACCTCTATGAATAAAAAGAAGTATGATATCACAAAAATTTTTTCAACTGTACAGATTTCAATGTTGTGTTAAAAATACCTGTTGTTTTACGTAAGATAATTTTTCAGAAATGTAAACTGTAATATTTCAACTGTTGAGTCTTTCACACTCTTTCAGCTAATGAATAGTCAGTTGGTATTTCCACTGTTCAGTAAATCTCTGCAGTCAAAGGTGTACAGATCATCTTTAAAGAATGCTTCTAGGATTCAACATAACACAATATTTTCACTATGGAAGAATAAATGTATAAACAATTTAATTTTACCTGAATAAAGAAGAAATTGTGAATAGAACTTCAAACCAGAGTTTAAAGATCCTTGTTTCTTGTTGTTTATATTATACCAATCAGACTTTATCATAATAAACCCAAATAAACTGTTCCAGTTTTCTTGTATACAAGTGGCTGTATTGTCATTTTAAACCATAAGAGTTCTTCAGTGGTAGCCACATTAATGTAAGCCTTTTCTTTTATTCAGTGTCTTTTTCCTAAATTTTCCTTCATTTCTTCCTTTCAATTGTTTTTTATCTTTCTCGTATGGAATATTTTTTCTCTAACCCCTTCCAAAACATCACTGAAAGTCTATGACAAGTAGGGAAACAAAACAAGGTCCATTATTTTCTCCTTTGCGTTGTCACTGACAGGTGAGGTGGTTTCAGTAAAGACTGTGCAAAAAGTGGGTGGAATTCATACCACCTCTTAATGTGCTTTTTGTTTTGCCTAGCATTCTACCCTCATCTGGCAAACAGAAAGAGATCCACTTGTATGACTTTCCAAGAGGCTGACAGCCTCAATAAAACCTAAAGCCAGACCTGGATGGCTGTGGCAGAGATCAAGAATATTCTGAAGAAAAAGATGAGGTCACTGAAGGCACTTAAGGGACAAAGAAACTTAATAAACTTGCAGTTTGAAAAATAACAGATTTTAGATGAGGAGTAGTTGGAGTGGACTGGGCAGGAACCAAATTTTCTATTTCATAAAAAATTCCATGATTTTAATGTCTTTTTTTTGTTCCAAACCAGAATCTTAAAAGGCCTTCAAAGCAAGTTTAAGCTCCAAAAGGTCATCTTTCAAAATAACACATTTTATTCATACTGAAACTTCTAATTAGAGTTTTATGATTTTTATCTCAATTTTAGGTCTACAGATAAAGAATTTAATTTTAAAAATTAGTGTCAATAAAACAAACAAACAAACAAAAAACACAACATAGCCCATTTACAAAATATGAAATGATGAAAATTATATTGTTTGTGCAAGAAAACTTTGAAATATTTCTGATCATCTCTATCCTGATGTGTTAGAATCAGCTACTTTTGTCAGTAGAACTGGCTGATTATTTTGTAGGTCAGCGTACAGAGTTAGTATTTTTCCCACCTATATGGAATCACACATGACAATATGTTGAATATATTAGTGGACAAGGTACATGGTTTAACCGTACATGGTTTTAATAAAGAATTGATGCACCTTAAATGAGCACTTGCAATTAGAAATGAGTCACTGAAGAAACAGACTAGGAGCTAACAGCAAACACAAGATATCTTTTAAACACCTCCACCACTACGTGGTTTTGTTTTTTTTTTTTTTCCCTGCAGTGACTCTCTTGCAAGGCTATCTGCTTTCAGTTACATGAAATAACCATATGTGACAAACCATATGTCATTTTTTCAAAGGAACAAACAGCCAAGATTAATAGCAAATAAATGAATTAGTGGTTTAACTACATAAATTTAGCAATTATTTGCTGCAATATCATTTCAGGTTCTGCCATTTCTTTTTAAAATCACTTTTAACCGTATTACAAACTATGACATCAAAATGTCTGCATCCTTGAAGTATATATTTCTGACAAAAGCTGGAATAAAGTAATAAAAATGACAGTGAAGAAATGAATCTGACTGACGTGCCAACCAACTTATCTAGTCTTAAAGAGTCCTATGTGCTGTGAGGGCCCAGGAGTGCCTCCCCATTCCTGAGGCAGGTGTACGGCTTATCTGTGACCTGACTGCATGTCAAACTAAGACCAAAGTGCACAGTCCTACAGTCTTATCCTTCATTACCATGTCTGAGTTTGCATGTGAATAAAATCAAACTGTGCACACTAGAAAACTGGTCCTCTGACCTGAATAACATGGGGCACAGGATGGCCAAGCATGCTTGGACGGATCTGTCACATGGCACATTGTCATTGGGTTCTAATTCCAAATTTTATTTGCTTTGTCTTAAAAGTCATTAGTATGAGCTACAAAACTGACTGAATGACTTTGTATGTTTGAGAAGAAATGGAACACTGTGACCTGATTTCATCATAAGTATCTGCATCATGCCAGTTTTAGGGCCAATATAGTTCATAGGAGGGGTATCTTGCTATGTGAAGATAATTATTGAAGTCACTTCATAATTCCTGAAGTAAATTTCAGTTTTTATTCAAGGATAAAATAACATTTACAGAGCACAGGAGAGTTGTTTAGCTTAAAAGGGTTAAAAATATGTTGCTCCATCAATCTCATGTGCCACATTCCAAAGTATCTCATTCATTTTCTCTTAATCTTGGATAATGCCTTTAGAAATTCCTTCTTAGAAAATCCTACAGAAGTAAGGATTTGGTGTCTTTACTACAATTATGTAGTAGTGTAAGTAAGTGAAATGTGCTTAAGCAAGAAGCTTTGGCAGAAGAAAATGCTGAAAATCTGTAAGTAAAAACCTGCCTTCTTTTGGACAAATCATGTAACAAATTTTTAAGTATCCTTTACTCTCTTGCTGTCTTCATTGTGGTGGATTGTAGTTAGGTACTTCAGCCAAGTCTTTTGCATGTCTAGCTAACCATGCAGTAAAGAGTGAGAAGATGCTACACGTAACAAAGCAACGCAAAGTAGGCTTAACCCTCTCTTTTATTAGCCCTGTTAACAGAAATAAAATAGAACCTAGCTTTTTTAGATCCAAGCTAGGATGTTGAAAAGGAAAGCTCATTACAGCTTCATTTATATTTAATTGGTTTTAATTTTTCTTTTTGGAAATTCTGAAAATCTGCTTTGATACACATTTTTGTATCAAATCTGAGTTTTCAACAAGTATCATATGTAGAGCTGGCTTTTTATTCTGGTTTGCTCTTGGCTACCCAAACGATTTGTTCAATACTCACACTTCTAAAATGTGTTCCTAAACCAAGATATTGCATGCCAAATTTCAACCCACAGGAAACTTGCTGTTAAATGTTAAAAGCAGATTGAAGTGTTACAGTTATGCCTGGAACAATACTATGAATGTTGACACCATATTCTTCTTGGAGGTGTTTGAGCCTAAAGTCTTTCAAGTATGATTGTGCAAGTTTCTACATGCAGAACTCCCAGGCAAGCTGATGGGAAGTGATTACAGGACTGAGATTATGGCACATGATGAGAAGATTCCTCAGGGATGAAGCAAACGTGTTTGTTATGTTTTACTGAAACATAACTAGCACAACTATCATATTGTATTACATTCCCCCACATAGAAAAAGCCTTCTATATTGAAGCATTTGTTATTTTCTGGAGAGGGGAAAGAGAAGGGGAGATGGCTGGGCAAAGGAAAGAAAAAGAAAAAAAAAAAAAAAAGCTTAATGTACTTAAATGAGGCTAGGAGAAATACACAGTTGCCAACACATATGGAACTGCAATGTTATTGGCAAAAAGAAACACCATGCAAACTGCAGTATGATTTTAATTTAACATTTTTATAAGGTACCCTACAAACTGAAAAACAGAAAAGCACCAAAATACTGTTCTTGTTTTATTTTTAAAAATTAATTTCTACCTTTAGTTCTACTATACCACAGGTACATTTTGACTTTTAGCCCATTCACAATAATATCCTTAACGCTGTTCAGTCATATTCTTGTAAAAAATTTTGGGTGCTTTTCAGTGTTCATTTATATTAGACTAATAGCTCTCTGACTGTTCTCAAGCTATGATGCCTTCAGTGCTATCTGGTCCAATCATATGTTTCAGCCTTTCATTTTTGTACAGGATGACTTAGTTTGGGCCTGACCCTACTTTTTTTCTTTTTTTTTCTTAAGTAAATTAACCGTCTAGTGTAATTAAAGAGGAGTGAAATTAATAGGGTATGATTCAAATAGTCAACCATCTGCAGTATTTTTTGGTTCCTAAGCAGGATAGAAGATCATTTGCACATTGGCCGCAACAATTACATATATAAAACAGGAAACAAAAACATTTTTACAAATGTTCACGCCTCTTTCAAAGCATTCTCTTAAACTCTTTCTGGTGCAATATGTGTTAAACAAAACATAAACTCCCTAAGTAATGATCAGGACATCAGGTGTGCTGTGACCACATCCTGCCACATCATAACACCACAATGGTGTTGAAGACTTAAAGACCACCTATTGAGATTGGATTACTGTCTTGAAAACTTCTACTTTCCACAGTCAGATGAATACCATAGTCCTAAGAAGGCAGGTTAAACTAAAATGAGATAAATTTAGCCCTGTCTTATAAACTAGAGATATGTTAAATCAGTGGAAGCTTGTATTACTACCTACACATTTTTTACAATTAAAAAAGGTTTGTCAGCTGTAAGAGTAAAGACTTCTGGCCCACACTCACTGCATGTTATATATATATATGTGTATATATATATGTACTAGAAGTATATATATATATACATATATATATATTTTTTTTTTCCAAAACTTGTCAGATTATCTCTGTTGAACTGCTAGGTCAGAGTGGTCTAAACTCTTCTGGAAATTTCAAGTTTCTGAGTGGAATAAGAAAGGAGACGAAACACTCTACCTCTCTGCATTCTATACAGCTGTTCAATGAACCCACCTGTGGTGTGCAAATATCTAACCCATTCCCAAAGGTACAGGAATAAAAACATTGTTTCTTTACACTTTTAGCCTATCAAAATAACCTGAGTTTATTGAAAACAAGATTTAGCTACTAAAATTAAATATATATTGTGTGAGGCTTCAGATCTTCAGACCGTAGCTCAGTGATTTGGCAGTCCAAGTCTAAGTCCCCTTAGTATGGGTCCAGGTTAAGTAATGCCATCTCAGTTTCCATTTTCCTGGAACACTTCTACTACTACAAGTATTTCCTGAAACACACTTCAGACTCTCATATGTAATGGATATCTAACTTAATAAAGCCCTGGATATTATCAGAAAACATCGTGAAATGGAATTCAGTATCTCCATTCACAAGTTGCTTGCTTTTCTTGCCTCTGCCAGATGTGACATCAAGACAAACACTGGCTAACCATGAAGAACAGAGAGCTGTTCACTCACTCTCATCTGGCCCCACTTCCAATTTTGTCAGAAGTCTCACAGAGTTCCAGCTTTCAAAGTGATGAGATAGGTGATGGTGCTGCAGAAAAGACTTGGGAGTAAGAGGGAGAAGAGGCTTGAACACCAAGTTGTCACTGCCTCCTGCTTTCATATTAAAGTCATATCTGAGAAATAGAGGGAAGCCCTTGTTTGGGTTTCTGCCTCTGTAGTTCAGTTGGTTATGAGATGGATCAGCTGGCAAACCTCTAGGTGTACTGGTGGGTTACTTATAATGCTGAGCATTATAGCCACATGATATAGCATGACATACCACATGAGCATGATATACCACAACACACCGGTATGGGTGAGGCAGGGACAGGAGTAGGGACCCTGGTCTTCATTTTTGTAGATGAGTCTTCAAGGACCAGAGTGTTACTTAAAAAGGAATTCAAATTCATCACCTCCTTCTATGTACTAAGAACTTCCAGGAGAAGTTATAGGATTTTTCTGAAGTAACATACTATAACTCTGAGTAAAGACCTGAAACTTGGGATTTATGTTTCACCTCTACCCCCATCGTCTCCATGTTACTTAAGTCTGTGCTGCTTCCAGCAGAACACTTTGTGAGTTTTATGGGTATTTTCAATTAATCTTGAGATACCACCTTCTCAGACACAGTAGGGAAAGTTTGTATGTAGCATGGACTTGTAGGAATTGACTCTCATTTGATCTGATTGCTTCACAGGAATGGTATGCGACATGAGACATCTATCATAGTCATATGTCAATATCATATTCAAATTTTTTATTTTTTTATTTTATTTTATTTTATTTTATTTTATTTTATTTTATTTTATTTTATTTTATTTTATTTTATTTATTTTATTTTATTTTATTTTATTTTATTTTATTTTATTTTATTTTTCTCAATTTATGAATTTATGACGTTCTACATTGCTTCCTTCTACATCTAAACAGGGTAAAGGCACACAACTTTTTGTGCAGCCACTGACCATTCTCTACAATACATTTGCACTCTATCCTGGACTTATTTCTGTGCTATCATCCTGAGTGCTATGCTAAGAAACAACATTTCCACTTCTCTTATAATTCCATCCCCAAGGGGTCCTTCATTGGGTCCCAAGTACTTTCTATGTCAGCTTACATTTTAGATCATTTATAAAAAGTTATAAGCTACATCACACTACTAAGTGCAACCTTCTGTATATAAATCACTGTAATTGTTATTTTTCTTGTTTGCAATAAATAAGAATCCTTATTAATAGATGATTGCCCACATCAACCAAAGTATGAAATTATTTAGTTAGGTCAGTGCTCATGTGATTAGCACCTAAACCAATACTAAATCTGATAAATATCTTCTAAAATGACAGATTCCACCAAGAGACTTAATAAGCAAAATGATTTCAAGGTGCTTTACATATTTCCTGGCTGTTTTTTCCCTGTAATAAATAGGTAATTCAAACTTGCTTTCTTGTTTTATATTATGCAGAAGGAAAAAAATCTAATTCATTTTAAAATTAATAAGGGGATAATTACAGATTTTGCAAAACAACAAACAACAATGATTCAAAATAATTTTGCTAGTATAATCAAAAGCCATGTCTCTAATGACAAAGATTTCTTCTACAAGATTACCTTTTTTTTTTTTTTTGGATTGGAAAGAATATTTATCATACATTGCATGTTTGAAGTTTAAATTAAATAAGTGTTTTATAAGTTGGCAGTGATAAATATGTAAGCACAATATGTACAGACATTCATCATAGCCATTTGAAAGATATTTCCGTATATTGAATAAACATTCTGATTTGGATTAAAGCCCTATATTCAAAAAATTTTAAATTATTTACTTTTAGTACAATGTATCTGCACTTCATCTTGGGATCCAAGTAAATAAATTGGGCAAAATATGTGAACAGTTATGGAAGATCTCTAACAGCTTTCAGACAATTTTATATAGGGAAAAAATGGAGAAAGGAGATTTAAGGTTTCCTTTAACAGGGTTTGAGGTTTTCACTCTGGTATGTGGTTTTCAGGGTTATCTTTTTTCACTCTGGTATGTGACGTTAGAGGTCAGAGACTGAAAGCCTAAAATTGGTTGTTTTTGTTGTTGTTTTTTTTTCCTTTCCATTTTTTTTTTCATTCTCCCATCTGCCAGAAGGAGAGGAAAAAACATATTACTTCTGTATTCTTCCAGACTTTCTGTCATCTCAGAAATCTTATTTAGATTTTTTAGACTTTCAATTGTAATCTAGAAACTTGTATTTCAAGTCAAATGAGTTATAAACGTTGTCAAGTAACTGAGCTAAAAGGCTAGCTTGTTATTTATATGTATATGTATGTATAGCTTTTACTCCCTGAGCAATGAAAAAAACTTAAATATTCTGAAGTTTTTCTTCATAACACTTTTAGGCATCTCAACTAGCTGTCTATAAGTGTGAAACATTTTGTCAAGTACAATAAATTAGAATACATTTATTTAAGCTGGCAGAAAATTTAACAATGTAAATGAACATCTGGGGAATAGTGTAGTACAAGGTCATCTTCCAGCAGAGGTTGATTGTGCCATTATGTGAAACAGGTTTCCATTTCCATTCATTTGACAGGAAACCAAATGAACATAAAGGAAAAAAAAAAAAAAAAGTCATCAGTTTGTAATACAGATTTACAATTTTTTAGAAATTTGAATTCACAAATAATTTTGCTTCTGATATTAAGAAGTAAAAAATCATGATAGGTTTTTTATTATTTTTTGTTCTAAATGCTAATCAGATTCTTTATGAAAAATTAAGAGATACTTATGTTGTCCTTTGAAATGATTTTCTTTCACAAGAAAATAAATTGAGACTTGAATTTAGTTAAAACATATGAGGCCAAAAGTTAGGTTAAGGTTTCTGCAGTTGAGTGATGAGATTTTAACACAAACAAGTCTCTGAATTTTAAAACTAGTAATGTTTATTATAATAATAATACAAATAACATTAATAATAGTAAACAACTTCCACATAAAGCTATTAATTTTGAAAATCTCAGTTTCTGATTGTTAAATTTATACATCTGGCAAAATGGTAGTTTTGTGAAAAATTTATTTAAGTTCTTATCAGATTGCAAGTTTTCAACGTTATGTTTTACTGAAGGAACAGGTAAGTAGAGATCTCTGATTTATTGTCTTTGAGTGTTTCTTATTTTTATTAGCTGTTATGCCATTTAGCAAGTATTACTCATTTCTGCTTAAAGTTAAATTCAACAGTTTCTTTCTTAATCTCCTCAGTGATTACTGTTGTCTCTTGCCTCAGACTTTCTGCTTCTAATGGCTCCAAAGATACCAACTTAATAAAGTTCAACACGTAATAAAATATTATTATTAGCATGACATAAAACAAACTAACATAAAAACTGATACACATAATTGCAACATTATGCAAGGATGCATTTGTTGATTGGTTAAAGATTGGGCCAGAATAAGAGAGTGGGAAAATGAACAGTAGGAAATGTTTGATGTAAATTGGGTGGACAGGAAAAAGAAAGACGTGTGTAAGTTTAGAAGTGAGAATAGAATAGGTCTACATTACAGTGTCTAAGCTCATACTGAAATGGAAGCAGTCTAGCTGTCGCAGTATTGAGATATACAGATACTTTGATACTTTTATTCCACATTAAGTTAGTAAACCAAGGTTGAAGGCAGAAGTTCAAGATAGTACAACCTCATTATTCTCACTCCACTACTCTCACCAAATAAACACGACACCAAAGCAGTGTTCCTGCCACTTGTTAGTGTTGACTGCCACGTGGAAAGCTGCTAATTTCACAGTCTCAAGTGAAATCTCTGCAGTGTCTGAGTAACAGGTATTGAAGTTTTTCTTTGTCCTAAATGAAGAAATAAATCAATATTATACAGATGAATGTTTCCTATTCAGAACATATTTACCAATAGCAGCACAATAATATCTCAATTTAAAGGCAAGCAGATCAGCTCTGCCCATTGAACACCACACAAGATTACTTCATTTCTCTAGAAAATATCACAGTTTTTTTAACTCTGTAGCTTTTTCTGACCATCTTTAATAGTTAGCAATAAGAGTAACAACTCTGCCATGCATATCCTATTACAGAACTAAAATAATCAAGATGTTCTAGTTAGGGGCAATTCTATCATAATCTTCAATGTATTAATTTAGGCGAACTATTATTTTTCTATTTCGTCTAAATTGGAGGAATTTTTCTTATGTTCTTGTATTTGGAATTCTGGCTTTGTAAATGAAATTTCCTGGATCTGTTTTTGTACTGTATATGTACCATTGCACCATGATTCCCACACAATCACATTCATGTACATTAGAAAGGTTTGGAAGTACCACACCAGCCTTTTGACATAACCAATTGTTGTGGTTTAATCCAGCCAGCAGCTAAGTACCACACAGCCGTTCGCTCACCTTCCCCCCTCCCTCTCTGGGATGGGGGAGAGAGAAAGAAGTGAAAGCTTGTGGGTTGAGGTAAAGACAATTTATTAGGACAGAAAAGAAAGGAAAATAATATGATAATAGTATTTTTACTAATAATGTGTACAAACAAGTGGTGCACAATGCAATTGCTCCCCACCCGCTGATTGATGCCCAGTCTGTCCCCCAGCAGCCGGTCCCCCCACCCCAGCCAGCCCCCCCCATATTAATTGCTCAACATGACATCAGATGGTATGGACAGCAGTATTAATGCCCTCTGGCCAGTTTGGGTCAGCTGTCCTGGGTCTGTCCCCTCCCAGCTCCTGCTGCACCCCCAGCCTTCCCACTTGTAGGACAGTGTGAGAAGCTGAAAAGTCCTTGGCTTTGTGTAAGCACTGCTCTGCAACAATTAAAACGTCAGTGTGTTTTTCTCATTATTCTCATCCTAAATCCCAAACACAGCACTGTACCAACTACTAGGAGTAAAATTAACTCTATCCTAGCCAAAACTAGGACACCAATTCAATTCCAGAACCAGATTTCTTAAGATATTGGGTGTTTGAAAGGGTCAATCTGTAACATTCACTCATATCCCATTTTTTATTGTTTACAGTGTCAGGCATCTGTATGTATGTAACAATACTTTAGTAAACTGTTCAGAGTCTGCAGCAGGCCCTGAGAGTTTCTGGTAGCTTTTCCTTTCATTTTCAGCACTGTCACAAAAAGAGAAGCTCTAATGCTTGATTGTTTTGTCAGTCAAGGGCAACATCCTATATATTCAACCTGAAATAATAGAATGAATTAAATGTACTTTAAATTAAAAAAAAAAAAAAGAATTAATGAAAATAAAGGAAATTAGTTGAATGAAATGAATAAAATAAACAAAGCATACTGCTAATTAACAAAATAATATAAAATAAGTACTTTAGTAGTTTTCATTAGAAGAGTTCTCTTGTTCTGACTGCCTGGTGTTTACATCAGGGGAAGAACTATGAAGAATTTAATTTGAAAATACATCATTATTTAATAATGATATTTGGGAAGAGATTCTTCAGAAACCTTGTACAATTTTTGGCATGTTTTTCATCTATGTCCAGACATAATGGAATTCATGGCCCCTTTTAAATTTACTTTCAGAAAGTATGCACACACCCAAGGCTTTTGAGGAAGATTTTCCAGATACCCTTTGTGTTTTTAACTTCTGTTGCAGAAACTCATTGGTGACTGTTATTACAGAAACATTACCCCCATTACCTCTACTCACTCATTCCTCGTTATTCCTACTGTGTTTGGTGGCTAAAAGACATGAAATATCTTCCATTTCTACACTGAGAATGTTATTATGGTAACAGAGTTTTACCAGCCAGTCTGCCTCCTTTTTCCCAGGCAACATATATATTTCAAAACTTTTTTTTTTTTTTTTTTAATATTTGGGACTGCAGTTTATATGCTATTGCTTTAAATTGATCACAGCAGACCCTGTCATATTCTCTTATGTTTTCTAATTTTCTGTTTGTGTGATTAAGTACTGTGTGAGCTCACGTCGATTTAGCCATACATAGAATGTGTTTCTGTCTGAGCAGCAAAATATTTCTGTGTGTCTGTCAGATATACCATAGATATCTGACAGTAATATAGAAAACCCATAAGTCAAGTCACCTCTTTGTCAAAATGACTCAATTTGGGAAAATGAGCTGTTGCTGCTATATTTGCATTACCATATGAGGTTGCTTTAAGTAAGTTTCTTTCAAAAATGAATTCTCACTGTGTTCAGGTACTCAAGAAGCCAATTGTTTTAGGATTAGCCAGTCCCTGATTTATTAGAAGTACTAACTCAATTTACAGCCACTGTAGATTCATTTATATAAGAAAATCTAGAAAGATTAACTTTTGAAAATGACAAATGTTTTGGGTTTTACAATAGTTATATGTTTGCCCTGCCATGCTAAACATTTGCTCAGATGTCAGAAGAAAATTCCACTTAAATAATTAAAAAGTTAAACTGGTATAATGAAGTCTACTTATAGCCAACTTATTGTCATATATATATATGTATATATGAGTTTGTACTGCATGCAATGTCTTAGTAATTCAACTAGAATAAAGCACATAACTGAGCAAAGAGATTGCCCATTATATTTCTTTATCAGTTTAAAAGGTTTTCTTGTGAGAAATTTTAGTAGCAACTTGGAATTCTGCTTACAAGCTCAACAACACAAAATTGTTTTTGTGAAATGCTTCGGGGTCTGGCATGGAAATGGAATCTACTGCTGGATCTTGTATAAATACACACACAAACAAAGGTCATTCTGTGCCATTTCTTAGAAAGGACGTGTTCTAGCCATGAAAGAGTTTTAATGGAAAACATTTCAGGAATACTGATATTTATTTATTTATTTATTCATCACTACAGAATAGCTTGGGTAGACATTCCTTTAGTATTCAGATGACTTTTTTTTTTAAATATGAGTGAACAATTAAAATTTTGTTAAAATGATCAATTTCAGCTAAACGTGTTACATATATATCGTCTGAAAGTGCCCTCTTTGAGACAATTATAAATCTAGGAATGTATTTATTACTTTTAAAGTTCAAGATAACATATTGAAGAACTGTGTTTTAGAAGTTAAATATGAAAGCATTATTGTCAGAGGAAAGCTAAAGCATGTACCATGAGATCACACTGGTATAGGGTAAGTAGAACAAATAAAGTGATTTATTTCCAAAACTGACTTCTCTAATATTTGTGAGTTGTGTTTGGTGTTTATGAAGAACTAAAACAAACTAAGCGTGTCAAGTGTACAATCTAAGCACAGTAACAATATTTATAAAATATTGTACTAGCGTTAAAGATATTGTGAACTACATGGAAATTCTTTAGCATGACTAGAATGTATAAGGTAAAGAAAAGATTATCATCATAAATTTTAAGAACCCTGTGGCAAGGTGATGTATCTTCCCAGTGAGAACACAATTCCTCTAAGAAATTTGGCAAAACTGAGGATAATTTTCTGTAATCATTGTTCCATTTGAAAGGAAGAGCCAAATAGGTCAGTCAGTCAGGATTTCAGAAATAAAAATGTCTGACTGGCTGCAGAGAAGGCAAACATGCCCAAAGCTGGACATGGACCATCACTCATAGTTTGAGACAAATGCAGTATCTTCAGAGCACTCTCTAGGACTTGGGTCAGTCCTATGGCACAGGCACTTTCTGATCAGAAAGTCAGCTCCTGGTCAGAAGCTGGTGAAGAAATTCATGTTTTGCACGATTCCATCTTGAGCAAAGGGAGAGAATGCAAGACATCTAATCTTACATCCAAGTCTGGTGAGTGAGAGATAAACTAAGATGCAAAGATTGCTTTCTCAAGGTGTGTTCTGCATCTGATTTTTTTTTTTTTTTTGAAAAAATAATGGTATTTGTGGATTTTGTAAATGGAACTAAATGAATGTTTCCTTCTTATGAACAGTAATATGAAAAAATGGTGACGACTACCCCATAGATGTAATGCTACTTTCTTAATAACTCTACTTAAGTTCATTTTATAAGTATATATCTCTAGAATTGGTAAATATGACTTACTGGAACAATTTGCATTGTAACAGTTAAGATTACTAAAAGGATTCATAGCTTTTATTTCATGTGAAATATTTGCAGTAAAAAACATTTTTTCTTGTGAGCATGTATGGTTAGCAGTTTCACAGTTTAGTGTGAATAAAATATAATGTTTCAATGACTCACTCTGACCCATGGAGCTGTGGTATGTTTTAGCAAAAACAGCAGTCTAGTTTGTGTCCAAGTTCCTATCCACCAAATGCACCTCAAAGCAACATTTAAAAGCTTAAGCAATAAAATTTTAGTTTACCGCAAGCAAACTACTTACAATGAAATATATTGAATTAACAAGACAAAAAAACAACCCTTTTTTGGAAAACAACTTGAATGATGACGTACAGTTGGGAAAACAATATTCAAGTTAGCCAATGCCTATTAAGAAAAAAAAAATAAAATTCTTCATGTATATGCCTTGCTGAATAATGAAAAGATGTTATGTTTGTCTCATTCTTACCATCATGCTAATAAAAGCTTTGTACAAATTGAGCTCTGTTAGAATCACAGAATCATAGAATATCCTGAGTTGGAAGAGACCCACAAGGATCAGTATGTCCAACTCCAGCATCCTCATAGGACCACCCAAAAATTCGACCCTATGCCTGAGGGCATTGTCTAAACACTTGAACTCCAGCAGGCTCGGTTCTGTGACCACTGCCCTGGGGAGCCTGTTCACAGTGCCCAACCACCCTCTCAGTGGAGAACCTATTCCTAATACCCAGCCTGACCCTCCCTTGTTGCAGCTCCATGCCATTCTCTCAGGTTCTGTTGCAGAGCTCAGTGCCTGCCCCTCCGCTCCCCTTGTGAGGAAGCTGCAGGCTGCCATGAAGCCTCCCCGCAGACTCCTTTTCTCTGGGCTGAACAAACCAAATGACTTCAGCCGCTCCTCATACACTTACCCCTCTAGACCCTTCACCATCTTTGTAGCTCTCCTTTGGAAACCCTATAATAGTTTTATGTTGTTTTTATACTTTGCTACCCAAAACTGCACACAGCACTTGAAGTGAGGCTGCACCATGAGTTAGACAGAATATTGGCATTACAGTAGAAAAATATGTCTTGCATGTGTGTCAGGTATGGTTAAGAAAAAACAGTGGACTTACGTTTTCTTAAGAAACTATAAGCTTTACCTTAGTAAACTTAGTACATAGAGTACAGATGGCACATGCCAGAAATTATTTCTGCAAAAGATTGTTTTCCTTGTTGAGAACATTACATATGTAAGTTTTTTATAGGTTTCTTGCTGTAGTTAATGTAACTCATCTTTCGAAATCCATTCAGGAAGAATCAGAAATTCATCATAATCGATATTTACAAAAAGTGGATAAACACCTTTTCCCTGTCCCCTTAAGAAGGATTCAAGCTGTAATTTCCTTTGTCAGGTTGCCAGTGTCCCCATACCACCAGACTACCCCCCTCCCTGAGCTCTGGGTCCCTTCTGGTGGCACTTTGGTGGTGCCAGTCCATGGTAGTGTGGAGGCTCACTGCTTCCAATGTGCAAGAAGCTCTCATCTACATAGAGGCTCTAGTGATGGTGAAGAAACTTCTGGCAGTGCCAAATCTTATTTTGTCTCCTTCATTTTCCACTCCAAGTTCTCAAATTTCTACCAAATCTGCATGTTTCTTTTATTTTAAATGTTAAGTTGGAAGTTCTGTTTCAGAAGCTGCTTTGTAGCTTGCTGGTTACTACAGCGTGGCTCCCTCTTTCTACAGATATCACTCAGCTCTCATCTTAATGCACAGGCAAGCTGCAGCTGGGGCAAAGACCCTGCAAAGATCACTGCTCTGAAGTCCAGGCCAGATCCTGGACAAGAGAAGACCTATAGGACATGAAATGCACCTTCAATAAAATCAAAAAATTCTGAATGAAACAGTCTCAGAGACATGCAAAAAAACTTCTCAGGAAGCTAGATTATATTTTAGTTATCTTGGTGCCTGTTTAGATCTAAGGAGCAATCAAGCCTTGAGAGCTAAGCCATCCATTTCACTAGCAGTCCTTTACAGACACATGTTGAGTGGGATTTGTGTTAACATAAATCCTAGATTAAGAGATAAAAGGATGCACTAGCCAATTTTCTGCTTTTACTGAGCTTTCAATATGAACAAACACCTTTTTTTAAGGCCTTAGTTTAAACGGTAGAGTAGATCAAAAGCTTGTGCAAATCATAACAGGTCTACTGTAGCAAATCTATCATTAAAACACAGAACATGAAGAAAATAAGGGTTCACAGTAATATATACAATTTATTTACTCTAAATTGTGCTAAAAGTAAAAACCACCCTTGTTAGAGTTGAAATTGGAATATCAAGTATGCCATGTACACTGAACATATAAATCTGTTAGTGGCTCAATAACTATAAGAATTTTTCTATAGAAAAGCAATAAACCTAGTAAAAGAAGATAAAGAGGTAGTAGAGTAAGCATGGTAAAAATACAGAAAAGCCTGTAGCCCCAAAGCTGGGAAAACAGCCTATGGACAACAAGCCAACAGGCAAACATACTTTTAATTGTGAGCAAATATGAAATCATGAGTCATTCCACCTTTACATTTCCTTCCTTATAATGTTTGAACAGAAACTTAAAGGTTGTTATGTGTTAACATTTCAGCTGGGAAAAGCATAAACCATTGCAGAATTACTCAATTATAATAAAAGGTCCTACAGGGATTGCTAGTGGTTATGGTTATAAATGGGAAGGATGGTGCAGTACTTTGAAAAGAATCTCTTGAAATGGAACTTGTGTTTCAGAGTAGTCTTGAGGGAAATAGCTGACATATACCACAAGAATCTCACAGAAAGAAATATGTTTGCATAACATATCCAAGAGCGAACATGACCAGTTTCAATTCTGAAAAGGGCAATATTTAATTTAAATATATTTCATGAAAATGAAACGAAGATGGATAGAGCCAGAGTGAGTGATAATTATTTGGATCTTATAAACCACAGATTTTATCTTTTAACAAAGATGCTATTGTGAATATTTAGGACTCCACTGAGAAAATATCTTTAAGCACAGTATGACATTTCTGTACAGCAAGGTTTTCTGCTTCTTTGTTTAAATCAGAAGCATTTACCAATCATAAACAAACAAATAAAACAACAAGGAATCATTATGATATACAAGCAAGAATCAAAAGATTGCATGCAAAAATGCAGATCACATCGGTGTTCCTTTGCAGTATTAGGATAATAACTGTTTTCTATGATGAACTGAGATTACTTACAACTGCATAGAAACCTCTTGAGGGAACTCTTTTTCACAGAGTTCAGAAAATCAGACATTTTACTGAATCTCTATTCATCATGTATTATTGTATGTAAACAAGAAAGGTAGATACTTTGAAAAACGACATATAACTCCTACCAAATACAGTTAAGGGATTCAAGCAAGAAATGTCTGGTATAAGGGACCATAGTCAACGTGATTAAGATATAGGAAAGACTGTGACATAAGATTTTACATACCATTAGAAAACTGGACATATGCATATGTTTTTCCCTTTCCCTTTCCCTTTCCCTTTCCCTTTCCCTTTCCCTTTCCCTTTCCCTTTCCCTTTCCCTTTCCCTTTCCCTTTCCCTTTCCCTTTCCCTTTCCCTTTCCTTCTTTTTTTTTTTTTTTTTTTTTTTTCCTCCCTCCTCCTTCCTTCTTCCCCAGAATAAACCAGTCTAGGAATTCTTGTAATAATTGATCAAATATGCCAAAAATCATGCCAACTAAAAGTACAGTTGCAATCTATATTTAAGTTTTATTTAACACGAAACAGCTTCATGCAATAGTGTACTATGGGAGTATATACTTATTGCAAGATATCATTAAGACAAACAGAAGTGTGGACTTTTAAGCAGCAAGAACTGTTCAGCTTTCCCAAAAGTCCTTATTTGTGAAGTCCTGTTGAAACGGATCCTACTCATATTCTTGAATTACTATGTATAAAAAGGTAGGATGAGATTTCACTGCTAATAGGATTTCCGTACTCTTAGAGGAGCACAGAACCTTCAGTTCTGTAAAAGATTTTTACAACTTATGGTATAAGTATATGTAATGAACAAATTCCAGCTTATGCAGAATAGCTTCACTCAGCATCTCCCTTTATGGAGACAAACTGCTGTGAGTCTCAAATTCCTGAGCCACAGTTTTCCAGTTGGTTTCTGTTATCAATATGAAACTATGGTAGATGATAAAGCAAGGAGCTCACAGTTACCTCACTGACTTCATCATCACACATGGCTCTGCCAGTCAATAGTATTCTTGTGGGAAATATCAGCATTTGAATGTGAAAACGAAGATTGTAGGAAGGAAGGATTCAGAGAGTACTTATTAATTGAAGGGTTTTGCCTACATACTGGGTTAGACAAAGTCTTTTTTAAGAGATGCTATTCATCTAAGATAGGAATAATTGTATAGTCATCTTTTCTTCTGCTGGTTAGTAAAAACAGTATTTAAAAAGTAAAGAAATTCTAAACATAATTGTAATAAGTGCCACTGATCATCTCGTTGGCAGCTGTGCAAAGCAGAGCTTTAAGGTCTCACTGTATGTGATACATTGGCAGTAACTTCATTGTCTGAAAGGATAAACCTGTCACTCCTTTTGCGACTCCTCTTTTAGTAAAGAGACACAGGCACTAGAAGAAAGAGAGCCTTTTAATCCTAAAAGCCTCTCTACCCACTGAATATTAAAAGAGGTATTCACCTCAGCTCTAAAACTTTTAGATGCCTGAAATGGGAAATATGAATGCAACCCATGGCTTCTTTAAAAATCTGATGCTGAGCAAGGAAGCTAATGTGATCGACAAAAGTCTCTGTATATCCCTTTCCTTTATAAAGTAATGATATATAAGCAAAAGCATTTTTGGACTTAATTTCTATTTTTTTTTTTTTTAATCTCTGACGTATGATATCCATCAGAAGTTAATTTCATGATGTGATCTGGAAAGGCTGTGGGTTGCACCCTTCTTGTACTCCCACATGTTTATATTTCACTTCTGAATTTGCAGTGAATCACAGGGTGATAGTGTTCTCACACGAGGAGAGACAATCTGCATCTGTATACATTGCAACACCATTAAAAAAAAAAAAAACAAAAGAAACAAACACAAAACAAACAAACAAACAAACAAAAAAACACAAGTAAAACCCCTAGTAACAAGATGTTAGTTGGTAATGTTTTAATATATATATAAAGATATGGTGTTATAAAATATATATCTGGAATGGAAACTTTACCATGTACAAGTAATTTTCAATCTGGCATTCTTTTTCCTCAGTCAAGAGATAACCTCTGATTTACTTGAAGGCATGGAGTGTCAGGGAGTGAGAACTGTCCAGCTGCAGACCAAGGTGAAACATCCTCTCAAACAAAAGAGCAATTTACCTTAGTACATCCTCATTTTATTGTTGTTGCTGTCCCATAATGTGCAAAATAGTTGAAGACATTCGCTTTTGCTTGGGCATAATGCAATGTAAGATGGAAATCATACAGAGAGAGTCCTTCTCATGTTAATAGGAAACTATGTAAGTCCTTAAGAACAACTTTTGAAAACATGCTTCTAAAGACTATTTCTTGGTGTATTTTATACATGATGTCTCTATGCCTATTGATTTGTGCCTATTCACTTGTTTTCCACCAAGTAAAATCAAGTAAATTCCAAATATTTCTGGTCAAGGTACATAAAGTCATGATCATGGACAAGAGCTATTATTACATTATTTTATCATCACTACTGTAAAACTTTAAAATTAATGATTTATTCCCAAGAATGGCACAGCAAAGACTGGGAATGCTGTGAAGACATCAGGTTCTACTTTGAGTCTCCCCAAAGCTGAACTGAATTTTGTTCCCAAGAACTGATGAATTAGAGTTACTTTATTTTTACTGTTGTGGAAGGCTAGTGATACTGATCTAAGGGTGAAAGACCTAAATGATTAAAAGAAAGCATGCAATTTACTGTTATTTATGGGTTAATATGTCCTAAAATGTTAGAAATGCTTCTTCTCTCTCTACAGAAGCTATGAAAGTAAAGGGACAATGCAGAAAGAGGACATTTGTGGGAACTGTGAAAACAGTTACATTAGAGTTCCAGAGAAAATGAAGAAAAACAATACAGTACTTGCATATTACATTTTTATGTCATGATGTACTTACACACAACCCAATTTCTGCCACGTTACACATGCCCAGACTTTAATGTCTGATTCCAAATTTCAAAGAAACGTATTTCTATTTGTTTCAAAAACAGGGAAGCATCATAAACATTAATGTAACCGGACAAGGAAATCATCTATTTTTTTTTTTTTTTTTTACATTTTTTACATTTTTTACATGTTCTTCTGAAATCTGCTGAGATTGCCAACTGAATTACTTTTATCCAGAGAATACCTTGCAAATCCTTTCTTTCTTTTTCTTTTTTTTTAATGTTGCCAAACATACTTTTAGAATATTTTTACATTTATGAATTGAAGTTTATATTCATATTAATTGGAAAATAATTTTCTGTGTTTTATCAATGTGAACACTAGTCATAAAATTATGATTGGATCACATAATTTTATTGAGGAAGGGCTGTTTTTCAAGAATTTCTGAAAATGTCAGAAAAGGACATTTTACAAAACTGAAATTTTACATGTGAAAATGAACCCCAGGGCTTAAAGTCAATTTTGGTTTTTCTTCAGTCAGACACAGCAAAGACTTGTATATCCAAAACAGAAACTCAAATAATAAATGGCACCAATGAATACTGAGGAAGAGTTGTATCATTTCTTTGTGATGAAAGAACTTGCTGAAAGAACTGGAAGTCTATATTTTCATTCACCCTACTTTTTTTTTTTTTTAATATTTTAATACTTTTAATTCTATTTATTTATTTATTTACTTTTACAAGGAAACAGTAATATATTTGAACTAGCTGGGACCATGAATTTAAATATACGCAGGTTCAGAATGCTGTATATATATTAAGCTTTCTCTAATAGTCTGCATTGAATTTCTAAGATGCTGCTTTTCATGGGCTTCCTTAGCTTCTGGTATTTTTACTAGAGATGTTCCTCTTCAGTACCTTTGATGTGCCAACCACAAGTTATTTCCCTCAGTGTTTTTCAAATCTGATTATAATCAAGAGTCTTTCATAATAAGAGTAACTGAAAAGTCTGAAAATGACTCAAAGCTGTGGAAAGCATATGCTGAATTATCAGTTTCTGTTGAAGCTATGAAAAAAAGAAAAGAAAAGAAAAGAAAAGAAAAGAAAAGAAAAGAAAAGAAAAGAAAAGAAAAGAAAAGAAAAGAAAAGAAAAGAAAAGAAAAGAAAAGAAAAGAAAAGAAAAGAAAAGAAAAGAAAAGAAAAGAAAAGAAAAGAAAAGAAAAGAAAAGAAAAGAAAAGAAAAGAAAAGAAAAGAAAAGAAAAGAAAAGAAAAGAAAAGAAAAGAAAAGAAAAGAAAAGAAAAGAAAAGAAAAGAAAAGAAAAGAAAAAAAAGAAAAAAGAAAAAAGAAAAGAAAAGAAAAGAAAAAAGAAAAGAAACACCAAAACAAAACAAAACACTGAATTTTCTTTCTATCTCAGGTATAATGCCTTCAGCAATTGGGAAATGTATCAAAACAGCAAGTCAAGGAACTACGGTTTTATTAAGAAGGAATACTGCAGAATTTTCCTAAAGACAGTCCCAGTTGTCCTTTGATAGTAAACAATACAATTTTTGTGACTTGGAGAGTTTTTCCTAGCTTATCTTGAAGGGCTAAGGTGTACTACTCTTCCTGTTCCAGACAGGAACAGGCAGAGAAGGACTAAGGGGGCACCACCTCTTGTCACACCATCCTTTTGAGGCAAAGGAAATCCAAGTGTGCAGCTTACATGGAAATCGTTATGTTTTGAGGTTCCCAAGATCTCTGCATGTGGTGGGACCAGGATAAAACCACAATCTAGATAGCTAATATTTATCTCAGTGACTCAAAGATGCATAGGGACTCTGGGATGGGAAAAGTTGCCTTGGGAGCTGGTTTGTTACACATACTGATCTAGTGTTTGCAAATGATGTCATATAAGTGCCGTTTGAATATAGCCTCTGCAGATATAAAGGTTTTTAGAGAGGATTTGGGGAAGAGGGTCATGATCTAAGTTTTAGGTGTATTATAAAAATTAGTGACAATCAAAACTTGGGTATACAGTATTGTGGATTAGATAATACTGTTGTCATAGTATTAAAGCAGAGAACTGAATCTCTGCCAGCTAGATTTCTAAACAGGGCAATGGAGGATATAAAATTTAAAAAAATCTATGGATGGCTCATCTGTGGGCAATCTGGAAGTCAACTTTTCCTACATCAGCTGATCAGCCAGCAGTAGAAATGGACAGTTGTTCAGACTTTACATTACATGTTAAGTTAACTGAAACTTAAAACAAACAAACAAAAACAACAACAAAAAACTTTGTGACACTCTAAGTAATAAAAATCTGGAGTGGCTTTATCAAACTGTGAAACATTGACTCATAAGCACTGACTTGAAAGGAAGGTGAATGTTTTTTGTTTTCTGACTACACAATAGTAACTTTCCTAAACAGTTCCCATCTTGAGGTTACAATGGAAGACTCTGCACCACCTGCAGGTTCATTGACTGTGACTTTTTGGTCTTATATCATGTTGACTGTGGGCTGACTGAGAAGTAAAACTGTAACAGTTTTGTAGTGGTTTTATTAACCTGAGACTTGTGACAGGCTCATAAAGAGATGCAGTAAAAGTTCCTCTATTTGACTGGGAAGAATGTGCTTCAAAAAAGGCTCTTTTTACTAGGGGCAAACTATGGTGACTCAGCAGCAGTCTTTTGGAAAAATCTTTACATTGATTGTCACTCTCTTAACGTGTAAACGTCGAAGGGATTTCTTTCATCTTTCTCATTTAATACTAGCATGTGTCTGAGGGAAAGAGAATTGTTTCTTGCGTGCTGGGGGGCAGTACCCTGCTGCTCATGAAAGGAGACCTTTGTGACTTGTGGAATTGAACCTAATTTTCTTTTCTGTTCTGGTTATAAGATTTTACCTGGGGACTTGGCAAATTAATTGAAGAATTATGGAGGGTCCACAATACATTGATTGAATATATTGTACCCTTCACTGCTATACTTATAACTTGTTTTTAATCTGTGGTGCTTTTACTACTAGTGTTCAGGTTGTGGGATTCCTCTGTAGATAGAAGAAAGTTCTTGACTGTGGTTATCTATTTATTTCTGTGGAAGCATTTGGCCTGGATCAATGTTTTCTTCAATCTTTATTGTTTCAGGAGGAGTCATATTTAAAGATTAATGAGAATTTTAGCTAAAACTTCCTAGCAGTTCCTAGAGCTGCTTTCTGACTGAGTATTAAAGGCTTTGAGACTTTAATATTTTTATCAAACTGACTTAACAAACTCTCCTCACCAGTTATGTATTGCATAGCCACGATGATAATGCTATGTGGGTTGAGGTGAATTTATTTTTGTCTATGATAGAGCATCCTTTGTCCAAATCAGTTTTATAAATTGTACATTTCTGCCTCCTGAGATCTTGATATAATTGTTGTCAAGCTTATCTCTTGGGATTATGTTTTTCTCCAGCCCTGTCTTTATAGTAAGAGTGTATTATAGTACGAGTCTTCCATTCTGACTACATTAACTCCTTTGAACTTATAGGACAGAGTGGCTGAGGTGAAAGTGGTATGATTAGCTGGAACCTTCATAAATGCTAGTGGCAGATTATGTACAGTTTATGGGAATCTACTTTATTGTGGATAATTTGTATGATCCAGGAAAAGGTCTTTTATGACAGTTGTAATATTGCTTTGAAATAATTTTTGTTTCTTCCCCTGTGATTTCCATAAGGCAGAAGCCTTACCTCTCTGGTCTTTTCCTTTCCCGTTTTCTTTTGAATTTCCCTCCTCCTCCTCCTCCTCTTCCTCCTCCTCCTCCTCCACCTCCCTCCTCCTCCTCCTCCTCCTCCTCCTCTTCTCCTTCTCCTTCTCCTTCTCCTTCTCCTTCTCCTTCTCCTTCTCCTTCTCCTTCTCCTTCTCCTTCTCCTTCTCCTTCTCCTTCTCCTTCTCCGTCCCCTCCGTCCCCGTCCCCTTCCCTTTTTCCATTTCTGTTTCCATTTCTGTTTTTGTTTTTTTTAAATACTGTATATTTTACATATAAACAGATGGATATTTATTTTATTTATTTATTTTATTTTATTTTATTTTATTTTATTTTATTTTATTTTTTTATTTTATTTTATTTTATTTTATTTTATTTTATTTTATTTTATTTTATTTTATTTTATTTTATTTTATTTTATTTATTTTATTTTTTATTATTTTACTTTTTCTCAGTAAGTGCTAGGAAAACAGTTTGAAACTAAGCAAGTCTGCTGCAACTTTTCTGTACTTTCTCCTTTTTTTGAAATACATTGTATTCTGTTTGTTCTTTTCTGTGCCTAATTTTATGTTTTTTGTCATAAATCATTTTGTTCCTTTTGCCTTGATCTAAGTTTGCTAGTCCAAACGGGCAGATGCTTCTGATTATTTCAAATTATTGTAGATTCTGTGAGTTTTACCCAGCTAGGGTTGGCTGATTTTAGCTCTGTATTCCACATAATTTTCCGAGGAAGCTGTTTTTAAAAAAGTGTTGAATTCGTCTCCTACATTTGTCAAGATAACATCAGAAATTAAGGAAGATAACAAAAACAAAACAAAAAACATCCTAGCAAATGAATGAAATTCACCAGGATGCAACAAAAGTGATGTGAAGTGATTTTGTCCCTGCAACGTGTGTGCATGTGTGTGCATGCCTGCCTGCCTGCCTTCCAAAACATGTTCTCTAGTATAACCACTTTGTGGAATACACATTTCGCACATCTCACCACACACCTGAAAGGTATGCTGAATTCACTAATCTTGCTAATTAAATCTGTGGGGTGGTTAATGACTGGATGGTCTGCATATTTTGTTCTTTTCTACAAAAGATTTAACATTATGCTTTTAAGTTTTGAACTGACTAAAATCAGTGTGTTTATTGCAACTTGAGGAGGCTGCATCTTTTTTTGTGGGGGTGACAGGCAAGATCAATGTTTGTGTAGTTTTTTTCCCAGAGCTATGTTCACTGTAGGCCCTTGTGTTCTGACATGTTTGCATCCACACGGAATAGTGGTTGGATCTCTAAGGCACCATATATCCCACAAGGTTTTGCAACATGTCTGGAAGGCTTTTAATGGAAGGCATGCAGATTCCCTTACAGTCTTGGTGGAAACTGAGTGGGAACACTAGATGTGGTTGAATTCCTAATGCATTTTTGAAGTCAGGTTTTGTACAGTATAGCGGCAAGGCCCGAGTGGAAATGCTCATTGAAAGTATGAACAATTGTGATAGAAGTAAATTATGAACAATTAATGCAGAATTGGGACAAGCATGTTCATATGACCAACAGGTGTAAACCAACATTGCAAAATAAGTGAGCATTGTACTTTCAGAGAACAGAACTGACGTTTGTCTACTGAACATGCTCCATGAATATTAACCATACTAACTGCAATAATAATGAAAGTCTGGGGGATTTTCACGGGAAGAAATATTTACTATGCATATATACAGCTCTGATTCAGTTAAGCTTCCTGCCTTCTGATTGTTTTAATACTGTTCACATGCTGTAAATGGCATCCACTACAGTTAAGTTGGATAAATGGCTAGAAGACCTCTGCAAGATAATGAGTATAGTGACCTCACTGATGCTGATCCATTGGGCCACAACAATTCTCTTATATAGATCACTCTGAAGTCTTTTATTCTTTTCTTCATTTCTCTCTGTGTCACAATCTCTGCCTGTTGCAGAAAGCTCACACAGTGAGCTTGGTATAGATGCTGAAAGGTTATGTACGCTGAAAACCTGGAATAGTGCTCATCACACATGGATCAGAAAAGTTGAAAATGGGATAAGAAATGGGAAGACGTCACCACCGGTATCAAGAGACATCTTGTATCCATGACTATTCGGATGTGGCACAGTGCAACAGTTCTCAGGATGTTTGGGGACAACTTAGGGAATAGGAACTGCAGCTTCGATGTTGATGAGTCACAGCAGTCAAGGAGACCATGCTTTAACACTCCCTATGAAAGAACAATCAGAGCTGTATAGATATGTAGCAGTGTAGTGTAGATAATAAGTCTTATTTAAGCTCTAATTCATTCATCAGATCTAAGTAACAAGGAAAATAATAAAATAAAAATCTTAGAGAAATATTGTTTTTAAAATTTTATTACAGATTAATTTAAATCACCTGAGTTTATGATGGATTTTGTAATGATAAGTTCTAACCTTATCATCAGCCTAACTTTAACACATACCCTCTTAGCATTTGGAAAAGTAAGTAGAGACCAATCTACTTCACAGCTCTGCAGCAGAAAAAAAAAAAAAAAATTAGTATACTGGGGAACTAGCTGGTAAATCACAATTAAAAAAATGCTGGAGCTAAATACTTACTAAAAAATATTTAGCCACCAGATAAATTTTCAAGCTGTTCTGTGAAGAGGATCAAGTGAAGTACAACTTTACACATGGTTTATGAAATCTTATTTTTAAACATGCAATTTTAAGTCCTAAAGTCACTCCACATGCTAATATTTAATACTCACTATTAAAATCTTAGGCTTCCAGCATCTGTTGCTAAGCTATTGAGACAGTCAGTGCAATAGCTTTGAAGTATTAGCTCATAAAGTCTAGTCTGGATAATTTTACCATTTATATGATATATATATATATATATTTAACTCTGTAAGTTGCACCATATATACTATTAAAAGAAATTAGTAGGTTACTTGTTGTCTTTATTTGCACAATAAAGATTAAGATTTTGATTGTCTAAGGCACCAGAATTAACTGCTTTACTGTGAATGAAAATAAAATGGTAATGCACTGCTTCTAAAGAGTTAAATTTTGAGAATCCTTTTCTTGTGATACTGCCACCTTTCCATTAATGTTTAATTAGAGTTATTTAATAATTACATTATTTTTATTTAAGGCATATGTGCAAACATTTTCAATGCTTACATCAGTCTCGGATTCTCTTTCATATTGGTGCCATTCTCTGAAAATAACCAGCTTTCAACGGCTGCCTCGATAAATGTTTTATTATTCACTGTTTACTACATTTTGTCTTGTCTCTGGATTTTAAAACTTCTCTGCCAATTCCCTGATTTAAATTATTTCACCCCTGATGTCAAACACATAGTAAATTATAAACAATACTTCCTTTCTTTAGGAGAAATATTACTGTGAAGAGATGAGCAATAGTGGAAAATGGAATGACACTGCTCCACTGGGAATATGCAGATATCTTGTTTATTAGAAAACATGCTGAATTAATTGGGGCTCCATTTTTCTATCACTGTCAGATGTAGGATGACATTTTGAAGAGCTGTCTTTACCAGATGTGTAGAACTTGGTGAATGATTTTGTTAGGACCTATAGTGACAATGAAATACTAGGTGCTTGTTCATATTTCCCTGATTCAGACATAACTTCCTGGATGTCCCAGAATAATGTATATTTTGGCAAGTCTTTACAGCATTTATCCTTCTCTACCTCTTCACAGATGGATTTCCTAGTACCTTTGCCAAATGCTAAATTGATACATTTGTTAGACAGTGCAGGACAGGAATGTCAGTCATCCAGAAGTCTTGAATGCTAACATGACAAATAGCTTCTTACAGTGAAAGGTGGAGACTTAAACTTATCATTCAAATATTTCTGCTTTATAACTGCTTCCACCTTCCACACCAAGAAAAAAAATATATATATTCTTTTTATTTTTTATTTTATTTATTTAACCATACAGAAAAAGACCAGGTAGGTCTGTGACCCAAAGCATATGTTAAAGATATATTTTGTCTTTCAAACATATCTTAAATTTCTTCACTTAAAGGGACAAACAAGCAAATCTGATCAGCGAATTATCAGTTTTGTCTCAAGCAGCTGAGACAAAAGCAGGAAAGTGACTTCTACATTTTCTGTTGCTAAAGTCAGATACTTTTCCCTGGTAAGTTTCATGTGTTGTTGTGAGATTCCTGGAGACTCAGTAACAAGGGCAGATCGGTTTATATGTCAATATGAAACAACATGCAAACATCAGGTCTGAGACGAAGTTTCCAGCTGTTGGCTGTGTGATACCATGGTAGGAAAAAATAATCCAAGCAGCGTTGTTTGTGCTTGGATAAAATAAACCTGTAATAAGGAATAACATAGGACTAATTATTATTCTTAGTGTATCCCAAAGCTTGACAAAAATCTTGCCAAATCTTGGCATATATGAATGAGACCTTCTGTTGAGAAAACTTGTCATGAAGGCAAGTTTGAGACTTCAGTATAGACCTGAAAACTATCACTGAAGTATCATACTGATGTATCTTAAGAAAACCTTGGATTTGCCAGAATGCTGTCTGCTAAAGGATTTTTTTTTTTTTCCATGATGTAGATAAATAATTCTTGTCTATTTAAATAATCAGGACTTGGCAAGTTGAGACTTGAATGATACCATGTACATCAATAATAGTGTCACTATATCTTTATTTACACTAGGATCAGCTTAAGAGTTTTTCCTCAGCAGGCTTGTGACATGTAAGCTGCTCTTCTTCATATACATAATAACCTGCATTTTGTACAAGATTTTTCCACATTGTGCTTTTTTTTTTTTTTTCTGACAATAGTTTTATCCCATATCCCCTTGAGAAGAACTATCAAATTCAGTCTATAGACAATGTTTAAAACATTGTATTTGTTCATTGATACTAATGCATAGAAAAGAAAAGATGCTGACTCCATATGAATCAGAAAATGGATACAGGAAGATATTGAATTGCTCTTAGTGGTCTTCTTTCTCAGTCTGGGCCCATGTAAGCATGTACAGGCTTAAAGACAACATTAATCCTAATGGTGTCTGTTTTGATACGGCCTCTGTTACTAACTACTCAACCTGGTTGAACTGAGTCTGTCTGATGTTGCTTATTATGGCACTTGGAAGGCAATCAGGCACCTACATTTTGATAATTAGGGTCACTGTAGAGGTCATAGTCTCCAGTCACGGCAGTAGATAATTATGATTAAATATTTAAATTGCTTCCCAAGTGGCAAGTTACCTGGTATAATCAACTACATCAAAATGCAAGACAGCAACTCATTGAATTGCCATCACCCCTGGGAAGCCCTCCCTACATGTCCTTTAAGGATTTCTGGGAGGACATTAAAAAGAATTCAGTGAAGAAGAATAAAATATTTAATTTAGTAGTCTATAAAAAAGAAAAACAAAATTTACATGTATGTATTTGTGCCTTACTCATTGTCAGTGCAAGGAGTGCCTGCTTTGCAAAAATGCAAGTCAGGAGCCAATGGTGACAGCATGACAGCATGAGAGTGTCCTCACTGTCAGAGTATGCAGTCCCACATGGCAGTGGTGACCTTGGTAAACCACTGTCCAGTTAACCTTGCAGGTCCATGGCCAGAAGACCATAGTCAAGCCAGAAGTCAAGTCAGCAGGTCAAAGTCAGAAAAGTAGATAGGCACAAATGTTCTTACACACTGCTTGAGTCAAGAGCTGAAGGCAAGTAAAGTGACTGAACTTAAATGCAGCCTATGAACAAAAAGGGGAAAGCCCTCCATAGCTCTTTCTCACACAGCTGCACCATATGGGTGCACTGTAACAGAGTTGGCCTTGAAGACAGGCAGATGAACTCCTATGCTGGGTGGATGAGCTTGTTTTCATGGCCCTGAATCTGTCTTGCAGTCATGGTGATTTGCCTTACAGCAACGAAACTGGTGGATACAACAGCAGATCTTCACTCAGGATGAGTACAAAAATGGTTGAGCTCTTTAAAGAATAAGTAACTTAAATATCAACAGCTGCTACCCCAAATGGACAAATCTGGAAAAGAAATAAAATTGTACAAAGATTTTTACGAAATTCCCATGATGGGCAAAATGTAGGGACAGTGATTGGATTGGAATACTCTACAGACCTTGTGAATGAAGCTAAGACAAAAATTTTGTTTTTATGTTATTTTAAAAGTCTTTTTTTTTTTCTGTAAAAATAAGCATGGAACTCTTTAAAATTAGCATAAATGCTCTATTTTTTTTTACCATAAAATACACTTTAATATTTAAATTTCAAATATGGGACAAATAGCAATTTGTTAATGATATTATTTTCCTCCTTTGTCAGGAAACCATAATGGAAAATAGTTTCATCTTTTATATGTTAAAATCTGTGTATCCTGCAAGGTGCTACAATAGTTCATTTTGTCAATACAAACATATGAAGTTCACAGCTTTCATATTCCTGTATGTCTATGTAAAATAATTATTATATAATAGAATTCTGAATTGTTAATTTTGTTTTCAATAGTAGAAAATTCATCTGACTCAATTACTGGGTTGTAGAACTATATTTTAATAACTTGGAACAAATATTATAAAACATGTATTTTCCACAGAATATTTTGGAGCCTTTGTCATTTTTCTATATTTATTTCTGCATTTTGTAAGAGGAAAAAGTAAGTTGAAGTTCTCCAATTTCCTAATTCAAGGACTGGATTGTTCTAAAACATCACATCATAAAGAAGATACTTCAAAATTTATTTTGAATTGCCAACCTAAAAATAATTGGATTTTTTCCTCATTGTAGTTCAAAGAGTTGACATCTCAGTTTTCATTCTAACTGTCATGAAGGAAAGCAACAGAAAATATCAATGAACTTGTTTTTCTGAGTACCAATCAATCTAGGGAACTGCAGGAAATAAACTCAGTCACCCTGAAAGTGATATTGTCAGTCAAAAAATCAAAAGGCAGAGTACAAATAATATAAACCTGAAACACTATACACACTACATATTCCTGACAATTACTGAATGATTCATGATTTTATATCTTTCCTCCTTGCCATGAAAATGAGGTAAAGTTTGAATGAATAATAGGTGGCTAAGGTGAATCTTCAGCAGACATTATTGATGCCAAAGAAAAGGAGGGATGAATTTTTCATAAAGTCAGGATTTAGTGGATAATATAAACAACCTTTGTTGCCAAGCATTTAAAAATTGTCAGTTAAAAAGTCTGATGGAAACAAGTAAGCAGTAACAAGTAAGCAGTAACATAGATGCTAAATAAAATTCCAAAGGGAAGGCTATTTGAGACTATAGAAAATTAAGAAGTAATTACACAAGTGGAGTCTGATACAAGAAAAGCTCAATTCAATTGAATAACTCACTTTGGATTTGATGAATTGGGGGTTGTGTCATTAGCACACAGGTTTAACTTCTCATTCTGCTTGTAGAACTTCAAGACCTGTACATATAAATTAACCTCTTTCTTCTTCCTGTCTGGAAAGTTCTCCTGTGCTAATAGATATTGTGATCCTGTGGGCTGAGTCTTATCTCAGGAATTCACTTGGTTCAGTTTCTCTTCTGTCACTGTCTTTGCTATGAATAATACATGCATACAGACTAAGAATTAATTATCTATTTTTCTCTTAAAGTAAGCTAATTATTCACTTTTGCTTGCTACAGTTTAACACCATAAACTGGTAGTGTGAATAATTGTTAATGGAGAGTCCATTTATGAGAGCAGAAATTCATGTTATGAAGACAGAAATTGATAAGTTTGTTCAAGGGTAATTGTCAACCAAATCAACTATGTTCCTCATGTTGTAATTTCTTGCTCATGGCACATCAACAGGCTATGCTGACAGTCTGATTTAAAATCAATCCTCCCACACCTTTTTATTTATTTGTTTGTTTGTTTGTTTGATTGTTTGTTTCTAATTCAATAAGGTTTAGGAAATACTTTACATTACAGGAAAGCCCCTAGCTCCTATTCCAGATGCTTTAGAAGCTCTGAGTTAACTGAAGTCTGTAATGGTTATTTGCTGTTGGGAAACCTCAAAATTAGTTAGAATTTATCACCTAAAGTTACATTTCAGGTTTCAAGAACAGAGAACTTTGACAATGCATAAATGTATTGGAATACAATATTAACTAACAATTGTATATTTTTTCAGCAGAATAGACATCCCCCTACAGCTTTAATGATAGGTTTAGAATAGACGTCTAAATTACAACAGTAGCACCTGTGGAGTCCTTTTTTAAGTCTGTTTCTTACAAAACAAATCTGAGCCGAACATGTTCTATGTCAGTGTCAACAGAACAGAACATGAATTTCAGTAGCTTCACTAATAACACATGTATTGTTAACACTCCTTGGAATTACAGGAATCTCTACCAGTGATTTCTAAGGCCTGTCTACTTGTTTATGTAAGTGACATTAGTTGCACGTCCTCTTTTAGCTAGTATTGCCACTTTGCTTTCTCACCTTGTCAAAATACAATTCTGCCAGGTTGATCACCTTCTATGTGATGATCTGTTTCTAAGACCCTATATAGACCTGTCTATAAGTTTTTGCATCATTCTGATAACCACTGTCACGCTGAAGATTTCATAAGTACATGAAACAGCATTCATATCGTTTAATTATAGTTAATATACTTTAATATAGTTATTCATAATGGTTTATGTATTTGGAAATGTTTTAAGTGCTTGTTTACAATATAATAATAATAATAATAATAAAATATGATAATCTCCACTCTATTCCAGCCTTCTACACTTCAGGGGGAAGATGCAAGGATGAGTTAGCCATACTGAACCTCATTTTCAGACTGAATCTGCAACAAATCCTTCAAAAAGCAGCTGAAGGTCATGTATGTCCATGTTGTATAATGCATGCATATGCATAATGCAGTTTTTGCATTATTTGTTTTGTGTACTCTCTTTTCCATGATGTTTACCTGAATGCTTTCAATAATCCCAATTTCAACATATTTGTAATGTTCTATATTTCCTTCCATTTTCTCTTCTGTTTCTTTGTCTTTCTGTTTAGCCTATTTTTCCCTGACACATTTTGACACTCTTGTTTTTAAACATCCAAATTTGTCTTCTCCAAATCATATAAATAAATAACCATACATAAAACATCATTCCATTTTTACTCTGACTCTGTTTTCTAACCCAGGCTCCCTTTTGTCTTATTTTCTTCTTCAGTATAGTGGGTCAGGGCACCATAATTTTGCATTCACAAGACTCTTTTGCTACTTGCTATATCAATAATCACTGCCACAACAACAATCAAGGAAATGATCAGACAAGAATGACTATCAAAATAGACTTTTTATTTTGTTTTATTTGTTTGTACATGAGCTGTAGAAATTTAGTGTGATTTTCTGTTGAGAATGAAATGGCTTAATTTCCTTTTATCGGTTTCATTTCAAGCATATATATGCCAACATTAATGTGTTCCATAGAGACCAAATATAGTCCATTGTGACTGCTATGTTGAAAAGACACATAATTGTAAGGAAAAAAAAAAACACTCTGAGTCACTTACTGGAAGTTACACATATTATTAAACTTATTTATTTATTTATTTATTTATATCCGCAAAGTGCTCAAAATTCAAGTTCAATTCCTAAGAACATAATTCCTATTCATGGAACAGTATCAACTCATAATTTTCAGGGCGCAGAATGGGTACAAACTTCTTATTGAATGCTAATTTCAGTTGTTTTCCACTTGTTGTTATCTGGCTGTGTGGTAGGGAAGGTTTCCTGAGTCATGTGGTAAACATTTTGCTGCCTGACTGAATTGCATCAAAAATAACTAGAAATAATGCACAAATGGGGAGGTGATAACACACATTTACGGCAGGTTGTTTTAATGAATGCTTTAAAGTTCATGAAAATTTTCAAAAATACCTGCATATTGCTTGAACTGCCGTAGATAATGGAAGATCCCAAGAAAAATTGGAACAGAATTATACTCTTCAGTTCCTTTTTATTTATTTATTTATTTTCATTTGTCAACTCTGTTGTATGAAATTAACCTAAGAATGTATGAGCAATGGAACTTTTTTTGTGTGTGTGGCTCTGTTTTCAGGCCTGTGGAAACCAAGCAGTGATGCAGTGATCCCTAAAATTGATAGTGAAAGTTATGTCTTCTGTGGTCTCTATAAAATGCTAGTAAGCTAGC